>NC_072373.2:116949848-117252878 GCF_028885625.2 Pongo pygmaeus | reverse complement strand
CCCCCACACACACCCCCAGCTCTCTCTCTTGCTCCTGCTTTGGCCATGTGATGTGCCTGCTACCCCTTCACTTTCCACCACAATTGTTAAGTTTCCTGAGGCCTCCCCAGAAATGGAGCAGATGCTAGCATCATGCTTCCTGTACAGCCAACAGAACCATGAGACAGTTAAACCTCTTTTCATTATAAATTACCCAGCCTCAGGTACTTCTGTACAGCAATACAAGAATGGACTAATACAGATTGCTTTCCTTGATGTGTGAGAGTCATCATCTCTCCTGTCGGTTCATTATTGGGTGTGCTGTAAATAAAATAATTTGCAATTAAAGTGAGATTTGCCCACACACACAAAAAGCAAAATAAAGATATATCTCAAACATGCACATGATGAAAGAATTCCTCATCAGCAGAACTGCAGTACAAAAAATACTAAAGGAAGTAGTTCAGGCAAAATAAAACTAATAACAAATCTGCATCTATACAAAGGAATGATGAGCATCAAAAAACGGTAGGCATATGGGTAAATATGAAAGACTTACCCATTTTAAAGAGATTTAAAGAACAATAACTTTTCATTAAATATTTAAATCTCTCTAAAGAGTTATCACAGTGTATTGTGGGGTTTTTCACATATGTAGAAATAAAATGTATGACAATGATAGCACAAACGCTGAGGGAAGAGAAATGGAAATATACTGTAGTAAGATTCTTATTCTGTAAATGCATCAGCATAATATCACATGAAGCTAGACCACAATAAGTTAAAGATGTACACAATGAGCCATAAAGCAACCATTAAAAAAAGCAAAACAGCTCTTTTCCTCCTTGGCTGTCTGAAGATAGATCGTCATCATGAACGACACCGTAACTATCCGCACTAGAAAGTTCATGACCAACCGACTACTTCAGAGGAAACAAATGGTCATTGATGTCCTTCACCCCGGGAAGGCAACAGTGCCTAAGACAGAAATTCGGGAAAAACTAGCCAAAATGTACAAGACCACACCGGATGTCATCTTTGTATTTGGATTCAGAACTCATTTTGGTGGTGGCAAGACAACTGGCTTTGGCATGATTTATGATTCCCTGGATTACTCAAAGAAAAATGAACCCAAACATAGACTTGCAAGACATGGCCTGTACTAGAAGAAAAAGACCTCAAGAAAGCAATGAAAGGGACGCAAGAACAGAATGAAGAAAGTCAGGGGGACTGCAAAGGCCAATGTTGGTGCTGGCAAAAAGCCGAAGGAGTAAAAGTGCTGCAATGATGTTATCTGTGGCCACTGGATTTTTCACAAGGACAGTAATAAACTAAAAACTTAAAAAAAAAAAAAAAAAAAGCAAAACAAAACTAATAAGGCAACAAAGAAGATAAAAATAGAATCATAAAAATAATCTATAAGAAGGAAAGAAGAACAAAGAACAGATGGTAGAAAGATAAGATTATTGATTTAAGCTAACTATATGAATAATCGCTTACAATTTAAATAGCCTAAACAACTCAATTAAAGGCAGAGATTGTCCGATTGTATTTTAAAGACAAACACCCAAAAATATGCTGCCCACAAGAAATCCACTCTAAATGTAAAGACATGTATAGGGTAAATTATTATTGACTACCCCACCCAAATGCAACAGAATACCTATTATTTTTTAATGCACACACAAAACATTTACAATGATAGACAATATTTTTGGCTACTGAAAAGTCTCAATACATTTTAAAAGATCTAAATCGTGCAAATTATGTTCTCTGGCCACAATGGAATTCAATTAGAGTAAATAAAATGCAGGTCTCTGGGATATCCCTAAATATTTGGAAAATAACACACTTCCAAATAATCCATGGGTCAAAGGAAATTAAAGGAGAAATTAGAAAATAATTTGAACTGAATGAAAAGGAAAATGTAACATATCATTATTTATGGGACACAGATTGAGTACTTAAAGAGAAATTTATAACACTACATGCCTATATTAAAAAAGAAGAAAGATACAAAATCAGTTAAGCAAATAGAAGTCCAAATGACATCACCAAGATGGTGGATGAGAAGGTAATGCTCATCCCCCACTGAGAAAAACAGCAAATAAACAACTACGTACCAACCAAAATAGCTCTGGGAGAGCTGCAGAGTACAATGAAAAAGTTACAGCAACCCAGAGGAGCACACAAACCAAGATAGCCATATTTAAAAATACAGAAAGTATCTTTCTGTATTTTTTAATCTGTATACAGATTAAAAGTTCAAGAAAGAGATAGAAATCATTTTAAAATAACCAAACAAATTACAGAGTTGAAGAATACAGTGAATGAAATCGAAAATACAATAGAGAATTTCAACTGCAGACTTGATCAAGCAAAATAATTAAAACAAAAAATCTGTGAACCTGAAGACACATCATTTGAAAATATCCAGTCAGCAGATAAAAGAGAAAAAAGAATGGAAAACAGTAAAGAAAGCCTATGGGATTTATGGAATACCATCACTGAAATCAATATATGTATTTGGGAGTTCCAAAACCAGAAGAGTGGCTGAGCACTGTAGCTCATGCCTGTAACCCTAGCACATTGGGAGGGCAAGTCAGGAGGATCACTTGAGCCCAGGAGTTCAAGATCAGCCTGGGCAACATAGTGAGACCTGGTCTGTACAAAAAATGTAAAAATTAGCTGGATGTGATGGTGCATGCCTGTGGTCTCCACAATTCAGAAAGCTGAGTTAGGAGGATCACTTGCACCCAGAAGGTCAAGGCTGCAATGAGCTGTGATTGCACCACTGCACTCCAGCCTAGGCAACAAAGCAAGATGCTGTCTCAAAGAGAGAGAGAGAAAATAAAAAAGAAAAAGTAAGAGAGAGGGCAGAAAGCTTATTTAAAAAAAAAAAAAAAGGCTGAAAATTTCCCAAATCTTGAGAGAGATATAGACATCCAGATTCATGATACCAGAGAGTCCCCAAATAGAATCAACCCAAAGAAGACTACATCAAGGCATATTATAATCAAATTACCAAAAGTTAAGGACAAAGAGAATTTTGAAAGCAGGTAAGAGAAAAGTAACTGATCACATATAAGGGAGACTCCATGGGACTATTGGAAGATTTCTCAGAAGAAAACTTGCTGACCAGGAGAAAATAGGATGATATAACCCAAGTACTGAAAGAAAAAAAAATGCCATTTAAGAATACTATTCCTAGAAAAATTTTCCTTTAAAAATGAAGGAGAGGCTGGGCATGGTGGCTCACACCTGTAACCCCAGCACTTTGGAAGGCTGAGGTGGAAGGATCACTTAAACCTAGGAGTTTGAGACCAGCCTGGGCAACATGGTAAAACCTCATCTCCACAAAAAAAATTAAAAAATTAGCCAGGTGTGGTGACACACTCCTGTAGTCCCAGATACCAGGGAGGCTGAGGCAGGAGGCTTGCTTGAGCAGAGGTGTTTGAAGTTGCAGTGAGGCATGATCATACCACAGCACTCTAGCTTGGGCAACAGAGCAAGACTCTGTCTATAAAAATAAAACTAAAGGGCTCGGCGCATTGGCTGATGCCTGTAATCCCAGTACGTTGGGAGGCCAAGGTGGGCGTATCCCCTCAGGTCAGGAGTTTGAGACCAGCCAGACCAACATGGTGAAACTGTCTCTACTAAAAATACAAAAATTAGCTGGGCGTAGTGGTACATGCCTGTAATCCCAACTACTCAGGAGGCCGAGGCAGGAGAATCACTTGAACCAAGGAGGTAGAGGTTGCAGTGAGCTGAAATTGCACCATTGCAATTCAGCCTGGGTGACAAGAGTGAAACTCTGTCTTAAAATAAATAAATAAATAAAAATAAAAATAAAACTACAAATAAGATTAAATAAAACATAAGACAAAAATTTGCAGGGGCCGGGCATGGGGGCTCATGCCTGTAATCTCAGCATTTTGAGAGGCCGAGACGGGCTGATCACCTGAGGTCTGGAGTTTGAGACCAGCCTGGCCAACATGGTGAAACCCCACCTCTACCAAAAATACAAAAATTATCTGGTCATGGTGGCAGGCACCTGTAATCCCAGCTACTTGGGAGGCTGAGGCAGGAGAATCGCTGAAACCCAGGAGGCAGAAGTTGCAGTGAGCCAAGATCACACCACTGCACTCCAGCCTGGGAGACAGAGTGAGACTCCATTCGAAAAAAAAAAAAATTTTTCTAATGGATATACAATATTAAAACAAACCAACAGCCAACAAGATCACAAAGTGTGCAGGGGTACAGGGATGCACAGTAAAAATCTAGTGTTTTTGTAAGCAATTGAAGTTAAGTTTTGTTGTTGTTGTTGTTGTTTTTGAAACGGAGTCTCGCTCTGTCTCCCAGGCTGGAGTGCAGTGTCGCATCTCTGCTCACTGCAAGCTCCGCCTCCTGAGTTCACGCCATTCTCCTGCCTCAGCCTCCCAAGTAGCTGGGACTACAGGTGCCCGCCACCACGCCCGACTAATTTTCTGTATTTTTTTTAGTAGAGACAGGGTTTCAAGGTGTCAGCCAGGATGGTCTCAATCTCCTGACCTCGTGATCCGCCCGCCTCAGCCTCCCAAAGTGCTGGGATTACAGGCGTGAGCCACCGCACCCAGCTGAAGTTAAGTTGTTATCAACTAAAAATAAGTTATAACTCCAAGCTAACCATAAAGAAAGACCTATGGCTGGGCACAGTGGCTCATGCCTGTAATCCCAGCACTTTGGGAGGCCAAGATGGGCAGATCACTTCAGGTCTGAGGTCAGGAGTTGAAGACCAGCCTTGCCAACATGGTGAAATCCTATCTCTACTAAAAATGCAAAAATTAGCCAGACGTGGTGGCAGGCACTTATAATCCCAGTTACTTGGGAGGCCGAGGCAGGAGAATCACGGGAACTTGGGAGGTAGAAGTTGCAGCCAGCTGATATCACACCACTGCACTCAGCCTGGGTGACAGAGTAAGACTCCGTCTCAAAAAAAAAAGAGAAGACAGTACAACTGATACCACAGAAACAAAAAGATGTATAAGGGACTATTATGAACAATTACATGCCAACAAACAGGAACAAACAGGATCACCTAGAAGAAATGAATAAATTTCTAGAAACATACAACCTACCAAAACTGAAGCAAAAAATAGAAAGCCTGAACAGACCAATAATAAATAAGGCAACTGAATCAGTACTCAAAAAATCTCCCAAAGAAGAAAGCCCAGAACCAGATGGCTTCATAGGTGAATTCTACCAAGTATTTTAAAAAGAATGAACACCTAATCTTTCTTAAACTCTTCTGAAAAATAGAAGAAAAGGGAACACTTCAGAAGTTATTCTGCGAGGCCAAAATTACCCTGATACCAAAACCAGACAAAGATACTCCAAGAAAAGAAAACCTCAGGCCAATATTCCTGATTAACTTAGATGTAAAAACCCTCAATGAAATACTAGCAAAACTAATTCAACAGCACATTATAAAAACTATACACCATGGGCCAGGCATGGTGGCTCACACCTGTAATCCCAGCACTTTGGGAGGCTGAGGTGGGTGGATCACCTGAGGTTGGGAGATTGAGATCAGCCTGACCAACGTGGAGAAACCCGTCTCTACTAAAAATACAAAAATTAGCTGAGCATGTTGGCAGGTGCCTGTAATCCGAGCTACTCGGGAGGCTGAGGCAGGAGAATTGCTTGAACCTGGGAGGCAAAAGTTGCAGTGAGCCGAGATCGCACCACTGCACTCCAGCCTGGGCAACGAGAGCAAAACTTCGTCTCAAAAAAAAAAAAAAAAATTATACACCCTGAGCAAGTGCAATTTGCTTATTTATTTGTTCATTTGTTTTATTATCCCTGGAATGCAAGTATAGTTCAACATATGAAAATCCATCAATGTGATACAACATATTAGCTAAAGAAAAAATGTGATTATCTCAATAGATGCAGAAAAAACATTTCACAAAGTTCAATATCTATTCATGACTAAACCTCTCAACAAAAGTACAGAAGAAACTTACCCTAAAATAATAAAGGCCATTATGAAAAGTCCCCAGCTAATATCGTAACCAATGGGGAAAAACTACAAGCTTTCCTTCTAAGATCTGGTACAAGGCAAGGATGCCCATTTTCACCACTTCTTTTCAACATAGTACTAGAAGTCCTAGCCAGAGCAATGAGACAAGAAAAAGCCATCCAAACAAAAAAGAAGTAAACTTATCCTTGTTTGCAGATAGTGTGATCATGTACATAGAAAACACAAAAGACTCAATGAAAAAACTGTTAGAACTAATAAATGAATTCAGTAAATTTGCAGGGTATAAAAATCAACAAAAAAAAATTAATCAGGCCAGGCGTGGTGGCTCATGCCCATAAGCCTAGCACTTTGGGAGGCCAGGTCAAGAGAATTGCTTGAGTCCAGGAGTTCAAGACCAGCCTGGGCAACATAAGGAGACCCCCATATCTACAAAAATTGTTTTAAATTAGTTGGGCATGGTGGCTCACATCTGTAATCCCAGCACCTTGGGAGGCAGAGGCAGGCAGATCACTTGAGGTCAGGAGTTCAAGACCAGCCTGACCAACATGGTGAAACCCCATCTCTACTAAATACAAAAGATTAACCTGGTACGGTAGTGCATGCCTGTAATCCCAGCTACTTGGGAGTCTGAGGCAGGAGAATCGCTTGAACCTGGGAGGCAGAGGTTGCAGTGAGTTGAGATTGTGCCATTCAACTCCAGCCTGGGCAACAAGAGTGAAAACTCCATCTCAAAAAAAAAAAAAAAAAATTTAAATTAGCCAGGCTAATTTAAATGGTGGTGCATGCCTGTGGTTCCAACTATTTGGGAGGCTGATGTGGGAGAATAGTTTGAACCCAAAAGGTCAAGGCTGCAGTGAGTCATGATTGTGCTACTACACTCCAACCTGGATGACAGAACAAGACCCTGTGTCAAAAAATAATAATAATAATCACAAAAAAAAATTTTGAGACAGAGCCTTGCTCTGTCACCCAGGCTGGAGTGCAGTGGTGTTATGATAGCTCACTGTAGTCTTAAACTTCTGGACTCAAGCAATCGTCCTGCCTCAGCCTACTGATAATCTGGGACTACAGGCACGTGCCACCAGCCCCGCTAATTTTTTATTTTTTTGTAGAGACAGGGTCTTGCTATGTTGCCCAGGCTAGTCTCAAACTCTTGGCCTCAAGCAATCCTCCTGCCTCAGCCTCCCAAAGCACTGGAATTACAGGCATGAGCCACCATGCCCAGCCCTAGTCACATTTCTAGACACAAACAGCAAACTATTCAGAAAGAAAATTAAGGAAACAATCCCATTCCCATTAGCAACAAAAAGAATAAAATATTGAGGAATAAACTTAACCAAAAAGACTTGTACACTAAAATTATAAAACATTGAAGGAAATTAAATAACATTATAGATAAATGAAAAAGACATCACATATCCATAGATTGAAAAAATATTGGTAAAATGTTCATACTACCCAAAGTGATCTACAGATTTAACGCCATCCGTATCAAAATCCCAATGGTATTCTTTACAGAAATAGACAATAGAATCCTAAAATTCACATGGGATGACAAAAGACCTAGAATGTCCAAAGCAATCTTGAGCAAGAACAAAGCTGGATGAATCACACTTCCCAATTTTGAAATGTATTATAGCCAGATACAGGGTAGTCCCAGCTACCTGGGAGTGGAGTCTGAGGCAGGAGGATGCTTCAGCCTAGGAGTTTGAGGCTGCAGTGTGCTATGATTGCACCTGTGAATAGCCACTGCACTCCAGCCTGGGCAACATAGATATACACACACACACACACACACACACACACACACACACACACACACACACACACACACACATTATAGTAATAAAAACAGTATGGTACTTGCATAAAAACAATATATAGAGCAAAGGAACAGAATAGAGATCCCAGAAACAAATCCATGCATCTATAGTCAACTGATTTTCAACAAGGATGCCAATAACACACAATTGGAAAAGGATCATCTCCTCAATAAATAGTGTTGGAAAAACTGGATGTACAAATGCAGAAGGATGAAATTGGATCCATGTCTCACACTATATAGAAAAATCAACTCAAAAAGGGTTAAAGATCTAAGCTTAAGAGCTAAAACCATAAAACTCCTAGAAGAAAACATAGGGGAACATTTTCTTGATATTGGTCTGGGAAATGATTTTTTTTTGATATGACACAAAAAGCACAAGCAACAGAAGCAAAAATAGACAAATGGGACTGCATCAAACTAAAAAGCTTCTGCACAGCAAAGGAAACAACAGAGAAAAAAGGCAGTCTAAGGAATGGGAGAAAATATTTTCAAACCACGTATCTGATAAGAGGTTAACATTTAAAATATATAAGGAACTCGTACAACTGAATATCAAAAAAAAAGAAAGAAAGAAAGAAAAGAAAGAAAGAATAAATTTAAAAAATAAATAAATAACCCTATTTTTAAATGAGCAAAGGACCTGAATAGACATTTCTCAAAAGAAGGAATACAGATGGCCAATAAGCATATGAAATCATCAGAGAAATGCAAATCAAATGAAATGTCACCTCGCACCTGTTAGAATTAGTATTATCAAAAAGACAAAAGCCAGGTATGGTGGCTTGCACTTATAATTTCAGCTATTCAGGAGACTGAGGTGGGAGGATCACTTGAGCCCTGGAGTTCAAGACCAACCTGGGCAACATAGTGAGACTTTGTCTCCAAAAATTATATATACATATAATTTTGTATAATAATTTTAACAATTTATATAATAATTTATATCATATATCATTTTTATATATAATAATTTTGTCTCCAAAAATTTTATATATATATACATATATATATACATATTATATATAGAGAGAGAAGAGGGTCTCACCTGTCACCCAGGTTGGAGTTTGGTGGTGCAGTCTTGGCTCACTGCAACCTCCACTTCCCAGGCTCAAATGATCCTCCTGCCTCAGCCTCCTGAGTGGCTAATTTTTTTTGTTTTTGTTTTTGTAGAGACAGGGTTTCACTACATTGTCTAGACTGGTCTCAAACTCCTGGACTCAAGTGATTCACCTACCTGGGCCTCCCAAAGTGCTGGGATTACAGGTGTGAGCCACTGTGCCTGGCCCCCAAAATTTTTTAAATTTAAATTTAAATTTTTTAAATCACCAAACTCCATGCCTGGCATGTGCCTGTAGTCCCAGCTACTCAGAAGGCTGAGGTGGGAGGATTGCTTGAGACCAGTTCAGGCTGCAGCAGTGAGCTTTGATCGTGCCACTGCACTCCAGCCTGGGCGATAGGGTGAGATCCCATTCCCAGTCTTAAAAAAAAAAGACATGATAACAAATGTTGGTGAGGACATAGGAGAAGAAAGAACTCTTTTTTTTTTTTTCAATTGATGGTTTATTGAATCCAAGGATGCCTAACACACAGATACGAAAGGCTGACTGTACTTCATTGTGTACTTCTGAAAAACAAGGTCATTCTTGAACATAACCACAGTACAATTATTAGAATGAGAAAATTAACACTAATACAGTAGAATTATTTAACCTATAGATTTTTTCCAGATTTGCCAATTGTTCTAATAATATCCTTAACAGCAAAAGAAAATCTTGGATCATGTATTGCATTCAGTTGTCCTGTCTTTAGTTTCCTTTGTTCTGGAATGGTCTTTCCTTGTTTTTATTTCATCATGATTTTTGAATAGATCACTTATTTTGTAGAATATCTCTCAATTTTGGGGTTGTTTGATGTCTGTTCTTGATTGCATTTGGGGTTTTGTACTTATGGCAGGAACAGGTTGTGTTTTTTAAGGTGGCAGATAATAACATGCTGATAGGAATGAACCAATAGAGGGGAAAAGAGAGGACAGTTGCTGGATGATGCTCTTGAGGGGTGGGAGAGCGGGAGGGCTGAGTTCAGCCTGAGGACTAAGCACTGAATTTGTCTGGGGATGGATTTTTTTTCTTTTTCCGGTGGAATATATGATAGATTGTGAGAAGAGAAAAGAGTTGAGTGGGTGTTCAAGGGAAAGATCATCCAGGGATGGACCAGGGGCATGAGGGCAATGGGGACAAGAAAGAGGTGTTGGCAGAATGGAATGTGGGGCCCGGTAGGGCTGAAGAGTCATTAGAGTTGGGGAACTGTAGAAAAGGAGTGGGGTTGGTCATCGAAGAGTGAGGTGCATGAAGTTGTAGCTATTGATAATGAAAACAAAATGAAGATTTTGACCAGAGAAATGGGTGATTCAAGCGGGTGGAAGAAAATATCATTGGATGGAAAAGTAACAGACGGGATTTGAGGATCATTAGATATGGAAATTAGTGAGAATCGTGGCTGAAGTCATGCCAAAAAGCATGGTAGTGTGCTAGAAGCCAGAATCCTCCAGAAATGGAGACAGCTCATTCTGGGAGCTTCCCAGGACCCTGCTGAGTTCTGAGACCCTCTCTTCATTCCACTGAGAGTGGTGTGAGGAAGAGGGAGTGTGTCTCGTTTGGAGTAGTTGGACCTCTGGAGAATGCTTCTTTTTCTGTTTGTTTGTTTGTTTGTTTATGAAGTATTTATTGATCATTCTTGGGTGTTTCTCGGAGAGGGGGATATGGCAGGGTCATAGGATAATAATGGAGAGAAGGTCAGCAGATAAACACATGAACAAAGGTCTCTGGTTTTCCTAGGCAGAGGTCCCTGCTACCTTCTGCAGTGTTTGTGCCCCTGGGTACTTGAGATTAGGGAGTGGTGATGACTCTTAAAGAGCATGCTGCCTTCAAGCATCTGTTTAACAAAGCACATCTTGCACCGCCCTTAATCCATTTAACCCTGAGTTGACACAGCACATGTTTCAGAGAGCAGGGGGCTGGGGGAAAGGCCATAGATCAACAGCATCCCAAGGCAGAAGAATTTCTCCTAGTCAGAACAAAATGGAATCTCCTATGCCCACCCCTTTCTACACAGACACAGCAACAATCTGATCTCTCCTTCCTTTCCCCACACTTCCCCCCCTTCTTTTCAACAAAACCGCCATCGTCCTCATGGCCCGCTCCCGATGGTCGCTGTCTCTTTGGAGCTGTTGGGTACACCTCCCAGACAGGGCGGCCGGGCAGAGGCGCTCCTCACCTCCCAGACGGGGCGGCCGGGCAGAGGCGCTCCTCACCTCCCAGACGGGGCGGCCGGGCAGAGGCGCTCCTCACATCCCAGACGATTGGCGGCTGGGCAGAGACGTTCCTCACTTCCTATACAGGATGGCGGCCGGGCAGAGGCGCTCCTCACTTCCCAGATGGGGCGGCCGGGCAGAGGGGCTCCTCACATCCCAGACGATGGGCGGCCAGGCAGAGACGCTCCTCACTTCCCAGACGGGGTGGCGGCGGGGCAGAGGCTGTAATCCTAGCACTCTAAGAGGCCAAGGCAGGAGGCTGGTAGGTGGAGGGTGTAGCGAGCCGAGATCACTCCACTGCACTCCAGCCTGAGCACCATTGAGCATTGAGTGAGCGAGACTCCGTCTGCAATCCCAGCACCTCGGGAGGCCGAGGCAGGCAGATCACTGGAGGTCAGGAGCTGGAGACCAGCCCGGTCAACACGGTGAAACCCCGTCTCCACCAAAAATACAAAAACCATTCAGGCGTGGCGGCGCGTGCCTGCAATCCCAGGCACTCGGCAGGCCGAGGCAGGAGAGTCACAGGAGCCCGAGGCAGGGAGGTTGCAGTGAGCCGAGATCACGGCAGTACAGTCCAGCTTCGGCAACAGAGGGAGACCGAAAAAAGAAGGAGAGGGAGACCGAAGAAAGGGGAGAGGGAGACGGAGAGGGAGAGGGAGACCGGAGAGGCAGAGGGAGAGGGCAAGAAAGAACTCTTATACGCTGTTGGTGGGAACATAAATTGGTACAACCATTATAGAAAACAGTATGGAGGTTCCTCAAAAAAATAAAAATAGAATACTTTATGATCCAGCAATTCCATTTCCGGGTAGACATCCAAAGGAAAGAAATCAAGACCTTAAAGAGATACCTGCATTCCCATGTTCATTTCAAGCATTATTCAAATAGTCAAGATATGGAAATAACCTGAATATCCATTAATGGATGAATGAATAAAGAAAATGTGATACACACACATATACAATGGAATATTACTCAGCTTTAAAAAAGAAGGAAATCATACCATTTGCACAATAAGGATGAACCTGGAGGACATTTTGCTAAGTGAAATAAGCCAGATGCAGAAAGACAAATACTGTATGAGCTCCCTTATATGTGGAATTGAAAATCATCAAACTTTTAGAAACAGAAAGTAGAATGGTGGTTACCAGGGGCCAAGGGGAGGAGGAAATGGGGAGATGTTGGTCAAGGGGTACAAAGTTTCAGTTATGCAGGATGAATAAGTTCTGGAGACCTAATGTACAACACTATGAATACAGTTAACAATACTGTAATACTCAAACTTTGCTAAGAGGGTAGATCTTAAGTGTTTTTGCCACACACACACACACACACAGAAAATAGTAACGATATGAGGTGATGAATGTGTTAATTAGCTTGTAAATATTTCACAATGTATATGGATATCAAATCATCAAGTTATCCACCTTAAATATACACAATTTTAAATTATCAACTACACCTCAATAAGGCTGTGGAGTGGTGGAGAAAATAGAAAAAGAATAGCAAATTAAACCCAAAATAAACAGAAGAAATAACACAATAAAGATCAGATCAGAAATATATGAAATGGAATACAGAAAAACAATAGGGAAAAATCAGTGAAACCAAAAGCTAGTTCTCTGAGATCAATACTAGCTAGACTGATCAGGAATAAAAGATAAAATTATCAATGTTAGGAAAGAGATGTGTCATCACTACAGATTGTACCAATATCAAAGAAAAATAAGGAAATATAATGAAAAATTTTATGCCAATAAATTCAACAACTTACATCAAATGAAAAAATCCTGTGAAAGACACAAAACACCAAAACTAAGCCAAGAAGAAATAGGTAATCTGACTAGTCCTGTACCTATTAAAGAAATTGACTTCTTAGTTTAAAACTTTCTACAAAGGAACTTCTCACCCAGATGGTTTCATTGGTGAATCCTGCAAACATTTTTTTGTTTGTTTTGATGGAGTCTTTCTCTGTTGCCCAAGCAGGAGTGCAGTGGCACAATCTCAGCTCACTGCAACCTCCACCTTCCGGGTTCAAGCAACTCTCCTGCCTCAGCCTCCTGAATAGCTGGGATTACAGGTGCCCGCCACCCCACCTGGCTAATTTTTGTATTTTTAGTAGTGAGCCACTGTGCCCAGCTGGCCCCTACATTTTAAAAAAAATTTCTACAAAAATTCTTCCAGAATGTTGAAGAAGTTGAAACACTTCCAAACTCATTAAATGAGTCCAAGCAACAATAATATGGCAAGAAGACTACGAGCCAAAATCCATCATGCAAAAAATCTTAACAAAATTTTATCAAATTAAACCCAACAATATAAAAAGATAATACATAAGTGACTAACTGGGGCTTATGTCAGGAATGCAAGGTTGGGTTAAAATTTGAAAATCAATTGATATATTTCACCATATTAACAATTCAGAAAAGAAAAACTATATGATCATGTCAATAAATTCATCAAAAGCATTTGGCAAAATCCAACATTCATTTCAGATAAAAACTCAGCAAGCCAGAAATAGAAAGGAACTTCCACAATCTGATAATGGACATCAAGGAACAGCTTTCATCAAATCTAACAATGAAAGACTAAGTGCTTTCCCCAAGATTAGAAATAAAATAAGAATATTCACTTTCAGGCCGGGCGCAGTGGCTCACTCCTGTAATCCCAGCACTTTGAGAGGCCAAGGCAGGTGGATCACCTGAGGTCAGGAGTTCAAGACCAGCCTGGCCAACATGGTGAAACTCTGTCTCTACTAAAAATACAAAAACTGGCCAGGTGTGGTGGCAGGTGCCTGTAATCCCAGCTACTTGGGAGGCTGAGGCAGGAGAATTGCTTGAACCTGGGAGGCGGCGGTTGCAGTGAGCCTAAATCGTGTCACTGCACTCCAACCTGGGTGACAGGGTAAGACTCCCTCTCAAAAAAAAAAAAAAAAAAGAATATTCACTTTCACTACTTTTATTATTGTGGAAGTACTAGCCAATGCAGTAAAACAAGGAAAAGAAATAAGAGGTATCCATATTGGAAAGGGAGAAGTAAAACTGTCTTCATTTGCAGACAACATATTTAAGTAGAAAATCTGGTGGATTCTATTTTTTAAAAAGCTACTAAACTAAAAAGTGAGTTTAGCAAGGTTATAGAACAGAATATCAATATATAAAAATTGGTTACAGTGAGCCAAGATCACACCACTGCACTCCAGCCTGGGTGACAGAGCAAGACTCCCTCTCGGGGAAAAAAAAAAAAATTTATTTCTTTATATTAGCAATGGAAGTAGAAATTAATAAATAATACTATTTATAATAGCATCAAAAATACTAAATGTAAAGATATCTGACAGGAGATGTGCAAGACTTATACACAAAAACTACAAGTCATTGCTAAGACAAATTGAAGTTCTAAATAAATGGAGAGATATACTGTGTTTATAAATCAGAAGACAATATGGCTGTGAATTCAGTTCTCTCCAAATAATTCATATATAGATTTAATGCAATCCCAGTGAAAATTCCAACAGGCTTTTTTGTAGAAATTAACAAGTTAACTCTAAAATTTGTATGGAAATGCAAAGGACCTAACATAACCAAAACAACTTTGAATAATAAAAACAAATTAGAAAATGTCACTATCTAACTTCAAAGCTTTTTATAAAGTTATAGTCATCAGGCCGGGGGCATGATGGCTCATGCCTGTAATCCCAGCACTTTGGGAGGCCAATGCTGGCAGA
The DNA here is from genome assembly GCF_028885625.2 of Pongo pygmaeus. Classification (NCBI taxonomy): domain Eukaryota; kingdom Metazoa; phylum Chordata; class Mammalia; order Primates; family Hominidae; genus Pongo; species Pongo pygmaeus. Next base: position 117,238,015 of record NC_072373.2, on the reverse strand, counting down.
TCACCTGAGGTCAGGAGTTTGAGACCAGCCTGCCCAACATGTCAAAACCCCGTGTCTACTAAAAATACAAAAATTAGCCAGGCATGGTGGCAGGTGCCTGTAATCCCAGGTACTCAGGAGGCTGAGGCACGAGGATTGCTTGAACCCAGGACGCAGAGGTTGCAGTGAGCCAAGATTGTGCCATTGCACTCCAGCCTGGGCGACAAAGTGAGACTCTGTCTCAAAAAAAAAAAAGTTATAGTCATCAAGACTGCGTTTTATTGGAATAGAAATAAAGAACTATATATCACCATATAAATCAAACAGAATGAAGAGTCCAAAAACAGTCTCTCAAATATGTGCTTAGTTTATTTTTTGACAAAGGTGCAAAAGCAATTCAATGCAGAAAGCATAATCTTTTCAATAAATGGTGCTGAAACAACTGGATATCTATATGCAAAAACTAAGCTTTGATCCATACATCACACCATATACAAAAATTAACTAAAGATATATTTTCTACCTAAATGTAAAACCTAAAAAAAACTGTAAAACTTCTAGAAGAAAACATAACAGAAAATCTTTGTAACCTTGGGTTAGGTAAAGATTTCTCTTAATATACCAAAAGCAGTCAGGCCCAGTGGCATGTGCCTCTAATCGCAGCTACTTTTTCTGAATTCATTGACATGATCATATGGGATTTTTTGACTTGTTAATATGGTGAAATATATTGATTGATTTTCAAATATTAAACCAATTATGCATTCCTGCCATAAACTCAGTTGGTCATTTATGTATTATCTTTTTATATATTGTTGGGTTTGATTTGATAAAACCCCAGCCTACTGGAAGGCTGGGAGGATTGCTTGAGCCCAGGAGTTCAAGACCAGCCTGGGCAACATAATGAGTTTTTAACACACACACACACACACATATACACATCAGGCTGGGCGCTGTGGCTCATGCCTGTAATCCTAGCACTGTGGGAGGCCAAGGCAGGTGGATCCCTTGAGCTCAGGAGTTCGAGACCAGCCTGGGCAACATAGTGAGACCCCATCTCTACAAAAAAAATTTTAATTAGTTGGACATGGTGGTAAGTGCCTGTAGTCCTCAGTTATTCAGGAGTCTGATGTGGGAGGTTGGGTTGAGCTTCGGAGGCAGTGGTTGCAATGAGCCAAGGTCACACCACTGCACTCCATCCTGGGCAACAGAGCCAGACCCTGTCTCAAAAACAAAACAAAACAAAAGAACACACCAAAAACACTACCCATAAAGAACCAATTGATAAATTGGACTTTATCAAAATTTAAAACTTCTGCTGTTCAAAAAACATTATTAAAAGAATGAAAAGACAAGCCATTAACTAGGAGAAATACTTTCAAATCACACATTTAATAAAAGACTTATATCCAGAACATATAAAGAACTTTCTAAAGTTAATAAGAAAAAAACAACCCAATAAAAATAGGGGAAATATTTTACTAGAAACTTCAAAAAAGACATACAGTAGGCAAATGAAAAGATCATTAGTCATTAGGGAAATGCAAATTAAAACCACAATGAGATAGCAATACATACCTACTAGAAAGCCTCAAATTAAAAGAACTTTTTATATTATGTGTTGACGAGAATGTAGAGCAACTAGAACTGCAAATGGGAGTATAAATGATACAACAACTTTGGAACATATTTTGATAGTTTCTTTAGAAAGCATACATTAACCTGCCACATGATTCAGTTATCCCATGCCTAGGTATTTACTCAAAAGAAATGAGGGTATATTCTATGCAAAGGCTGTAAAATAATGTTCATAACAGTTTTACATGTCATAGCCAAAAACTTGTAATTACCCAAATAGCCATCAACAAGTGAATAGATAGGTAAACTATGATATATCCATACAATGGAATACTATTCAACAATAAAAAGAATGCATCTACATGAATGAATCTCAATTATGCTAGTGAAAGAAGACATTTAAAATCAATACACACTATATGATTCTGTTTATTTAAAATTCTATAAATGCAAGATAAGATACAGTAAATAAAATATTCATGGTTGCCTGGGGATTGGGGGAGGGAGCAAAGAGAATAGAAATGTGATTACAAAGGTGTGATATAATAAGAAATATATACAGATGCTTCTCAATTTATGATAGCAGGGTTACCTCCTAATAAACCTATCATAAATTTAAAATACCACGTCAAAAATGTATTTAAGACACCTAATCTGCTGAACATCTCATTGCTTAGTGTAGCCTACCTTAAATGTGTTCAGAACACATTAGCCTACAGTTGGACAAAATCATCTAACACAATCCCTATTTTATAATAAAGTGTTGAATATCTCATGTAATTTATTGAATACTAAAGTGAAAAACAGTATAAGTATTGAAGTAGTTTGTGGAAATAAGTAATTAAAAATCTAAGCTGGGCTGGGTGTGGTGGCTCACGCCTGTAATCCCAGCACTTTGGGAGGCTGAGGCGGGTGGATTGTTTGAGGCCAGGAGTTCAAGACCAGCCTGGCCAACATGGCGAAACCCTGTCTCTACTAAAATTACAAAAATTAGCTGGGCATGGTGGCACATGCCTGTAATCCCAGCTATGTCAGGAGGCTGAGGCACAAGAATTGCTTGAAGCCAGGAGACAGAGGTTGCAATGAGCCAAGATTGCGCCACTGCACTCCAGCCTGGGTGACACAGACAGACTCTGTCTCAAAAAAAAAAAAAAAAAAAAAATCTAAGCTGTTGGTAGACGACTCATATAAAAAATTTTTTAAAAACAAAATCTGCCCAGGCGCGGTAGTTCACGCCCATAATCCCAGCACTTTGAGAGGCCGAGGCGGGCAAATCACTTGAGCTCAGAAGTTTGAGACCAGCCTGGCCAACATGGTGGAACTCCGTCTCTACCAAAAATAAAAAAATTAGCTGGGCAGGGTGGTGCACGCCTGTAATCCCGGCTACTCGGGAGGCTGAGGCTGGAGAATTATTTGAACTAGGGAGGTAGAGGTTGCAGTTAGCCGAGATCGCTCCACTGCATTCCAGCCTGGGTGACAGAGCAAGACTCTGTCTCAAACAAACAAACAACAACGACAAAAAACACACACACCAAAAAACTCTAAAATATTTTGAGCCTTAAGGGAACACGATTATGGCACCTGAGTCACACGACAGGCAGCCAAAACCTTTGTTTCTCTGATTAGATTGGCCTTCTTCCTTACCTGCCTTACCTGCCTTACCTGCCTTCTTTTGTAAATGTTGTAAATAACTAAAGAGTGTTTAGTGACATTGCACTATGGAAGGGAAGACTCCTTCCTTCTTTATTTACTTACCGTATTTTTTTTTTTTTTTTTTTTAGACAGAGTCTCGCTCTGTCACCCAGGCTGGAGTGCAGTGGCGCAATCTTGGCTCACTGCAAGCTCCACCTCCTGGGTTCACACCATTCTCCTACCTCAGCCTCCCAAGTAACTAGGACTACAGGCGCTCGCCACCACACCCGGTTAATTTTTTTTTGTATTTTTAATAAAGACAGCGTTTCACCGTGTTGACCAGGATGGTCTTGATCTCCTGACCCCGTGATCTGCCTGCCTCGGCCTCCCAAGGTGCTGGGATTACAAGCATGAGCCACTGCACCTGGCCCTTTATTTACCGTTTTTTTTTAGAGACAGGATTTTCCTATGTCACCCAGGCTGGTCTCCAACTTCTGGGCTCAAGCAATCCTCCCACCTCGGCCTCCCAAATGGGAATTCTCATTCACTGTTGTGAGAGTGTAAATTGCAGTGAAATTAAGCATGTGTGCATCCTAAAACCAAGCAATCCCAGATAAATTTGCACTCTTAAAGGTCAGGTATGATGTTTGCGGAGGCATTTTTTGATAGCATGGGTTCAAGGTACTTAGATGTTCACTGGGAGAACAGGTAAGCAAACTGTGGTGGCTATCACTACAGAATACAGTGCAACACTTTGAAGGAATGAACTGTGCATATCTATATAGTAACAAGGACAGATTTTTTTTTAACATGAGAGTGTAAAAAAAAGAAAAAGAAAAAAAAAGGCCAGGCACGGTGGCTCACACCTGTAATCCCAGCACTTTGGGAGGCCGAGGCGGGCAGATTACAAGAGGTCAGGAGTTCAAGACCAGCATGGCCAACATGGTGAAAGCCCATCTCTACTGAAAATACAAAAAAAAATTAGCCGGGCACGGTGGCAGCCACCTGTAATCCCAGCTACTCGGGAGGCTGAGGCAGGAGAATCACTTGAACCCAGGAGGTGGAGGCTGCAGTGAGCCAAGATCACGCCATTGTACTCCAGCCTGGGTGACAGAGGGAGACTCTGTCTCACAAACAAACAAACAAACAAAAAACCCAAAGAGGTCTGAAGTCCATTGCATTATTCCCAGCAATTCACTCCCTTCTACCTGTTGCCATAAAACTTGCAATGCCAATACTCCCAATGGATATATTTCCTCATCCCATTGTTGAGTTTAGTTATCATTTGTGGGAGCAGATGTGACACATGCCAATTCAAGCTGAAGTTTTAAGAAGCATCACAAATACTGCCTATTTTTTTTTACTATTCCTTTTGCAAGAAAATATAGCATGTCCCTCACCAGTGTGTTCCTTCAGCCCAGATCCTAAAGTGAGAAGATGGAGGAAGAGAACTTCAGTCTCCACCCACAATTACTGGTTTTTAGGATTTTAAATTTTAGGATTTTTTTCTTACTGCTGCAAATCTAATACAAGCTTCATATCAGAATATCATTTATAAAAATTAAAAATTAGAAATACACATGCAAACAACATAAAAGAATACATGTATATCCAAGTGCATATTTCAGTTATATTAGAGTGGATGCCTATTACCAGGGGAAGGAATAAGAGTGGGAAATGGGATACAGGAAATAAAGAAACAAACAAGAGAGACACCTCGCACAGGCTGATGATGATCATGTGTTAAGAACTAAGCAGTAGCATTAACTCAACTCTCTGCATGTGCTGTACAAAGACAACAAAAACCTCTGGAGTGACAAGTAACTGTTGGAGAAAGGTCTTGGGGGACTTGGAAGAGGAGGGAATTCACGATCCAGGTGGAGAAAATCGGCCTTGGGATCACCTCCTCGTTCTGAGAGAGAAGCTGAGAGAAAGGCTTCTTAGGGATTCTGTTTTCAATGTAACCTGTACCAAAAGTGTTCTTCCAAGTGTGAGTGAGAAAGGGGCTCAAAGAGAAAGAGGTAAGAGAACAATAAATTACTTTTCTCAAAGAACTCATATTCTTTTTTTTTTTTGAGACGGAGTCTCGCTCTGTCTCCCAGGCTGGAGTGCAGAGGCGCGATCTCAGCTCACTGCAAGCTCCACCTCCCGGGTTCAAGCCATTCTCCTGCCTCAGCCTCCCTAGTAGCTGGGACTACAGGCACCTGCCACCACACCCGGCTAATTTTTTGTATTTTTAGTAGAGACAGGGTTTCACTGTGTTAGCCAGGATGGTCTCGATCTCCTGACCTCATGATCCGCCCTCCTCAGCCTCCCAAAGTGCTGGGATTACAGGCGTGAGCCCCCGCGCCCGGCCAAAGAACTCATATTCTTAATGAAAAGACTAAAATGCCCATTTTTGTATTTCAAATCCTACTCATCTCTCAAGGTCTAGGCCAAAATCTACCTCTTCCAGAAAGATCCCCCCTGAATTCCCAATAGCTCTACCCTAAATAAATCTACAAATCACTCCTCTTCCTGCTGAAAATCCATGGCATTTATTATGTTAAGTTGCGCCTGTGTTTTCTTTTCCGACCAGACTGAAGGATCCTTGAGGATGGCAGTACCTGGCATACCTACACATAGTCAGTGTTCAACAAGTGTTTGCAAAGATACATGATAATTAAAATGTCAGATAACCAATTATAAAAAGTAAATTGGCCCGCACGGTGGCTCGTGCCTGTAATCCCAGCACTTTCGGAGGCTGAGGCGGGTGGATCACAAAGGCAAGAGTTCGAGACCAGCCTGGCCAACATGGTGAAACTCCGTCTCTACCAAAAATACAAAAATTAGCTGGGCGTGGCGGTGGGCGCCTGTAATCCCAGCTACTGGGAGGCTGAGGCAGGAGAATCGCTTGAAACCAGGAGGCAGAGGTTGCAGTGAGCTGAGATTGCACCACTGCACTCCAGCCTGGGCAACAGAGCAAGACTCCGTCTCCATAAATAAATAAATAAGTCAACAGATCAGATAGCATTTCAGAAGAGGCTAAGAACATGTTGAACTGTTCAGGAAAGACTACATGGCATAGGGCCTTGAAAGAAGGGCAGGAATCAGCTAATTAGAAGACAGGAAGAGCATTTCAGGCCAAGGAAAAATGGTAACTGAACACAAAGAGTTAGAAGGATTGGAGGGAGGGCCAGGCACGGTGGCTCATACCTGTAATCCCAGCACTTTGGGAGGGAGGCCAAGGCGGGCAGATCACTTGAGCTCAGGGGTTCAAGACCAACCTATTCAACATAGACCACATCTCTACAGAAAATTTTTAAAATAAAAAAATTAGCTAGGTATGGAGGCCCACACCTGTGGTCCTAACTACTCAGGAAGCTAAGGTGGGAGGATCACTTGAGCCTGCGAATTTGAGGCTGCAGTGAGCCATGATTATGCCACTGTACTCCTGCCTGGGTGACAGAGCAAGATCCTGTCTCAAAAAATTTTTTCCAATAAAATAATTTTATGTATGTTCATAAATGTATTAGGGAAAATTTAGGATGTGAGTTTCATCATCATGGGAGTGAGAACAACTTCCTAAGTAAGATAGTAACCTGGAAGCCATAAACATATATGTATGACAAGTCACGTAAATAAAATTAAGAGACAAAGCAAAAGAATAGGAAAAGACATTTTCAAAATATATACAAAGGACTTATTTTCCACAATATGTAAAGAAACTATTATAAATCAATATAAAAAAGACACTCAAGATTTAGCAGTTTCCCATCTGGCATGTAAAAAGCTTGCAAGTCATCACTCCAGCCTAACAATAAGTAAAAACCTGAACAAACTGAAAAATCAACACTCTTCTTACATCCACCAGAGTCGTGAGGCCACAGGGCAAACCACTGCTTCCTAAATTGCAGAGACAGGCAGGCAAATGCAGGGAATCACAGCTTACCAGAGCAGAAACCCATGAGCAGGAACCAGTACCAGGGTACCAAAACCTGAGCTGTAATTGATGAATTGCTGGAGACTCAGTATGGACAACTCTGAGAATTAAAAACTCCAGGGGGAAGCCAGTCATGGGAGGACCTCACATATTGTGAGTTTTACCTCCTAGAGCTCACTAGGTTCTCACAGTAAATATCAGAAAAATATCCCCTGTGCTTCTGGCTGGGGGAAGGAAAAGTAACCATTTCTAAATACACCTAAGCATTCTGTTCTTCTTAACAAGTCCTGTTCTCTCAAGGGAAACTATTTTGCCAGAACCTAAGCTTTTATTATTACTTTTTTTGCAGAGTCTATCCAAACTAGGGGAAGGAAAATATCCAGTTTCAGCCCCCTGCAGCCTTTACATTGGGGAAGGGAATATTAAATTCCATCCCACTCTAACCATCCTATCCTACCTAAGGAGTGGAAGGATTGAGAAGCTTTTGTGAGGTGCACAGTCCAGAGGCACAGGCTCACTAAATGACAGAGACCTAAGCATAGAACTATAGAATGCTTCCTCACTTCTTAACACCTTAACACATTACTAAATGCCTATTTACAGCATTTCTTTTTGTCTAATACATCATGCCTGGCTATCAAGAAAAAACTACAAGGCACACTAAAACTCAAAGAAGACAGTTTGAAAAGTCAAAACAGGCACCAGAACCAGACTCAGATATGGCAGGGATATTGGAATTATCAGATTGGGAATTTTAAAAAAACTGTGATCAATATGTTAAGAGCTCTCTCTAATGGGTAAAGTAGACAGCATGCAAAAACAGGCAATGTTAACAAAGAGAAAGGAGAAACAAGAAATGCTAGAGATCCTGCTCCATCAATAGCACTATGACAAAAGAATGCCTTTGATGAGTTTGTTAGTGGACTGGGTCCAGCTGAGGAAAGAGGCTCTGCACATAAGGCTACCTCAATAGAAACTTCCAAAACTGAAAAGCAGCCAGACATGATGGCTCACACCTGTAATCCCAGCACTTCGGGAGGCTGGGAGGATTGCTTGAGCCCAGGAGTTCGAGACCAGCCTGGGCAACATAGTGAGACCCTGCCTTTACAAAAAAATGTATTTTGAATCAGCCAGGCATGGTGGTGCACGCTTGTGGTCCCAGCTACTCAAGAGGCTGAGATGAGAGGATCACTTGAGCCTGGGAGACTGAGGCTGCAATGAGCTGTGATCACACCCCTACACTCCAGTCTGGGCAATGGAGCAAGACCCTATCTCAAAAATAAAACAAAACCAAAACTGAAAAGCAAAGAGAAAAAAGACTAGAAGGAAGAAAAAGAATAACCAAGAATGATGGGACAACTATAAAAGGTATAACATGTGTAATGAGAATACCATAAAGAGAAAAAATAGAGAAAGGAACAGAAATATTTGAAGCAATGACTGTGAATTTCCCCCAAATTAATGTTGGCCACCAAACCACAGGTCCAAGAAGTTCAGTGAACACCAAGCAGATTAAATGACAAAAACAAAACCAACAACAACAAAAACACTACACCCAGGCATATCATATTTAAAACTGCAAAAAATCTAAGACCAAAAAAATGATATTGAAAGAAGTCAGCGATGAGAAAAAAACCCTTACTTATAGAGAAGCAAAGATAAAAATTATATCTACCGGCCAGGCGCGGTGGCTCATGCCTGTAATCCCAGCACTTCGGGAGGCTGAGGCAGGTGGATTGCCTGAGGTCAGGAGTTTGAGACCAGCCTGACCAATATGGTGAAACCCCGTCTCTACCAAAAATACAAAAATTAGCCGTGCATGGTGGCGTGCGCCTGTAGTCCCAGCTACTCTGGAGGCTGAGGCGGGAGAATCGTTTGAACCCAAGAAGCAAAGGTTGTAGTGAACAGAGATCGTGCCACCACACTCTAGCCTGGGCAATAGAGAGACTCTCCGTTTCAAAAAAAAAAAAAATTATATCTACCTTCTCCTCAGAAACTATTCAAGCAAGAAGAGAGTGGAGGAAAATATATATATTTTAAGACAGGATCTTACTCTATCACCCAGGCTAGAGTACAGTGGCACAATCATGGCTCACTGCAGCCATGACCTCCTGGGCTCCAGCAATCATCCTGCCTCAGCCTTCTGAGTAGCTAGAGCCACAGGCACACACCACCACACCTGGCTAATTATTTTATCTTATTTTTTAGAGATAAAGTATCTCTTTTGTAGAGAAGGGCCCAGGCTGGGGTAAAATATTTAAAGTGTTGAGATATAAAAACCACTACCTTAGAAATCTGAACCATGTGAAATTATCCTTTAAAAATGAAGGTGAAGTAAACACTGTCTCAGACAAACAAAAAGTAAGAGAATTTGTTGCCATTGGACTGGCCTTGCCAGAAATGTTAAAAGAAATTCTTTAGAGAGAAGCAAAATAATAGGTCAGAAACGTGGATCTACTTAAAGGAAGAAAGAACATCAGAGAACGAACAAGTGAAGGTAAAACAAAAACTTTTCATATTCTTAATTGTTCTAACAGATAACAGTTTGTTCAAAATAAAAATAGCAATAGTATATTTGATTATGTATGCTTATATATACTCACATGCTTATGTACAAGTGAAATAAATGACAGAAATAATACAAGGGATTAAAGGGAGGAACTAGTATTATTTTGTTATTACAAGGTACTCACCCTACTGATGAAGCAGTATAGTATTATTTGAAAGTGGATTTGGGTTAGTTATAAATGTCTATTCTGACCACTAAGCAATGTAAAAAAATAAGTATAACTAATATGCTAAGAAAGGATGGAAAATTGAATCATATGAAATGTTTATTTAAAACCACAAAAGGCAGATAAAAGAGCAGAAGACAAAAATAGGTACAAAGAATAAAAGCAACAACAGAAAACAGTAACAAATATGGTAGATATAAATCCAGCTATAGGCCAGGCGTGGTGGCTCACGTCTGTAATCCCAGCACTTTGGGAGGCTGAGGCGGGCGGATCACGAGGTCAGGAGATCGAGACCATCCTGGCTAACATGGTGAAACCCCATCTCTACCAAAAAAAAAAAAAAAAAAAAAAATTAGCCAGGCATGGTGGCAGGTGCCTGTAGTCCCAGCTACTAGGGAGGCTGAGACAGGAGAATGGCATGAACCCAGAAGGCGGAGCTTGCAGTGAGCCAAGAACGCACCACTGCGCTCCAGCCTGGGCGACAGAGCGAGACTCTGTCTCAACAACAACAAAAAAAAATCCAGCTATATCAATAATCACTTTAAACCACAATGGTCTGAATACACCAATTTGATGACAGAGATTGTCAGAGTGATCAAATAACAAGACCCAACAATATCTGTTATCTATAAGAAATCAAATATAAACAAAAACACTATTTTCATCTGTTTTGCTGCTGTAATAAAATAGCACAGATTGGGCAGTTTATAAAGGACAGAAATTTATATCTGCAGGCTGGGAAGTCCAAGATCGAGGTACTGGCAGGTTCCTTGTCTGGTGAGGGCCAGGTGTCTTGAATGCTGAATCCTCCAGAGTGGAGGACTGCTGGATCTTCACATGGCAGAAGGGCAAAAAGGATAAACTCCCTCTGTGAAGCCCTTATATAAGGGCATCTAATCCCATTCAGGAGGGCTCCACCCTCATAACTTAATTACTTCCCGAAGACCCCACCTTTCAATAGTGTCACATTAATAATGCCATTAAGTTTCAACATGAATTCCATGGGGGATGGAGGGATGTTTGTTTTTGTTTCTTAGAGACAGGGTCCCCCTCTGTCGTCCAGGTTAGAGTACAGGGGTGTAATCATAGCTCACTGCAAGCCTCGACCTCCTGGGCTCAAGGAATCATCCTGCTTTAGCCTCCCCAGTAGCTAGGACTACAGGCATTTGCCAGCACTCCTGGCTAAGTTTCAACATGAATTTTAGAAGGTACACATTCAAATTTTAGAAGGGATGCATTCTGCTTCTGGCCCCCACAAAGTCATGTCCTTCCCATGTGCAAAACATTCATTCCATCCCAACAGCCCCCAAAGTCTTTACTCATTCCAGCATCAACTCAAAAGTCTAAGGTCCACAGTCTCATCTAAATCACATATGAGTGAGACTCAATACATGATTCATCCTGAGGAAAATTTCCCTCCAGCTGTGAGCCCACGAAACCAAATAACTTACATGCTTCCAAAATATAATAGTGGGACAGGTGTAGGACAGACATTTCTTTTTCTTTTTTGTTTTTGTTTTTTCGAGACAGAGTTTCACTCTTGTTGCCCAGGCTGGAGTGCAATGGTACGATCTCGGCTCACTGCAACCTTCTCCTCCCAGGTTCAAGTGATTCTCCTGCCTCAGCCTCCTGAGTAGCTGGGATTACAGGCATGTACCACTACGCCCGGCTACTTTTGTATTTTTAGTAGAGACAGGGTTTCTCCATGTTGGTCAGGCTGGTCTCGAACTCACAACCTCAGGTGATCTGCCCACCTCAGCCTCCCAAAGTGCTGGATTACAGGCGTGAGCCACTGTGCCCAGCCCAGGACTGACATTTCTAGTCCAAACTGGAGCAATCAGAAAGAAGGAGTAACAGGTCCCAAGTAAGTCTAAAACCCAAGGCAAACAACATTAAATCCTATGACTGAAGAATAATCTTCTTTGACTCCATGTCCTGCCTTCCAGACACACTTCCCACAGGAGTTGGGCCCCCAAGCCCCTGAGCAGCCCCACTCCCACAGTTTTGCTGGACCCAGCCTACACAGCAGCTCTTATGCGTTGGAATAGGGTACCTGTGGCTTTCCCAAGGCTGGCATTGCAAGTCCATGACTCAACGGGTCTGAGGTCTCAGGGGTGGTCCTGCCCCCACAACTCCACTAGGTATTGCCTTCGTGCGGGATCTCTGTGGCAGCCCTGCTCCTGCAGCAAGTCTTTGCCCGGGCCCTGAGGTTGTCTGAGGCATCCTTTCAAATCTAGATGGAGGTAGCCATGCCTCCACAGCTCTTGCACTGTGCATCCCTGCAGAGTTAGCACTACATGGACGCTGCCAAGGTTTATGGCTTGTGCCTTCTGGGGCAGCAGCCGCAGCTGCACCTAGACCCACATAGCAAAGATTTTAAATGGCTCTGGGCAGGAAATCCTGAGGTCTCACAGGTGCCCTAGGCACTCCCCCAATACCATTCTGCTTCCAAGGCCCTACCACTCAAAGCCTGTGATGGGCACAGCAGCCACAAAGACCTCCAAAATGTCTTTGGGTCATTCTCCCATTGTCTTGATGAATACCGCCTGACTTCCTTCTATCCTTATTAATCTCCTTATCAAACGGTCACTTGGCCACACCTTTGGGTTTCTCTCTAAACATGCTTTTTTATTCTTTACATGGTGAGGCTGAGAATTTTCCAAATCTCTACACTTTGGTTCTCTTTTTTATTAAGAAATTCCATCTTAAAATCATTTCTCTGCTTGCATTTTACTATAAGCAGTTAAGAGAAGCCATGTAGTACCCTGAGCACTTTGCTGCTTAGCTATTCCTTCCACCAAATCTCCTAGTTCATCACTCTTTTTTTTTTTTTAAGTTCCGGGATACACGTGCAGAATGTGCAGGTTTGTTATACAGGTATACATGTACCATGGTGGTTTGCTGCACCTGTCAACCCGTCATCTAGATTTTAAGCCTCGCATGCATTAGATATTTGTGCTAACGATCTCCCTCCCCTTTCTCCCCCAACCCCCGATAGGCCCTGGTGTGTGCTGTTCCCCTCCTTGTGTCCAACTCCCACTTATGAGTGAGAACACGCAGTGTTTGTTCTTTTGTTCCTGTGTTAGTTTGCTGAGAATGGTGGCTTCTAGCTCCATCCATGTCCCTGTAAAGGACATGATCTCATTCCTTTTTTGTTTGTTTGTTTTGAGGCGGAGTCTCACTCTGTTGCCCAGGCTGGAGTGCAGTGGTGCCATCTCGGCTCGCTGCAACCTCCACCTCCTGGGTTCAAGTGATTCTCCTGCCTCAGCCTCCCGAGTAGCTGGGATTACAGGCTAATTTTTGTATTTTTAGTAGAGACAGGGTTTCACCATGTTGGCCAGGCTGGTCTCAAACACCTGACTTCAGGTGATCCACCCACCTCGGCCTCCCAAAGTGCTGGGATTACAGACTTGAGCCACCACACCCGACCAATCTCATTTTTTTTTTTTAATGGCTGCACTAGTTCACCACTCTTAAGTTTTGCCTTCCACTAAATTCTAGGACATGGACATAACATGGCCAAGTTCTTTGCCACTTTGTAACAAAGATGGCCTTTCCTCCAGTTTGGAAATTGTTTCCCATTTCCATCTGAGGCCTCATCAGAATAGTCTTCACTGTCCATATTTTAACCAGCATTCTGGTCATGATCACTTAGGTAATCATTAAGAGAGAAGCTTTCCCTATATAGCTCTTCTTTTCTGAGCCTTTAGTGTAGTAGAATCACCCTTAATACTCCATTCACACCAATGTAAGTTTTCCCATCATTCACTTCAAAACCATTCCAGCCTCCATCCATTACCCAGTTTCAAAGCCGCTTCCAGCTGGGCACGGTGGCTCACGCTTGTAATCCCAGCACTTTGGGAGGCTGAGGCAGGTGGATCACGAGGTGAAGAGTTTGAGACCAGCCTGACCAACACGGTGAAACCCCGTCTCTACCAAAAATACAAAAATTAGCCGGTCATGGTGGCGTGTGCCTGTAATCCCAGTTACTAAGGAGGCTGAGGCAGGAGAATGGCTTGAACCTGGGAGGTGGAGGTTGCAGTGAGCCAAGATCACACCACTGCACTCCAGCCTGGGCGACAGAGCAAGACTGTCTCAAAAAAAAAAAAAAAAAAAAAAAAAAGCCACTTCCACTAAGACCAAAAACAATGCAATTCTCCACAATCTCTTCCAGAAGACAGAAGCAGAGGACATACTTCCTAACTTTTTCTATAAGTCCAGCGTTACTCTAATACCAAAACCAGACAGACATTATAAGAAAACTCAGACTAATATCTCTCATGAACACAGATGCAAAAATCCACAAAATATTAGCAAATCAAGTCCAATAATGCATAAAAAAGAATTAGGCACCAACTGGGATTTATCCCAGATATGCAAGGCTGATTCAACATTTGAAAATCAATTAATATAACCTGTCACATTAACAGTCTAAAAAGGAAAAATCACATGATCATATCAATAAATGCAGAAAAAGCATACAACAAAACCCAACACCCATTCATTAAACTCTCATCAACTAGGAATAGAGGTAAACTTCCTCAACTTGATAAAAAACATGTACAAAAACCCTATAGCTAACATATTTAATGTCAAACTTACTTACTAAATCAGAGTGCTATCATTGCATGGTGGAAACTCAGGTTTCTATGCAGGGGTGAAGATATTTCATCAGAAAGAAAAATAACTCAGACTCCAGAATCATTTCTAATCATCCAACAATCATTTATTGTTCACTGTTCTAGGAGTTGTAACACTTCTCAGTATGTTCAGGAGAAATGAGAGGAGTAACTGTCTCATTGCTAAACAATTGTGCACAGTGGGGAGTACAGTGTCTTGACCATTAATTCCACAAAGCTGCTATGAGCAGAGGCACGATGGTCATGTTGACATGAACCAGGAAGTCTTAAAAGGGTAGACGGTTGGGAAAAAAGTGAGGATGACGACAGGCATAATCAGAGAACTCAAAAGAGATGTCAAAGTTAGGAACTTTGAATTGAGGATCTTAAATCACAGTAATGGATAAGATTGCTAAGGTAGTAGCTCTCAAAGAGGTTCATAGTAATACTAAGCTGTTATTTGTTCATGTTTCCCTCATTCTCTCACGAATGTACAATGGAGTTTTCCAGAGGCTACATTATCACACCAGACTGAATGTAGAAGCACATAAGAGAATTCTGCTATTAAGCCAGACATTAAAGATAGAGTATTTGCAAAAATGTTAAATAATGCCACTCTTTTCACTCTTTTTGTTTTGGAAATTATAGGTATTTTCCCATAAAAATATGGTATTAATATTAACAAGTATTGGGGTTATTATTGCTAATAATAAAAAAATTAAAATAAATATTTTTAAATGTTTCCATTTTGATCTTATAAAATACATTTTAGGCCAGGTGCAGTAGCTCATGCCTATAATCCCAGAACTTTGGGAGGTTGAGGCAGGAGGATTGCTTTAGCCCAGGAGTTCAAGACCAGCCTGGGCAACATAGTGAGACCCCGTCTCTAAAAAAAAATTTTTTTAAATTAGTTAGGCATGGTGGTGCATACCTGTAGTCCCAGCTAATCAGGAGACTGAGGAGAGAAGATGGCTTGAGCCCAGGAGTTCGGGGCAAGCCATGATCGTGCCACTACACTCCAGCTTGGGCAAGAGAGCAAGGCCCTGTCTCAAAAAATAAAAATAAATTAAAATCTTATATTTTAGAGCAGTTTTTAGATTTACAGAAAAATTGCAAAGATAGTACAAAGTGCCCATATATCCCAGTTTTCCCTATTACAAACATCTTTCTTACACTACAAATGTATGGTACAGTTGTCACAATAGTGGACCAATACTAATACATTATTATTAATTAAAGTCCATACTTTGTTCAGAACTCCTCAGTTTTCCCCCAATGTCCTTTTCCTTTTCCAGGATCCTATCCAAGATATAATATTACATTTACTCGTCATGTCTCCTTAGGCGCCTCTTGGCTGTGACAGTTTCTCAGACTTTCCTTGTTTTTGATGACCTTGACAGTTTTAAGGAGTACTAGTCAGGTATTTTGTAGAATGTCCCCCTGGTGGAATTTACCAGGTGTTTTTTTCATGATTAGACCGGGGTTATGGGGAGGAGGACCACAGAGGGAAAGTGTTGTTTTATCGCATCATATCAAAGGTACATACTATCAACCTGACACTGGTATGTTGACCTTGATCACCCAGTGAGGTTGTATTTGTCAGCTTTCTCCATTGTGAAGTTGCTTTTCCCCTCCACACTCCCTGTCTGTACTATACTCTTGGAAAGAGGTCACAATGCATAGCCCACACTTAAGTAGTAGGGAATTGTATGTCACCTCCTTCAGGGCAGAATACCCACATACATTATTTGGAATTCTGTATAGGAAATTAGTCTCTTCTCCTCCATTTATTTATTCATTCAATCATTTATTTGTATCAGCATGGACTCATGGATATTTAATTTTATGCTTTGGGTTACAATCGAAAACTATTTTATTTTGTTGCCCAAATTGTCCAGCTTTGGCCACTGGGAACTTTTCAGTTGGCTCCTGAGTTTATGTTAATTTTTAATATGGATAGCTATTACCCACATAAACAAAAGCTCTTTGGGGTCCTTGATAATTTGTGAGTGTAAAGAGGTCCTGAGACCAAAATGTTTGAGAACCACCGCTCTAGGGATCGTCTGGCTGACCCAAATCCCCGGTGTGTGTGCGCGCTTCGTCTGCAGGTAGGAGTTGCGGTCTAGGCAGAAGCAAAGTAGGCCACACTCGCCTGCCCTTGGGAACACCCACTTCTCCGTGCCACGCCCGCTCCTAAGGTTTTCTCCGGGTCAGAAACGCGGGGGTCCCCAAGAAGACGAAGCTCAGGCTGCCATGCCTTTCCCGCGAACGCCACGGCGCGGCGCCCGGCTCACAGGGCGAGTCTCCCACCCGCGAGTCGGAAAGGGCCCGGCATCTTGGCTAAAGCTCAGCGCTCTCCTCCGGGGCTGGGGCCCTGGCCGGGCCTGGCCTGAGCGGTCTCCCCTCACTCTGCGGCTCGCTCTCCCGGGCTACTCCGGCGCGCAGGTGCTGCGCCCGCGGGAGAGAGCGATCCTGCGGCCGTGGCGGACGCCGGGAGGAGCCGCCCGGCTCTCCTCTCGGGAGCGCGTCCCCGTGCCCTCCAGCTGCCCGTCCCTGCTGAAAGCATCCGGACAGCTCCCCGGGCCGCGGCCCTGGGGCCCGCCAGAGCCCTGCCCTGCACCCCGCTCTCCCCTCTCTGGCCCGGAGGGCTGCGCCGGGCAGATCCTTTCTTCTGCAAGACAGAGACAAGCAGCGATAAACAGCTAAAGCTGGAGACCCGGCTAATTGATACAATAAGTTCTCTAATTGCCTTGAAAATAAGGTAATGATTTGGCAGAGGGAATGCTTTGATCTCATCAGGCAAGAGAGACCTCTCCAAAGGAAACCTCAGAGAAGGGCTGGAGGCCTCGGACTTGGGGGTGTGAAGCCCAAGGACAGCCTGCTTTCCCCGCCCTCCCCCGACCCTGCGTGCCCACGGTCCCCAGCCTCACCCTCCGGCTTTTCATGGAAAGCCCCTTCTCCTGTGATGACTGGAGGAGAGTACACACACATAATACAGGGGTTAGGAGACGAGGAGGGGGTGGGTTCTGGGTTTTTCAGGAACAGGAGGACGACTGAAATGATTGGTCCAGTTTTAGAGGCTATAGAGAAGGAAATTGGGGGAGAGGGGATTGCAGACAGGGATTATGGAAAACCTGACTTGGCTCAAGTCTGATGATGTTTCTTACACAGTGAGGGCTGCTGATTTGAGCTTTTCAGGCAGGAGGGAGTGACAAAAGGAGGAGAACTTTGAGTGTCCTGCCTTCTCCAAGAATCTGCACACACACTCACACACACACCATTGCTCTGCGCTGTGGGTGTCCCTGCCTGGCAGAGGCCCCAGCACAAAGAGGATTAGAGAGATGAGCTAATCTGGTTTGTATCCCAGACATGGCCCCAGAAAGGGACCTTATCCACCCTGATATGTAAGGATGTGAAGGAGTGAGGAGTCTTTCTTTGGGGGCCTGCTGGCTGACAGTACCAGAGACCCCACTCCACTGGAGTCCCTGGGATACTGCAGTCCTGACTTCAGGGTCAGATTTAGGAAGCAGAAAGACGGTCGGTCCCACAGAAGGAACTAGATCTCTACCCTACTTGTTTCACCAGTGGGGAAACTGAGGCCTGAAGTGGGAAAGCGATTTACAGAGTCATGCCAATAGTGCATGGCTGAGTTGGGGGAAAAGACCGTCAGGTTTTGTGACTTTTTTCTGGTCCAGTGCTCCCTGCACTGTGTTGCAGGAGCTGCCAGGGAGAGGTATGAGACAGAGGGCAAGAGAAAGAGAGACGAAGACAGAAGCAAAGATACTCACCAAGGAAAATAGAGGTGCGCACACACACACATGCACAGAGAGACGGAGAAAGCCACAGAAAGTCAGAAACAACATGGAGAGACAGGTGGAGAGAGGGAAGAAAGAGCAAGACAAACGGTCATACAGATTCATACAGAGAGATACACACGGAGAGACAGGGAGTGACACAATCTGACAGGGAGACAGGCAAGAGACAGGGATTCAGAAAGAGAAGGACAGAGACATTCAGACAGGGAGGAGGAGGCAGGCCAACTTAGACACACAGAGAGACAAACGAAGACAGGGAGATAAACACAAGAGACAGATGCAAATAGACAGAGAATGACAGAAACAAGAGCCAGAGAGACCCAGGGAGATGGAGACTCAGAGAAGAGACATGGGGAGAGTATGAGAACAAGAGGCAGCGGGAACTGAGGAAGGCAGAGTGGGAGGGAGGCAGGCCATGCCCTCTGCAGATATTTGTCCATTGGAAACAACTCTCACTTCCAGATCATTCTAGGGCCCAGAACAGGTGGTAGGGAGAGAAAGAGAGCTTAGTGCTTAGCCTGTGTGATACAGGCAGACTGGGAACCCTCCCTTGGGGAGAGGCTGGTCAGTGACCACCCAGGATCCCAGCAGCACACCCACTGGCCTCACACAGAACCTGGGCCACCCGCCCAGAATGGCCGTCAGCCCGCCCACCGCCTGGCTCCAGTCTGATTACAGCCAAAGTGCCAAAAGGCTCCAGACACCCCCATTCCCTGCCCCCATCGTCTCACCTCCCCACGCCTCCTCTCCTCCTTCCCCTTCTCCTTTAGATCCCTCTCTTCCTTTCTTCCTAGTCCTCAGGGGAGCAGTTTGTGCCCCTGTTTAGCCACTAGCTGGGAGGAAAGGGGTCCTTATCCGTCAAGCCCCCTTTCCTGGTTTGGGGCTGGATGCTCCTTCCCTCCGAAGCCCTCTTGGTCTGGCCTCTTTGAGACACGTTCCACGCCTCGCCTAAGAGCTCATAAATACCAAGGAGAGGCCGGCCAGGCTGTGTACAAAGCGTGGATCCCCACTCTTTTCCCCCCTTAACAGCTCCTGGGTTCTTCCCAAGCTTCCTTTACTTCCCCAGACACCTGCATGGGGTGGCAGGGCAAGAGGTGAGGCATTAGTTACCTGTGTGAACCTGGCCCTATTTCAAATAAGACCTGCCTCGGTTTGCAAAGAAATCTCAGGAAAGGCGTCTCAGGGCCCCTTGTGCAAGCAGCAGGCTCAGGAATTCCTTGACTCCTATCCAAACCTCCCCCCAGCCCCTTCTTGGCCTTTCTCTCTGCTCATTACCATCCACACCACCTCCCACCCACCGGGAAAAAGAGAAGGTCATCGCCAAAGGGGCCCAGGGAAGGGGAGCCTTCTGGAGGATAGAGCAGGGCGGGGTAAGAGCTGTTTACCCACACCCCAGCTCCCCTTAGCTCATCTCCCCTCCCATCCAAGGGCCAGCAAAAATTCAAAATCATTCAGCCAAGCATAGCTGAGAACAGAGTGAAGAGAAATCTTAACTCTGCCCCACCAGAGAGCAGAGCATAAGGTGATATCAAGGGTGAGAGTGGACCCTTCTTCTTTGGGCACCCACTTTTGAGAGGACAGGAGGAGGCTCTAGTGCCACTATGAGGAAGAGGGTGGACCTGACTCTGCTGGCTGGGTGGAAGCTGTCCTGCTGGAGGCCCCAGGTAATCTGGCAGCTTTCAGGGGACCTGGGATTCTTCCTCAGGTCTCTACTGATACTGTTCACTGTGTCTGCAGCATGCACCCTTGAACCTCAAAAGAGCCTAGTGTGCCACCCACAGACAGTTTTATTATATTTCCATGAAAATGCCTTGGGAGTAATGCCTTTTGCTCCTTGTTATTTAGGATACCCTGGCCAGTGTTGGGCACACAGCAGGTGCTCAGTAAGTGCTGACTTGACTCCATGCAGGGTTCTACAGACCAGAACTTAACTCTCAGATCAGTGACTCCTCCCTCTGGCTCCCAGAACTGAGAGTGAGAGTGTGGAATAAAATGAAGATGCAGGTCAGGAGCTAGCTTGAGCCTCTGGCCTTGACCCTCTGCCTGGCAGCCCCACAACAGGCCTTCGCGTGAGGAGCTGAGCTCTCCAGTAGTGTCTAGGACCTTGAGACTGGAAGTTTATTTTGAGATTTGAAGCTCCAAAGAGGCAGATCCCAGAAAACCTCTTCTCTGGCTCCATATTTGTTCTCTAGTTAAGTGGTTGAGTGCAGCTCTTGCAGTCAGCTGGCTCCTGCAGCCTGGGATTCCTCCTGGGGAGCTGGGGACTCAGAGGAGAGGGGACGAAGAAGCAGAAGGAGCCAAGCCTCATCCTAGGTTGTCCACTCTGGGGGCAGAGGTGACTTGTGAACCTTAAAAGAGAAGTCTAGTCCCCTCACCCACTTCCTTCCCTCTCAGAGCTGCTGATGTTTCTGGCCACACCCCCCCTCACCCCGCCCTTCAGCTCAGAAACATGCTTTTAAATTTTTTTTATTTCTATTTATTTATTTTGAGACAGGGTCTCACTCTGTTGCCCAGGCTGGAGTGCAGTGGTGCATTCATGCCTCACTGCAGCCTTGAATTCCTAGGCGTAAACAATCCTGTTGCCTCAGCCTCTCAAGTAGCTGGGACCACAGGTGTGCATGACCACAGCTGGCTAATTTAAAAATTTTTTTGGGTCTCACCGTATTGACCAGGCTAGTCTCTAACTCCTGTGCTCAAGCCATCCTCCCAACTCGGCCTCCCAATGTGCTGGGATTACAGACGTAAGCCACCAAGCCTGGGCCTCAAAAACATGCTTTAATACTTGAGCATCTATATTGTGCCAAGACACAG
This sequence comes from Pongo pygmaeus, assembly GCF_028885625.2. NCBI lineage: Eukaryota > Metazoa > Chordata > Mammalia > Primates > Hominidae > Pongo > Pongo pygmaeus. The sequence continues at coordinate 117,216,924 of NC_072373.2, read as the reverse complement.
TCCTACTTGTCTATAAAGACAGCTCAGGCCAAAGAAGGGGCCTCAGAAGTGATTTGGGGGCCCATGTGGGCGAGTCCACTCTAGGTTAGGGCCAATGTGATCATCTTCAGCCAACTTTCCCCCTCCCTGCGCTTTCCACCAACCCCAGGCCCATATGTAGAAATAAACATAGGGCCAGAGTCACACCCAGGTCTAAACACACAGGGGAGTCTGGGAGAGGCTGCTGGAGCTCCAAGACTGCCCTGTGTAGGGATGGGGCCGGGTTGGGAGGAGGTAAAAGAGTGGTCCAAGGAAAGGGGCCCAGCCAAGAAGGAGCCTGGGCTCATTCCTCTCCCACCTGCCCCTCTCAGGAAAACTAAGCACAGAGTCTGTGCCTTTCTAAGGAAATAGCCGGGCCAACTGGAGCCCACCTGACAAAAAGAAAGGGAGAGAAGGGGAAGAAAATAAGTTAGCTGATTGGCCACAAAGGATATGGTCCCAGTTTCTGTGCCAGGAAGTCGGCCCTGAGAAGTCTCTGTATTCAGTCCTCTCCAACTCCCATCCAACTCCAGCCCAGCCCCCACTTCCCACCCAAGCGGGGAGCACTGCCTCCCATTCATGACTTGGAGCACCTCAGGGACTCATCTGAATTCTCTTCCTCCAGGCACTCCGCTCCAGCTGGATGGCCTTCTTGATAATCCTCGTACACCAGCCCACTCCTGCCTTTGGGTCCCTGTATGGGCTCTGCCCTCGGCTTGGGATGCTCTTCACCAGGAAGCTGCCTGGCTCGTTTCCTTGCCTCCTTCAAATCTCTGCTTGCATGTCACCTTAATGAGGCCTACCCTGATCATCCTAGTTGCAACTGTAACCATCCCCTTGACTGTGCTCTCTTTACCACTGCACTTACTACTTTCTAACATACTCTGTTTTACTTCTGATGTTTATTGTTTATGGTCTATCCTCCTGCAATAGAATGCAAACTCCATGAGGGCATAGATTGTTCATCAATGTGTCCCTAGTGCCTAGCACAGTCCTGGCATGTGGTAGGAAATAAGTATTTGTTGAATTAATGAATGCACTCAGCACCTTACCACAGAAAGTGGGGGTAAAGGAGTGTCACTGTAGGTTGGGGACAGGAGGGAAGTGCTTGCAGCCCCTTCCCACTCTGCCCGCCTGGCCGTCACCCACAGAAGTTGGGGCTGCGGAGTGGGGCGGTGGGGAGAGAGGTTAAAGTTTCCTCTGAAACCTTCTCCACTATCTCTGTCTCTGAGATGTCTGCAGCCAGCTGCACCCCATCTGCTTACACTCGGGAGCCACCTCTAACGCCACCACCGCCCCCTAACCCCCAACCAAGGACAGACAGTGAATTTGGAGTTGGGGGCATCAGCAGTTACTAGTGAGTTGTTTACACCAGGACTTTAAAATCATATGAGGAGGCAGGAAAGACACCTGCGAGGTGGGAGAAACTGAGGCTGAAGAAAGGACTGGAGCCAGACCCCAGGTGAACTCTGAACTCTCGAAGTTGGAAAGCCCAGGATTTTAAAAATAATTTTACTTCTGACCGAGGGCCACTGTGCCCGCAGGGCCTGTACCTGCTATCCTGGGAGGTTTGAGGGTTGGGGTGGTGGGGAGAGAAGAGTCACTTTCGGCAGACTGCACCTCCCCACCCCTTCCCGATTTACCACGCCCCCAGGCTCTGTGCGGGCGGAGGGAGGGTGAGGGAGCAGCGGGGAGGAGGCAGGGTGAGAAGGCGAAGGAGGGAAAAAGCTCCAGGGCTTCCACTCTCTCGGCAGGACCCCCACCCTGGCCTCTGGTGCGGGAAAACCTCCCAGCTGTTTCTGATTCTTTCATACTCTCAGCCCCGCCCGAGAGGGTGGAGGACCGAGGCACAGAGGGGGAGCGGGGAGAGACTGCGCTCCGCTGAGCCCAGGAGTAAGGGGCGGGGAGTCCGCAGGTGCCCCCTTAGCGTCGGCAGTCGATTCCCGGTCCGTAAAGAAAAGCACCCGGGCCGGGCAGGCCGGGCAGGCAGGAGCCAAGTCTAAACGTGACGCATTGGGGATGGGGGGTGCAGTGGGTCAGAAGAAGCAGGGGAGATGAGCTCTAGCTGAAAGCATCCCCTGCCCGAAGCCGACTGCCCACGGCGCTCCTGTAGGCAGTGTTGAAAAGGTAGTTAAGACCTCCAACTCCCGGTGGCAGGGACTCTACCCATTTCACAGAAGCGCAAGGATGGAGGAAATGAGTGCATCCTCGGTGCTCAGCGCCGGTGTCACTGTAGGTTGGGGACAGGAGGGAAGTGCCCGCATCCCCTTCCCGCTCCGCCAGCCTGGCCGTCACCCACAGAAGTGGGGCTGCAGAGTGAAGGGCGCTAGGACCCGGTGGCGCGGTGTCGGCAGGGACTGGGCGCTCGGGGCGCTGAAGGGAGCCGCGGCATCCCGTCACAGCGTGCGGGAGCAGGTGGGGGTGCGGTGCGGTGGCGCGCGGGAGCCCCGAGGGGCGGAGGCGGCCGCTACACCTAGGGCGTCGCGGAGCGCCCAGGGCTTGGCGCGGGCGGAGCCGCCCTAAGGGCCGCGCGTGTCCCCGGCCTCGGCCCCGCCCCGTCCCGTCCAATGAGAGCCCGCGGCCGAAGGGGCTGTCCGCACACTAGGCCCGCAGCTCCCTTCAGCGCCGCAGATCCCCTGACACCGCACCGGGTGCTCAGGCAGCGCGCCCCAGACCCCGGGTTCGGCGCGCCGTCGTCGGCTTCCGGACATCGCAACTTGCGCCCCTCTCCGGGATCCTGCTCCCGGGCTCTGGACCCCAGGTGACCCTAGGTCCCCAGCCGCCGGCGAACACCATGGCCCCCCAGGGGGGTGAGGTAGGAGCAGCCTGAGTACCCCCAGAAGGTGCCCCGTCCACGCCCCTCCGGGCTGCGCGGCGGGAGTCTTCGGGGAGCTATGCTGAGACCGGGTGGTGCGGAGGAAGCTGCGCAGCTCCCGCTTCGGCGCGCCAGCGCCCCGGTCCCAGTGCCGTCGCCCGCGGCCCCCGACGGCTCCCGGGCTTCGGCCCGCCTAGGTCTTGCCTGCCTTCTGCTCCTGCTGCTGCTGACGCTGCCGGCCCGCGTAGACACGTCCTGGTGGTAAGTGTGGCTCTCAGGCTGGGCGGGTGAGGCGCTTGGTAGGAGAGGCCGGAGGCGCCTGGAGGAACTGGCTGCTCACGGGACCAGGCTGTTGCTTCGACGGAGTTGGAGGCGATTCGGGCAGGACTGTAACTGAAATCTGAAGTCGCGGGGTGGCGGGAGGGTGAGGCGCCGCGTCTTACACGACTGGTGAGAAAGGCGCTGGGCATTCGGAGCAAGGACGCCCGGTGGTCGCGGCTCCTTAGGCCTCCATGTGCTGTACCCCCTCTATTTCAGCGCAAGCTCCTTAGGGCAGAAGCTACCTTCCGAGTTTCCCTCAGAGTGAGTTCAAGGAACCAATAACCTTCCAGGGCCCGCAATAGCTTCGCCAGGGCCCCAATCGCCTAAGGTCGCCCTCTGAGAGGTGGAGAAAGGGGCAGCTCGCTAGCCTAGCCCACCCGTACCACAGGAAGGCTTTGGTGAGGCAGCAGCACCCAGCCGAGGCTTAGAAATGGAATCGAGGCAAAATTTACCCCATTAACTCCCACAATTAAAACAAACAAAAAGCATGGGTTTGCATTATCTAGGCGTTTGTCTTCAGCCACCGTTTTGAAGATGTCACTTGGAAACTTTGTCTCCCTACCTTCTTCCTATTCTTTCCCATCTCCCATTTCTCCCCTCCAAGAGCCAGAGGGCTGCGGAGTCCCAAGGTACTAAGAGACCCCCTCCCCAGATTTCTTGCAGGCCCAACTCCAGACACTTCACAAGAGGGCAGATGAGGCAAAAAGGCAATACAGATCCACTGGATGTCTAGTGTCTGTTCTTTTTAGAATCCTCCCTGCCCCCTACTCCTTGGATGGCACTCATCACGTTCCCGTAGGAGAAGGAGCTGCTTTCCCTTCTTCCCCACCCTGGGGAGAGGGCAAGGCAGGGAGAGTTGAACCTAGAAAAGACTCAGTCTTTCCTCTTCACCCCGCAATCAGACTGGCCTCTTGGACTAGGCTATTGCCCCTCTCCACCAGGCAGTGCCCCCGTCCTTTCCTTACTCCGTTCTTCTTCCCGTGCAAGCCCCCCTCCCCCAAATGTGGTCTCTTCTCCCCTTGCACCCTGTGGCTTTTCTCCTCTTGACTTGGAATCTTGGCTGAAGGGTGAGGGGTAGCTGGCCGAGGGGCCCGCCAGCTTGGGCTGCAGATTCCTATCATTTCAAGATGCGTCTCTCCTTATCCCAACCCCCACCCCCTGTTTTCCTGTTTCAGAAAAATCTCTTTTGGATTTTTTTTTTTAAATCTCTGCAGTGTTGGGGAAGGCGAGGAGGGGGGGTTCTGAATGGGGGAACAGAGAGGCCTATATCTTACATCTGGCTTGAAACATTCTTTTAGAAAGGGAAAGGAGAGAAGGGGGATGACGAGAAAAACCTTTCAAAGTTCTGAGTGAGATCAAAGCTACCTTGTGCCTTCATGAGCTTGGTCTGGCTGGGGACTTGGCATCTTCAGGGTCTTTGTTGAGACAACATGAAGTAACCGCTGCCCATCTTTATCTGGCTCAGATAGCAGTTTGCTTTTTGGGACTCTTGATTGCTTCTTACCAGTTTGGGATATAGTCTTGGGGACCAATTGGTGTTTGGGTGAAGAAGTGTCACTCTGGTAATTTCAGCATACTGGCAGTGGTTCCTAAAGACCCAAATGGGGGTCTTCCTAGTCCCCATTTTGTACCCTTGACTACTCCCTCTCCCTTTTCCTTTCTTCCTCTACTACCCTCCCCTGATGTGGTTCATATTAAAGATTCTGGAAAAATTCCTGGGTGAAGGAGCTAGGGAGGGAGGGAGGTGACACACAGAGTGACTTAGCAGCCCCTGTGAAAAGAAGGAAGGCTGCAACAGGGCCAGGTTGGGAAGTGGGTACAGAGGTTGTTTCAGCCTCCTTGCTCCACACCTGTCATAGCTACAGTGCCTCAGTGATCACCACTTGTGGGATAAGGTGAAAAGCTACCTTCTAAAGGCAGGCTAAGCCCCCAAGCCTTTCTCTTAGGAAAAAACCAGCAAGATTGGTGTTCTGTACAACCCGTGGAAGAGAAATGCCTGTTGACTCTGGTGTGTCCATGTTCCACTCTGGAGCAGAAGGCCATCATTTTCACCAGTTAATAGTTGGATTTTTCTCATAGCTTGAGATTCTTCCCCTTACTCTCTAACCACTGCCCTCCCTCTATCTATCCTAAACAGACCAAGAAATAGGGGGCTTCCGGCATGTGCTTTCCTGTTTCATTTTGCATTCTGTAGGGGGTTGGATGTAGGGAATCACAAGAACAGGATTGTATTCGTAGGCTCACAAAGGGAGAGAAACACAAAGTGGTATCATATTGTTAGCATTACTGTTACCAACAGCAGTTGCTTTTAATAAGCCCTTACTGAGCTTCAGGCACTATGGCCAAACACCTTATGAGCATGATCTTTGTCAATCTGAAATAATCCAGTGAGATGGGTTCTATTATCATCCTTATTTCACAAATGAAAGTGAGGGATGCTGTGGCATTAAGAGCAGATTCATGGAGGTGAATAGTGTTATCTCTGTGTTCAAAGTTCTATATGTGCTGGGCTGAACCATGTACACTAGGGGCTGTACACGAAAGGAGGAAAGAAAAAAAAAGCGGATCCCTGGCCCGTTTGTGTCTTTAACATACAAACATAAAACATCTGCAGATAGGCTGGCAACTGTTGACAAGTAAAGCTGTAATGGAAATGGGAGTTAATGGCTGGCTAGAGGGAGAAGGGAGTTGGGGCTAAATCAGAACAGTTAGGTGTTTATTCAACAAATAGTGATCGCATACCTACTATGTGCCAGGCACTGTTCTCAGTACTGGGGATATTGAAGTGAACAAAACCGACAAAAATCCCTGCCTTTGTGGAGCAGTGCATCCAAACCATGTGAGGATCTTGATGAAATGCAGATTCTGTTAAGGTAGGCCTTGGGTGGGGCCTGAGTGTCTGCATTTCTAACGAATCCCCAGATGATACAGACACTGCTGTTCTGGGGACCACACTTTGAGTAGCAAGGGGCTAGAGTAGTGTATGCCTCACTATGTCAAATGAAGGGATGTGAATTGGCCAAAAGCAGGTGAAGAGAAGCATTCTGGGGCAGGAAGCTGCGAAGGAAGTGAAGAACTTCCAGAAGGAAAAAACAAAGCTAGAGTCGGGGCATCTAACACTACCAGACCATGAGGTGGGAGATGCCTTAAATATCTTTGTGTCCCTAACATCTGAGCTCAGTGCTTGGCACGTGGTAGACATTTTGCAGGCATGTGTTGAACTGAGAGGAAGATGTGGTTAGCCTCAGGCTCAGCTTTATTGGAGGCTCCCTACACTAACTACAAGGGGCTGACTACTGGAGAGCAAGCAAGCGCCATGCTCTGTGGAGTCTTGAAGCCATTACTTAGTGGAGTAAGGGTGGTAATAGAGACATTTAATTATCTTCCCATCTTAGATACTGAACAGATGTTCCCACACTCAGTGAGGATGTAATAAAAAGGACCTATGTGGGCTGCAGCAGAATGGATTGAAGTCAGACCACAAGAAGGACTTTTTGCCTGAGTTTGGCCTGCCCCACTCCAGACTGTCTCACGAGGGCTGGGTTATTGGTCTGTCATTCCCATCCAACCCTCCTCACCCAAGCCCCAGTAAAAAAAAAAAAAACAAAAAACAAAAAACAAAAAACAAACACCCATTGCCTAGAGCAGTACTTGGGCTGAACTAGGGAAGCTGAACGGTGGTGAGACAGGGACAAGCTCCAAATCCAACGGTCTTGATTCTCCAAACAAAGCACCACAGCAGTGGGTGTAACTCTGGGCTGTGCGTCAGGCAGCCTTTCCGGCCTGGCCCTGTCTGGGGTGTTTATTTTGTTTGTTCCTGGAAGCTGTTGCCCTGATGGACAGTGCTGGGGACGCTGATTCCATGGGATTTGTTAGGGGAGGGCCAGCCCTCTCACCCCTTCCCCGGGACAGATGGGCCCCATCAGCCCTGCTGAGTTCCCGAAGAGGGAAGCATCAGCCCTCCTTGTGTTTGTTTGAGTTGGTGTCACCAGTGGTGATCCAGTCTGTGGGTGAGGGCCGGCTGTGGGAATGCAGGGGGTTGGTAGGGGGTGACACAGAGCCCAGGGCAGTCTAGCTTTTCCCCTCCCCACACCAGCTGCCCTCCCTTCTCCTCACCCACTTCTAGGCCCATTTTGGGGCCATTCCCAAACCACAGGCTCATTCATAGCTCAAACCAAGTCTTTTCTGTCTGCAGTAGCAATTGCTCTCCATGGCCCCACCTGTTCAAAACAGGGGAGGGAGGGCAGCCCTTTGATGCATTCTGGACAGGAGAATAGAAAGTTCCCAGCAAATCAAGGAAGGTGCTATGGGGTTAAAGAGAGAGAAAGAGAATGACAAGTGGGGCTGGGCTGTCGAGCTGGAGGAAGTGGGTGAATGGGTCAGATCTCGTTTGGTGGCCTCTTGGGGAAAAAGGGTGATATACTCCTGTTTTCTCTCTGAAATATTCTTCCTGAGGCTTGTGGTGGGATCCAGGGTTAAATCTGAGTGAAGAGAAAATATTGCCTTGAGAAACAATAATGACTCTGGCAACTCACCTATTCTTTAGTAGCCCATCTCAATTGACCTTCTTTTAATTGTTCATATTGGACAGACTGGAGACTGCAGTGTGGGGGGAGTCATCCTCTTACTTATCTTGGCCTTTGGCTTCCCACTGCAGACAGCCCGTGCAGGTCCATCCAGGTTGGGGAAGATGGTTTTAAAAGGTTCATTAGTTAAGAAAGGCCCTGGGGTCTGGAAATAAAGGGTTTGAGGAGGAGAGTAGAGGGTGGGATCTTCCTCCCCAGACCTCATGATTGGGAATGAGGATTTTTTTTAGCTACACGGGTCTGACTAGAGCTGTAAACGTTACTCAGATTGCTCACTATGTCTCTTCCCACGAGCCCCTCCCTGTCACCATCCCCCTGCTGTCAAACCATATCTTCGTGGACCAGCCATGCAGGACATCCCTCTTAATGGGAGCATAAGAGTGTTGTCTCAGACCCTTATTTTGTTAGTTTATGTTTCCATGAAGCTCTTAATGTTTATTAAATAAACAGACAATGAGTTTGTGTGACATGCCCACAGCTTCTGTGTATGTGACACATGCCTAGCCTGTGTTCTGGGAGTGTATGTCACTTTGGCCTTCGGCTGGGGAACTGGTGATGGCGGGAGGCCACTCAATTACTCTCTCTGCAACTGTATAACTATTAATACTTCTTCAGAACTGTGGGAAATGGTTCTACTCATCAGCTTTATGGAATGTGGGTTAGGGAGAGGGGACAGAATCTCTTCAAGATCTGGATGCTAAAAGTACCCCTTCCTTATTCCCTCCCAATGCAGAAAAAGGGCTGGGATGTTCTGACAGGGCCATCTCTGCCTTGCAGGTACATTGGGGCACTGGGGGCACGAGTGATCTGTGACAATATCCCTGGTTTGGTGAGCCGGCAGCGGCAGCTGTGCCAGCGTTACCCAGATATCATGCGTTCAGTGGGCGAGGGTGCCCGAGAATGGATCCGAGAGTGTCAGCACCAATTCCGCCACCACCGCTGGAACTGTACCACCCTGGACCGGGACCACACCGTCTTTGGCCGTGTCATGCTCAGAAGTAAGAGCCTCTTCCATCCTGTGTCAGCTCCTTCCCTTTCTGTGCTGGGGGTGGTGAGTGGGAAGAGTAGGCAAGATCTCCCCTCTCCTCTCCCACACACCGTTTCATAATCAGAGGAAGAACTGTGGGCAGAGCCCAGGATATAATTGGGAACAGACTCTTAGCACCTTAGATTTGTAGACAGGGGCTCCTCTAAATCCTAGTGCTCTGGGACAAGACCAAGGTAAAGCATTCCCTAGAACCTCCATCTTTCTCCCTCATTTTCCTTGTCCTCCCCAATCCCCAGCTTGGGAGGCTACCATGTACTGTAAGGCTGAGGTCTATGATAGGCCCTCTGTTCTTAACACCACCATCACTATCTTCACCCCAACACTCCCAACACTACAGTAATGGGAACAAAAGATAAACAGAAAGGTGATATGTAAATATTTGGAGAGTCAGTGGCTTGGCCTCGGCTCAGCAAAAAAGCTAAATAGAGCTAGACGGTAAACTAGGAGAAAGGGAACAAGATGGGAATCTGGAGGTGTCAGGCATGCAGGGGCGATAATTCATTGGTCTCCAAGAGCAGGGAGGGAGAGCAAGCAGGCAAGTGAAGGTAGCATGGATCTCTAAACAGGCTGACCCCTGGGCTGGGGTCTCCATTGTGGGGGAACTGTCCAGCAGAGTGGGCCTGAAAAGGCCTGGAATGTGGACTAAGGCAGGCTTAGCTGAGCCAGTGCTGGCACTCAGTGGGAGGGGATGATTCACCAGGAGACTTTTCAATGGATGGACACAGGGAATTTGGCAGGAAACAAGAGTATAGGTCAGCTCAAAAGGTCAGATATACAAAGAAGTGGATAGAGAGTAGTGAGGGCTGAGGGGAAGAGGTCAGATACTCTGGGGAATGCTCTTGGAAATGAAAGGCACCTTGAATAAAGGGGGTGTAGGGGTGAATCTGGGAAAGAAAATTAGGGAAGAGGTTTCAGAGTCAGAGGTTGTATGGGCTGAAGAAGGGGACAGACATGGGCCTCTTTCCTGAAGCACACCTCTACAATTCTCTCTAGGTAGCCGAGAGGCAGCTTTTGTATATGCCATCTCATCAGCAGGGGTAGTCCACGCTATTACTCGTGCCTGTAGCCAGGGTGAACTGAGTGTGTGCAGCTGTGACCCCTACACCCGTGGCCGACACCATGACCAGCGTGGGGACTTTGACTGGGGTGGCTGCAGTGACAACATCCACTATGGTGTCCGTTTTGCCAAGGCCTTCGTGGATGCCAAGGAGAAGAGGCTTAAGGATGCCCGGGCCCTCATGAACTTACATAATAACCGCTGTGGTCGCACGGTCAGTACTCATGTCTGTGTAAGTACACTCGTATTTGCTGGGGGTGACCAGTATGTGTGACCATGGACTAAATAAATGTGAAGGTGGAAGAGCTGAAGGCTTCTGGGTCACTTCCAAAAGCCCCAACATCCTGGGACAGCAGCACTAAATGCAAGGGAGCTTAGGAATGCCTGGGGTCAACCAGGTGCGTGAAGAGTCTTCACATAGGTGGAAAGTAGGAAAAGGTGGAGAAAAGAAGTAACTTTTTAAGAAGGAAGAGAACTGCCTTCATAAAGACTGAAAGGATAAGAGGTTGTTCTAGTCAGTTCCCTGATATTTGAACATCTTCTACGTGCCTAGTACTATGCTGGAAAATGGCACACTACTAAAGTAGAAGGCATGGTACCTGGCACTCTAAAACGTGAAAAGTAGAGGATGTGCAAGCACACTGTCACGTGAACAGAATCCTGTGGCTCTAAAGTTCAGTGGGCTGTCATGAAAAGGAAAGCACTGTTGGTCCAGGAAGATTTCCTGGAAAAAGAGTTTCTTGAACTTGATCAGGAAGAATGCGTGGGATCTGATGTGGGAGAGAACAACCAAGAGCTCAATCGGCCAGCCAGGGCCAGGTCCAGCCTATCTCAGAGCACTCATCCTTTTGGCCCTAGGGATGACTAAAATGTGTCCTGACCAGCTACCTCTCCCTTAACTGCCTTCCCCCTCCCCCAGGCTGTGCGGCGGTTTCTGAAGCTGGAGTGTAAGTGCCATGGCGTGAGTGGTTCCTGTACTCTGCGCACCTGCTGGCGTGCACTCTCAGATTTCCGCCGCACAGGTGATTACCTGCGGCGGCGCTATGATGGGGCTGTGCAGGTGATGGCCACCCAGGATGGTGCCAACTTCACCGCAGCCCGCCAAGGCTATCGCCGTGCCACCCGGACTGATCTTGTCTACTTTGACAACTCTCCAGATTACTGTGTCTTGGACAAGGCTGCAGGTGAGTAAGGAAGGCAGGCAGGGACATGGAGTCCCAGTTCTTAGTGCAGGCACCCCTGGTTAATCATGGTCTGTTCAGTCTCAGGAGTTAGGGAAGGGGGTGCTGTGGGAGGAGGCAGTTTCCTCTCCACATGAACACCTGGTCATGAGATTGTTGCAGTCCACCAGGCCCAGTGCTGCCCAAGTAGAGAGGAGGTCACTCAGCTCCTTGAGGCCTGAGGTCATGCATCACTCCTTTGTATCCCAGCATCTGGGATACAGTAGGCATTATTCAGGGTATGTTTAACTTAGTTACCTGTTTTCAGTTTTAAGCAATGTGTGGGCTGCACAGAAACATAAGATGCAGCCCTAAGCCTTTGGCTCTTTGTAATCTACTTAAAGAAATGAGACATAATGGGTAGACAAATGCAAAGAGAGATGGAGAAATCAATAAAAGTTTATTTGAAAATGTAGGAAAAAAAAAGAAACTGCAGAATTTAAGCTGCTCCTTGAAGCGTAGGGAGTTATCTGGATAGCTTGAGAGAGAGTGGGCAATTTCTTATCAGAGAGTAGTAGGTGGGAAACACATGACCTGTCCCAGGGACAGAGAACAGACCAATCTGCTGGGTAAAGGTTCTCTCTAAGGGAGATTAAAGCTAGAAAGATGTCCTTGAAAGGCTTTATCCAGTGTGCTGCCATTGAAGATTCTGAAACAGCTGAAAAAGAAACGAAGAAGAGATCCATACCAAAGGCAGGTAAAGCAGCAAATGGTTGTTTTTCAGTCTGTTCGAGGTATTTGTGGTGGGATTCTTGGAGGTGCTGGAAGTTGATATGAAATCATATCAAGGGAATGAAAGTTACCATCCTGGCTCACATTTCTGGTTCAGATAGGTTAAACTAGGAACATGCAGCAGAACTCTTCTCCTCTGGTTACTGCCGTGGGGCTCCCAGGCTCTTTTCTACAGGCTCAGCGTCAGGACTTGGGTGAAGTGGAGCCAAAAAACCTCAGCTATCTTCGGTACTGTTTGTTTTCACCCATCTCTGTCATTCCTGGAAGAGTCAAGTGTCTTGGAGTAAAACTGGGCACAGAAAAAGGGTGGGGCTCTACCCAATTAATGAAGAAAGTAGTCTGTATACTTTGTAGGGTGCTAGAAGAAAAAAAGTTGGAGCCCTTCTGATTTTCCTAGTGATTTCCTGCCACTAAGTATACTTTCCTCCCACTGAGGAAAGAATGAGAGTCTCATTCAGAGGGTCACTGTCTGGATACCTAGAAATAATTCCATAACATCTGAGGTGTAAATCTATACTACCATACTGAAAATACACCTTTAGGGAAGGAACTTTGGAGTTAGGAGGGAGGATAAGTCAAATGTGTGTTGGTTTTTCTCAGAGGCATAAAATTAGGCCTCCTAAAACCCAAAGTGGGGCCTGGAATTCAAAGAATATAAGTCATCCCAGAAAGAATATGGAGCCAGGAATTCCCTCCAAAGCAGTAGAGTCCAATTGAACTTTCTGTGATGATAGAAATGTTTTCCTATCTGTGTTGTCCAATACAGTAGCAACTAGCCACATGTGATTACCGAGTACTTGGAATATAACTAGTGTGACTGAGGAGCTAAATTTTTTAGTTTAATTTTCATTAATTTAGATGTAAAAGACTATATGTGACTAGTGGCTGCTACCCTGGACAGTACAGCTCCACAGTGTAGAAGGGGTTTTTGGTGCCCAAGAGAACTTAAGACCCAGCCCTTGGAGTTAGGAGACTAACATATACGGTAGACCTAGTCAGTCCACATTCCAGACCAGTGGTCTCCTAACATTCTGGATCCTTTACTCCTATCGTTAAAACAATTTGAGCACATATCTCCATTATATGTACATTTATTTACACCTGTGTTCCACTATATGAATATGTATATTATAAAACATATTTTAAATTGATGAGATAAAAAAACATAGAAGTTCTAGCATTTTCCTCCTCTATCCCAGTGACATGTGGAGACTAATTCTGTAGAAATCAGTTAATCTTTATTCTCTGTTTTGAACCTAGGCTAGTTAGTTTCCCATCTCTGGATCCTTACTAACCATGGAAAAGGTTGGAGTAGATGCTGTCCTGGGCCCAACTCATCCAAAAGTCTATTGATTTTATGATCTGTTGGCAGGATCTTTTTTGCTAAAATCAGTCAGAATGAGGTTCTAAGCATTCCCTATGCATGGGGAAAACATGATCCCTATCCTAGAGTTTCCACTGTAAGGGGAAGGGATAATGCTTAGGGATAATAGCAATAATAATAATGCAAGGGATATTACTTAGGAATTCCTTAGGAATATGCCTCCAGCCAGTCATGGTAATCAGTTCACCTCTTCAGATGAACAGAGATTATATCTAACAATCTATTATTGTGCTTATTTTCATATGAGAAACTAAGTTAATGTTTCATTTTGACTAAATCACACAACTAAGAGTGGTAGAACTGGGATTTGAATCCAGATAATATGATGTCAGAGCCCATGCTTCTTTTTTTTTTTTGGAGACAGAGTTTCACTGTCACCCAGGCTAGAGTGCAGTGGTGCAATCTTGGCTCACTGCAGCTTTGACCTCCCAGCCTCAAGTGTTACTTTCACCTCAGCCTCCTGAGTAGCTAGGACTACAGGCTCATGCCCATGGCACCTGGCTAATTTTTTAAGTTTTTGTAGAGACAGGGCTTGCTATGTTTCCCAGCCTGGTCTTGAATTCCTGGACTCAAGCATTCCTCCTGCCTTGGCCTTCCAAAATGCTGGGATTATAGGCATGAGTGAGCCACTGTGCCCAGCCCAAAAAAGCGATTCTTTTTATCCTCCTTCTGAGAATGTAGTTAAGGGTATCCAGGGCAGCTGAAGAGTTAACTTTGTTCTCACTCCCTCTCTTCCCCAACCCAGGTTCCCTAGGCACTGCAGGCCGTGTCTGCAGCAAGACATCAAAAGGAACAGACGGTTGTGAAATCATGTGCTGTGGCCGAGGGTACGACACAACTCGAGTCACCCGTGTTACCCAGTGTGAGTGCAAATTCCACTGGTGCTGTGCTGTACGGTGCAAGGAATGCAGAAATACTGTGGATGTCCATACTTGCAAGGCTCCCAAGAAGGCAGAGTGGCTGGACCAGACCTGAACACACAGATACCTCACTCATCCCTCCAATTCAAGCCTCTCAACTCAAAAGCACAAGATCCTTGCATGCACACCTCCTCCACCCTCCACCCTGGGCTGCTACCGCTTCTATTTAAGGATGTAGAGAGTAATCCATAGGGACCATGGTGTCCTGGCTGGTTCCTTAGCCCTGGGAAGGAGTTGTCAGGGGATATAAGAAACTGAGCAAGCTCCCTGATTTCCCGCTCTGGAGATTTGAAGGGAGAGTAGAAGAGATAGGGGGTCTTTAGAGTGAAATGAGTTGCACTAAAGTACGTAGTTGAGGCTCCTTTTTTCTTTCCTTTGCACCAGCTTCCTGATACTTCCTTGGTGTGCAAGAGGAAGGGTACCTGTAGAGAGCTTCTTTTTGTTTCTACCTGGCCAAAGTTAGGTGGGACAAAGATGAATGGCATGTCCCTTCTCTGAAGTCAGTTTGAGCAGAACTACCTGGTACCCCAAAAGAAAATCTTAGGCTACCACATTCTATTATTGAGAGCCCGAGATGTTAGCCATAGTGGACAAGGTTCCATTCACATGCTCGTATGTTTATAAACTGCTGTGTTTTGTAGAAGAAAAAGAATCATAACTATACAAACACACATTCATTCTCTCTTTTTCTCTACCATTCTCAACCTGTATTGGACGGCACTGCCTCTTTTGCTTACTTGCTGCCTATTCAAACTGAGGTGGAATGCAGTGGTTCCCATGCTTAACAGATCATTAGAACACCCTAGAACACTCCTAGGATAGAGTAATATAGTAAGTCTGGCCAGGCCTTGTGTTGTTTTTTTTTTTTTTTCTCTTCCCATGCATTATTCGGGAGGTTAGCCAGGTTTGGGGAAACACGAAGTAAAAGAAAAATAGGCAACTCATGGATGGTGGGAGAGCAGGTAAGCAGGTCTGATCTCAAGGGCCCACATGAGGCATCAGTATATATTAGGCAGGTAGGGATCTCTGGCTTTGGTAATTCTTTATGAGAGGATCCTAGCGTTTGAAGCTGGGAGCAGGAGTCAGTGGCTACAGTGGGAAGGAGTGCTGCGGGTTGGGGCCAAAGTGATACACAGCTTAGAAGGCAGCCTTCCTCCATTTACTCAACAAATCTTTATTTAGTGACTCTCCAAGTCCTAGTGATTATTATTGTTCACTCCACATTTGGCTTAAATAGAGGAGGGTTTCTTTTATGTTATTACCCATTGCCTAACTAGGTTTGCAGTAGTGGAATCTCCAGAGATAGCAGGCTTAGTAAGCTGGAGGTAGGACATGAAGTCCCCCAAACCTTGATGTCCTATTTTTATGTGATTTGAGCAGTGGTTATCTTTTGCCTGTTGGTATCTTAAAGCAGCAGAGTGGTATAGAAATTTGCAGTTATGACAGACCTGGGTTAAAAATCACAGCTGTGCCATTTGCTTTTGATATTTTGAGCAAGGTAGCTAAATTTCCTGAGCTTCTATTTTCTCATCTGTAAAATGAGGATACGTACCTGTTCTTTTTTTTCTTTTTACTTCTTTTTTTTTCTTTTAGAGATAGGGTCTCACTTTGTTGCCCAGGCTGGAGTGCGCTGGCATGATCATGGCTCACTGCAGCCTCAAATTCCCAGGCTCAAGCAATCCTCCCACCTCAGCCTCCCCATTAGCTGGGACTACAGGGCCATGCCATCATGCCCAGCTAATTTTTAAACACAGTTTTCAGAGATGGAGCTCACTGTGTTGCCCAGGCTGGTCTTGAATTCTTGGTCTCAAGCAATCCTCCCACTGCAGCCTTCCAAAGTGCTGGGCGTACAAGCGCAAGCCACTGTGCCCAGCTGTCAGACGCTGAGTTTTAATTATGCACCAAACTCCAGCCCGCAGATCCTCTTCACCAAAGCCCCTGGCTGGTCTAGCCCATCATGACTTCTCTAGGAACAGTCCTTCTTTAGGACTATAAAGTATTAACAAAAGTCTGTAGATTAAGGAGCCTGCATAAAGAATTCTGGATACAGGCCCCTGTCTTTCCCAAGTTCCTCTCCAATATCCCTTGGGGTCCTCATATGTTTTTGAAGCAGCTTCACTCTGCACAGGCAGCAGGAGGTTGGGGGAGCCATAGCTCTGGGCCACAGGGGCAGATTTATTTGGATGATAGGACTAATATTTGTGTAACCTGCTGAGACCTGTGTGGGAGAGTTTAGGGTGGTTTTTCTTTTGGTGAGGGGATTTGCTCCGGTTTCACATCCATTAACACAAAACATGAGCTAGTCAGGGCCCTTGTGGTCTGCGGTAAGGGGATGCCTGTGGAGAAATGGGCCTGAGTGAGTCAGGCCAAGAGAATGTCTTCCTTCAGAATGGAGTCAACTGGATAACTGATGAGCCAATGGCGGGATTAAGGAGGGGGAAATGGGAGGGGAAGAGAACAGCCGACATCTTGAGGAAAGCTTTGGGGTAGTGGAGAGGCAAGGGGGTCATGGTCAGTCTGAACTCAACAATAGGGCTGAATGAATTTACCAAAGGAGGCTGCCTTATATCATATGCCAGGCTGCTGGGGAAAGCCTCAGGTCCTAGCCAGCCCCTGTTCTCACAAGAACATGCAGGTTACCACATAAATAATGGCATATGCCTTCCATGGGAGGTCAACCTGACTTAAATCTACCTATACCCTATTATCTATTCTTTGGTTTTTGGTTCTCATCCCTGTGGAAGGAAATGGGCCTCTTCTGGCATCTCATGCTACTCTGTGCTTTTCCTTGGGCTCCAAATTCTAGCTCATAAAGATGCAAGTTTTGCAATTTCCTATAAATGGTTAAGAAAAGAGCAAGCTGTCCAGAGTGAGAAGTTTGAAAAGAGAGGTGGATAAGTGAGAGAAATGATGTCCATTTGAGCCCCACTACAGAGGTTATGTGGTCTCAAAAGGAATGATGGCCAAGCAATTAATTTTTCCTCCTAGTTCTTAGCTTGCTTCTGCATTCTGATTGGCTTTAGACAACTGGCATTTAGTCTGCATTACACAAACAGACATTAATTTATTTGGAACAAGCAGCAAAATGAGAACTTTATTTGGTGCAGTCAGGGCTCCATTTAGTTCCCTCACTCTGCTTCTAATCACCCCTTCTCCCAGCCCTCTTCTATTTGATAGAGGTCTGTCCCTCAGATCAGCAATGTCTTAGCCCCTCTCCTCTCTTCCATTCCTTCCTGTTAGTACTCATTTCTTCTAACTTTTAATAAACATTTAGGTATAATACATTACAGTAAGTGCTATTTAGATACAAACTTAAAACATACTATATATTTTAAGGATCTAAGAATCCTTTTAGAGAAGGCACATGACTGAAGTACCTCAGCTGCACAGCCTGTAGCCAGTTTTTTTAATGTAAAAGTAAGAATGCCAGCCTTAACCTAGCCCTGCAGATAAAAGCTAACTTTTATTATTACCAGCCCTGAATAATGGCACTAATCCACACTCTTCCTTAGAGTGATGCTGGAAAAATAAAATCAGGGGCTTCAGATGAAAAAAAAAAAAACAAAAACAAACATTGCCTGGCCCTGAGGGCCTGTTTGCAAAACTTCTTGTAGATCTAATTTCTGAACACTCACTGCTTCATTTCTATTCCTCCTGTTGCAGGGAGTAATTCCTTCTCCTTTCTCTCACTTCCCTTATCAAGAACACCAACCACTAAGTCTTTGCCAAATTCTCAGACCCACTCAGGACACGAGTCTCTACATGGCTTAATAGAAGAGAGATAATTAGGATTTTTTTTTTCCTCAGTCTTTCTGAGGTTTTTATTTAAATGCACTCAGTGGTCATAGGGCAGAAGCTCAAGCTAGCTGGGGCAAAGGGAGGACGCCAGGGAGAGTATGTTTCTCATCCCTGGGAGGCATTCAGCCTAGCTCCTGCAGCCAAATTACAGCACCAGAGAACAATGTGATGCATTCCTGGGCAGGTCGGTGGGACCCTGGGCGCCTGGGCCTTGTGGAGAGAGGTGCCAGACACAGAGCTCTCCGTAAGCAATCCTGCAGAGCCGCCCCCTGGGTGCAGAAATGAAATACGGGAGAGCTTCACATTACACAGAGACCTGTAGCTCACACCTGGTTATTGATGGCCTTAGTGGAGGCCTCTGCCCCGACCCTCCACTTGGGAACTGCCTGCTACTACGGGGGTTGGGCATCTTTGAAGCAATGTTGGAAAACAAGAAAGAGATGCTTCCTTTTCACTTTTTGCCCTCCCTGTCAGCCTGAGCACAACCATGAGGTTACACACACACACACACACACACACACAGAGGTGTACATATATGGACACATACAGAACTTCTCTCAGGCTACATAGGAGTTCTGCTCATCCTCCTCTCCCCAACAATTAAAAAAAAAAAAGCAATTAGATTTTGATCCAGTACTTCAAAAAGGATACCAACAGGCTAGCTTTAATCAAGGAATATCTACAAAGTTACATTACCAACCTGCAGGCAACTCTTTGGTTTGAGGACCAGAACTCCTCTGGTGGGTGGTTGGGGGAAGGATGCAGAAAGGGCATGGTGAAGAGAGATCAGTGGTGAAGAATTACCACCGAAGCAGAGTGGCTGAGACTGTACAAGTTTGCAAGGCTGGCTCATGCCAGAGATAGTGAGATGTGCACCCTATGTGCTGAGAATGATGGGGCAGTCTCCTATGACTGCATGAGGTATAACTGCCAAGCCTACTGCTCATGACCTGTGGTTGTTTTTAACTCTTAACTGGGTTAGAAAACTGGAGAGCTTTGGATTCCAGGGATGATCTCCATAAGAGAGAAGCACTGGAAAAGACCAAGTGGTAGCTTTATTAGGGTAAATATATCACAGTTGCTACAGTGAATTGAGCTTTCTTAGAAGCTATTATTTTCTTTGGGTGATTGGCAGGTATAGGGCAATAGCCAGTGGGGTGTCAGTAATATGCCCTGTCCCTGACCTCAAAGGTAAAGGGATAGAAAAGAGAGGGCGTTGACAAACTCATTTTCCCACTTCCCACTCATGGCTTACATTATCTCTGAGCATCTTTGTGGCTATTCCTCATTTACTTAAGATGTTTTAGTCATTCTGGATTTGCAAATGCAAGGCAAGCATTCTCCTGTTGGCCCCCTAACTGTAAACTATCCTGGCTTAAAATTTTCCTTTGCTCACTTCCATTCTATGAGTATATCGATGGAGCAGCTGGACATTAGAGTTCTTTCTCTTTGACCAAAGAAGCCAAAATGCGGTGACTTTACTTCAACCCCAACAGCCCCTGTAAGCAGCCCTGGCCAAACAGAAAGGCTAAGCTGAATGAAGAAAAAAGGAAGACAATTTCATCTACAGTTGTCCTTTTTGACAGCTTCCAAGGTGGGGTTTCCCCAGGAATAACAATATTCATAAGAAGCTTTTTCATATGCAAAATGCTTTAGCATATATGTAATCCTCACAACAACCCTGTGAGGTAGGGGTTACTGTCACTTTACAGATGCTGTTCAGAAAAATTTGGTGATTTGTCCAAGGTCACATGAACAGTGTGTGGCTCAGCCAGAACTCAAACCTAGGTCTTCTGACTTCAAATCCTGTGTATTCTCCTCAAAGCCTGAGGATGCCCAGGGTTGGGGGCACCAGAGTCCCAGCACCTTCAAAACAGAAATTGATACAAAATGGTCAAACCCTGTAGGAGTCCCAGGACAGCCAGCAGAGTATATCTGAGCACAGTTTACAAAGGAACAGCGTAGGCCCTCCTGAACCTTATCAACCAATGGCTCTTTTGCCATTTCTGCCACTATTACCACCAGTACCATGTGACCACTATACAATGTATTCCACATTTAAACAACTCTGGCTCCTAATTC
The DNA here is from genome assembly GCF_028885625.2 of Pongo pygmaeus. Classification (NCBI taxonomy): domain Eukaryota; kingdom Metazoa; phylum Chordata; class Mammalia; order Primates; family Hominidae; genus Pongo; species Pongo pygmaeus. The sequence continues at coordinate 117,196,943 of NC_072373.2, read as the reverse complement.
TATTCCTTTTTTCCCCTTCAGATTAACATTAAAAATTTTATCTAGTCCTTTTGAAATTATGCTAAATGTACAGACACAGTAGAAGCAGTCATGACAGAAAATTATTAAGGCTTTGGGCTTTGAAAGTATGTATTAGAGGCCGGGCGCGGTGGCTCATGCCTGTAATCCCAGTACTTTGGGAGGCTGAGGTGGGCAGATCACAAGGTCAGGAGATCGAGACCATCCTGGCTAACACGGTGAAACCCTGTCCCTACTAAAAATACAAAAAAATTAGCTGGTCCTGGTGGCGGGTGCCTGTAGTCCCAGCTACTCGGGAGGCTGAGGCAGGAGAATGACGTGAACCCGGAAGGCAGAGCTTGCAGTGAGCCAAGATGCACCACTGCACTCCAGCCTGGGAGACAGAGTGAGACTCTGTCACAAAAAAAAAAAAAAAAAAAAAAAAAAGGTATGTATTAGAATTTTCTTTGAGATTTCACTCCTTTTAAAAATGATGTCAACTCCTGGGTTAGGAAAGCAAGATCAGGGAATAAGTGTCCTAAGAAACTCCCATCCCAAGCCAGATAGATGCCTACCCGTGGCCTGGTAAAAGTACTGGGATCTCAAGCTGATGCAAGCAATTTGTGTACACCAAGGCAAGGGGTCTCAATCCTGCAGAGAAACCCCTGTGAGATGAGGCAGACAGCAGATTTTCACTTGATCAAACACTTGCTGCTCTCAACCCCTCTTTGTTTTCCCATCCAAAATCTGGACCTCTGTTTAGGCGCAAGACAGTGAGTAAGAGCAGCTCCAAAAGATGACGTATGCAAGGGGAACTCTTCTGTTCAATCCTGGAATGTTTTCTGTTAGAGACAGCATACGCTACCTATCCCACTCCTGCACCCCAACTGTTAAGACAGAAGGGAAAAGTACAATGTTCATCAATCATAGATCTGGGATGCTGCAGCTCCCGGACCTGGGCCCCTACTTGAGCTAGGAGAAGAACACCTCATGAAAACAGTCTACCTATAGTCAGGACTTCCCCAAAGCAGACTTTACTTTTTGGTCCATCGATCTCGGCTCTCACTGTTCTCCCTGCTTCCCACCCCCAACTGCCTCTGCACGTGAGCTCAGAAGTCATCATCTAAAGAATTCCATTGCTCACCTCCTGCATAGCAGCACAGCCCCATGAGGCCACACACCAGATGCAGGGGATAAAAGTACGAGGTCATGGCTTCTTGCAAGAGGCTTTTTCTTAAACTAACCCTGACTCCTGGAAAAGAGGCAGAGCAGGAGAGTGTTGAATGAGCTGCTGATGACAGCAGCTTCATAGGTCTTGTGTATAAAGGAAGGAAAAAGCTAACTTGGCTTTCCATGGAAATTTACCTACTCCTATTTTCAGGTCTACTCCTGGTCTCACATCTATTTCTTGAAGGTGTCTAAGTAGAATGCATAGATTGTCAAGCCAGAGGGTTAACTCCTTCCCAATTGTAGGGATCTATTCAGCAGGCTGCCACACACATGCTGAGGTGGAGGCCAACCCTGAACACATGCGCTGCTTCTTTAGGAATGTAACTATGAAGTAAAAGGAAACAGTAAGGAAGGTGAACTGGAACTCTGGGGAAACTGAAAAGGTCATCAATAGGCCTTCAAAATATTTGTGTGTAATAAGTAGACACAAGAGGCTGGAGGAAGATGATCATTCCTAGAATAATTATGCTTACTGGGTGACAATATACAGAAGCAACAATTACAATAAAATGAAACAGTTTAATGGACTAGGAAGCAGAAGTCTGAGAATAAAGGAATTAGGTTAATGAGATTAATCAGAGATGGCATTCCACAGGAGGTGACTTTTGAGTTGAATTTTTAAAAGATAGCTTTATGTGTTTTATGAACTGATTGAGAGCAGTCAGAAGAAGGCATTCTAAATAGAGGGAACTGGTATGTGCTGAAACTTAGAAGCAGGAATGTACAAGCAATATATAAGGAATTTCAAGCAAGTACACATTATATACACCAGGGAATACAGAGAAATTAGAATGCTGAGATCAGGGCTTAAATAATGTGAGGTGACTGTGTGCACCTAGACTGTCAAATGGTTCAGCATCCCCTATAGAGCCACATAGTATCTTGATTTATGTCAGTAAACATCAGGGCACCTATGGAAAAGCACAAGGATGAGTCCATTTGTTACAGACCCAGGGACTAACAGAGATCTACACTGTCAAGTTCAACAAAATGCTACATATCATTAACTACAGCTCCTTATCATTTGAGATTCTGGGCTAAGTAAGAGATATCAAATATCCTATCCAGTACTGTGATACATTAATGTAGGCTTACAGGCTCAGAACCTGGCATAAATCAAGCCAAACCCTTAAGAAATTAGAATGTGAAAAGAAAATAATTTAAAATAGAAAATACATGCTTCTTTTCCTCACTCCCAAACTTAAAACTTGACTGGTCCTATATATTTATTCTACTTGGTATATTGAATTTTTGCAGCTAGCAGATTTATCGTATCTGAGGCCATAGTGAATAGAAGAGCTGCAAAAGAGCTTTAGAGACTGCAAAACCAGCTCACTAATAAATGAGGAACTTTATTCTAATTTACTACCAGGTGCTGAAGTAGCAGCCAAAGAAGGAGACAAATTCTGACTTCAGGATCTCTAGTTAGGTGTCTATTTTCCTGCATTTGCTAAAGGTAAAAATCGCTACTTATGGGGCTTTTGTCATACTTCTTAACCAAACTTCCCTAACTTCTGAGGATAAAAACCGTAAGTGCAATCTTGTTCTTCCAAAGCAGTTCCCTGGTGCCACTTTCAGAAACAGAGTATTGAACTGTGGGTCTGACCCAGTGTGGCACTGAGTGTGTGTGTGTGTGTGTGTGTGTGTGTGTGTGTGTACTGAATAAGTCAAAACGTGTGCCATATTCTAGGTTTCTGCTTTACTTAACTGGCAAAATTTGGTGCTGGAAGGGAGGCAGCCACAAAACCAGTGATAGCATTTGTTAGTATCATCTTAGTTCTCTTCCCTCCCCTAGGTAGTTTATAAAGGGTGATTTCTGAAACCCTTCACAAAAGAAAAGCTCAACGGTTTACATTCAACTGTGACAGCACTATGAATTCATTAAGAAGCATGTTTCAGGTTGCACTGTAATTTTCCTATGTAATACAAACCCATGGAATCTGACATAAGCTGATTGCTCATGCTGGTTGTTTTATTTACATTTCTGAATGGAAAGGATTTCAATATCTAACTGGCTTATTTTTCATCTGTTCTCCCAGAGAAGCTATTATAAAATAGGCATAGAGACAGAAGTCTTAACTTGTATAAGTTAAGCAACCAGGGAAATGTTATTGCTCAAAATGCAATTTTAAAAAATTCAATATGGAACTTGAGGCCAAAAAAATAGAAGGTTACTCTAAATGCCATCCAAAAGATAAAAGTTAAAAAAAAAAAAAAAAAGGTAACTATGCTCATTGTCTTCAACCAAGTTCTATGGAGGTGGTACCTTCACAGGAGCTCAGTGGAACTGGGGTTTACTTACATCTTTTTTCTGGGAACCTAATGTTAGCAGACACAGTTGCTAGTTTGAACAGGAATGCAGATGAATGGATGAAAGTGGGCTCCCTACCACCCAGAAATATCAATGTGCCTCCTTACCAATATGCTACAAATCAGACCTCTGAATTAGAAGATGCCATCATGCAACTAACTTACTATCTGGAGATGTGTATTTTGTTAACCTAGGCAAAGAATAATAATTTCTGCTTATTCCAGTAGGTGTGACAAGCTCAGAGAAGTGAGTGACAAGCTAGAGAAGTAATAGTTACCAATAAAGTAAATTCCAAAGCCGAATCCCCAGTTTTCTGCCTCCAAGTTGTTGTTCAAATAGTTTCTCTTCCTTTCTTCTACTGCAACACTAGGTTAAATCAGTACATTCTACAACTCTCTAGTATTATTATAATGTTTGCATGAGTAGTTTAGAATTTAGCCTTGGGCCTGCTCTTCTACTGTATATACTTTCATCATTTTACCATATTTACTGACTACGTGCCTAATTTGTATAAACTCAAGGAGAGGTTCTGTGCCTTTTTGTTTGTTTTTTGAGATGCATTCTCGCTCTGTCACTAGGGCTGGAGTGCAGTGGCGTGATCTTGGCTCACTGCAACCTTCGCCTCCCAGGTTCAAGCAATTCTCCTGCCTCAGCCTCCTGAGTAGCTGGGATTACAGGCGCCTGCCACCACACCAGGCTAATTTTTGTATTTTTAGTAGAGACAAGGTTTCACCATGTTGGCCAGGCTGGTCTCAAACTCCTGACCTCAGATGATCCACCCACCTCGGCCTCCCAAAGTGTTGGGATTACAGGCGTGAGCCACCGCACCCAGCCTCTGTGCCTATTTTAAAACATATATCCCAAAGTCATATCCCCAATGATCCAGCTAGTCTGTTACTTTAATGAGACAGCTCAATAAAGATAGGAAATATTTTTTCAGTTACTTAAAGAGAAAATAATACTGGTGGTTCTCCCTGTAAAGAGGTAGAATTGTCAAAAATGCAGAATTGATCAGCAAAACCCAGCTATAAAGAAAGGGCAAAAGGAACTTTATTTTAGTGCCTTATCCCAATATCCTTTTATTTAGTTTTTTAATTAACATGATGTGTGCCTATTTTCAGAATCAGTGACTGCCAGCTGCAGCTCTTGACATTACCAAGTGAGCTCTGGAAAATTCTGGGTAGCTCTTTCCTATTCTCTCACATGCCCAAAGAACTAAGTAATTTTGGTCCTAACTCTTACTATTCTATTCTGCTTCATGTGAAATCACATTGTTTCATATTGAAAACCAGGATGGCTATTAGTTCTTATTAATCTGTCATTATTAGGAATGAGAGGATATAAAAGAGGAATATAAAATGTATGAGTGTAGAGCTTTTGTCTTAAGGCAATTACTCTGTGAATCTGAGGTGAGACATTTCTTAAATTTTGAATTGTGGAGCTCTCCATTTTTTGATAAATTATATTCATATAAACATTATAATAAATACCACTGCTTACAAAAAGATGAATTCCAGCTGCTGGGTATAAAGATGAAAGTACTCCGCATCACATCTTTGGAAAAGAATAAAGATATCTCTTTCTATATGTTCTTGCTTGACCTAACCAAATAAATTCTTCTGAAAGGAAGCATAATCTATTAGTCTAGATTGACCTTTTGGGTCACTATATCTTATGGGAGCCATGTGAAAATAACTCACCATTCCCTTCCAGTCAAATAAATGAATATTCAAGGATGAACTAATCTACTGTAGCAATAGCTTCTACCTTATACTAATACATCTTCATGCCCATCTCAAACCCCCTACCACTAGACTATGAGTTACTTATGAACAGGGATTATATTTTATACTTCATAGGTACCCAATGAATTTGAAACGCAAAGACCTGTTATATGTTATAGAACAATCATTACCATATTTTAGCATGTTATAGAACAATTAAAACCATGTTTTAATTTGCTGAGGCTCTTTAAAAATCTAAACTTTGAAAACAAATCAAGACAGGCCCTATTGGAGTCCTTCCATTCAATAAGCCAATATTCAAAGAAGACTCTTTTCAGGTTATCCAGGACTCTCTGAACTGCATGTTCTACTGCAGTTTTTGTTTCTTGTTTTTTAAAGTTGGTATTACAAGAGCTAAAATTCACCAAGGGCAAATTAGTAAGAAAAGTCTTCACAGCTAGGGCTTAGCCAAATTAGAATCCCTGGGCTCGCAGTAAGGGCTAAACCCCTAAAGGGATCAGAGTCTAATAAATAAAAAACATCCAGCTGAATTTTATCAGAGGGCAAAGTTTCAACTTTGAGTGCCCCAGCAACCAAGGATGAATTATGCATAAGATTAGTAAAGTGCCTTCGTCCATACCCTAGACAGAGAACATTTTTCTATCTCACTGTGACTGAAGGAAAACCAGCAATGTATTTGCCTGCCAAGAACAGCTGTGGCTGTACTCTTGATAGGAGTCTAACAACACTGTCGGATTAAAATTTAATTGTAAAGCTGCTGCTACCTGGGAGTAAAAGCATGAACTCTGGCTTCAGAAAGAAACTGGGACTGCAGCATATTGAATAAATGAAGACAAGAGCTGGCATGTTCCTAACAAAGAGTGTGGGAATGTGCTCCCTTCTCCAACTGTCCCCTAAGCTGCATCTTTCTCTCTCTGTCACATTGGTCATCTGCAAGGATGTTTAAAGGAAACATATCCCTTTTCTACACTTTGAACAGTACATACATGTTTTATTTCTAGAATGCTTGAAATTACAGAGTGAGGTCAGATGGTGATTATGTGATCTGCATTCTCTGAATAGCCTACTCTTAATTTTGTTAAGTATTATTGAATCCCAAATAATTTCTCTCCTTGAAGCTGGCTACTGTCAAGATGGACCTAAGACAATCTTAATGTTATTACAGAACAAAGATAATTTTATGATTTCCTCAAATTCAGATAGAACACCCAATTAAAACCCATTATTTTATTGAGGCCTCATGAGCATTAAGGAACACACCCAAGTTTCCTACGTATTGATAGAATTACTAGAAGTACCTCTGCTACCTAAAATTCCTACTTTAGGGAAAAAACTTATAGGTTATGATATTTTAGACCAAAAGTTTATTATGTTCAGTTTATCTTTCCCCTACAATCCTTCACAAACTTGCCCTTTGATTTTGAAAGAAGACTGATATTGAAACATAAGGTATACATTTATACTTCATATTAAAACTTTAAAAAAGTAACTTGAGAGTCAAATTCCCTCTGAATCATTACAAACCAGGGCTTACTGTTTCTTTAGTATTATTGTACATTTTAAGCACTTAGAGAGGCTGAAGTCCTTTACGCAGTAACATGAGTATGCAATGTAAATGACCAAGTGGCATTCTTTCTTAAGTAGCTAACTAGCAAGAGGAATGACATTGGAATGAATCAGTTTGAAAGAAAAGCATATGTGCGTTATTTTATTTTTATTTTTTTTGAGATGGAGTCTTGCTCTGTTGCCAGGTTGGAGGGCAGTGGCGCGATCCTGGCTCACGGCAACCTCGGCCTCCTGGGTTCAAGCGATTCTCCTGCCTCAGCCTCCCAAGTAGCTGGGACTACAGGCGCGCCACCCCACCCAGCCAATTTTTGTATTTTTAGTAGAGACGTGGTTTCACCATGTTGGCCAGGATGGTCTTGATCTCTTGACTCATGATCTGCCTGCCTTGGCCTCCCAAAGTGCTGGGATTACAGGCGTGAACCACCACGCCCAGCTGTGTTCTTTAAGTAATTAATTTATGTATATATGTATGTATGTACCTATTTATTTAAGACAAGGTCTTGCTCTGTGTCCCAGGCTGGAATGTGGTGTTGCTATCATGGCTTACCGTAACCTCCAACTCCTGGGCTCAGATGATTCTCCTATCTCAGCCTTCTAAGTAGCTGAAACCACAGGGGTGCGCCACCATGCCTGGCTAATTTGTTTTTATTTTTACTTTTCATTTTTATGAGCTCTTACTACTATAATTACTACTGTGATTGCCCAGGCTGGTCTCGAACTCCTGGGCTCAAGCAATCCTCCCACCTCAGCCTCCCAAAGTGCTGGGATTACAGGTGTCAGACACCATGCACAGCTTTCATTCTTTATTTTAAAGCATTGGAGTTCATCAAACAGACTTAAACTGTGAAGAGTACTCCCAGGCAGCTTATTTGCCCACTGATACTTGTCTTTGCAGTAAACATTTCTCCAACCTAAGCACCCTTTTTATTTTTCTGACAATCCACATCAGCATCTTCATTTAAAACTCTTCTCCAAATTTAACTCTTTTAGGAAGATTTCTCTAGCAAGCCACTGGATATCACCACTCTGTCATTCTCTATTCCCTCAGCATTACTATCTCTGGTATGAAATTTATTCTTTTGTACTCATTTCAGTGTAAGTTATGAAGTGATATATTATTGAAATCAAAAGTATGTATCATGACTAAAAGTAATAAGCTATCTTATCAATTGTGTAATTTTAGGCACATCACTTAACTTTGATGACTCAAACTTTACATCTATAATGTTCCCATGGTTTCGGTAAGTCTATGTTCCAATGGCTCCAGTAAGAATAAATGAGGATATAAGTATAATCTCTTTTAAAAAATGAAGCACTAACTGAAGTCTGAGTTACTCTTGGTTTAGAATTGTAATATATTATGTAGTCTCACTAATTTAGTTCATTTGATTGGTAGGGGAAGGGAGCCAAACTCCACCAAGAAAAAAGCTAAAAACTATTCCTTAATATTATAATTTTCTTCTGTACCCCATGATTCTCCCAATTTAGAGGACTATGCTGGGTCTGCAAGATAGAGATGTTTTCTAAAACAAAGATCAGTGTTTCCTATTGTGAATTATAATATCACTAGGAGAATGGGTTTCGAATGAATGATTTATATCAATATCTAAGCACAGCTCTTCTAAAAACTGCTAAGCACTCCATGTGTCCCAAGTGCTAATGATTAAGCAATAAATATATCAGTAGCAGTTAGTGACATGATGTCCTAAATTTTAGCAATGAGATTTTCACTTTGACGGGGAAAAAGACGATTAAACATATGTGAAACAAATTCTGGGAGAGCTTCTGTGAACCTCATACTTGACAGGCACATGTTAATGGGAAAAAAGGATGCTTTCTACCAACTTTAAAACTGAATTAAACCCTGGGGAAGGGATATACACATGCGTTAAAAAGTATATTGTTGGCCGGGCGTAGTGGCTCACACCTGTAATCCCAGCATTTTGGGAGGCCCAGGTGGGTGGATCACTTGAGTTCAGGAGTTCAAGACTAGCCTGGCCAACATGGTGAAACCCTGTCTCTACCAAAAATACAAAAATTAGCCAGGCATGGTGGTACATATTGTAGTCCCAACTACTTGGGAGGCTGAGGTGGGCATATGGTTTGAGCCAGGAAGTTGGAGATCGCAGTGAGCCTAGATGGTGCCACTGCACTCCATCCTGGGCAACAGAGGCAGACCCTGTCTCAAAAAAAAAAAAAAAAAAAAAAAAAAATAATAATAATAATAATAAAAAGTACATTGACATGGCTGGGCACGGTGGCTCAAGCCTGTAATCCCAGCATTTTGGTAGGCCGATGTGGACAGATTGCTTGAGCTCAGGAGTTGGAGACCAGCCTGGGCAACAAAGTGAGACCCCATCTCTATAAAAAATTTTTAAAAATTAGCCTAGCATGGAGGCACATACTTGTAGTCCCAGCTACTCGGGAGGCTGAGGTGGGAGGATCACTTGAGCCCAGGTTGCAGTGAGCCGAGATGGCACCACTGCACTCCTGCCTGGGTGAGAGAGTGAGACCCTGTCTCAAAAAAAAAAAAAAAAAAAAAAGTACATTTTCCTAACTTTTATTATTTTCTTTCCCCCTTAGAAGAGCTCAGTGCTTAGAAAATCTGGATGAATAATAATACCAGCAATTTCACAAATTTCTTAGTTTGGTTCTTTTTGAAGGAGAAAAACAAGGATGAAACATGAGAAATACCCTTCTAGGAGGTAGAGAACGTCTTTTCTCTTGATCCAAAATCCCAGTTAGTAAAGAAAGTTAAAATTGAATATGCCAGACTGCCCAAATAAAGACTTTAGATGCACCAACAATGGAACAAATATGTAAACATTTAAAAATTTTGACCTGTCACACAATAGGTTTATTTCATTATCTGTATTATCTCTGGGAAACAACTCAGATTTATAACTGTGGAAATAGCATGGTTATAGAATATTTTACAGAAATGTAAGTTTAGTTACATTTCAAAATGTTTTTAAAACTGTATCAGTTCTTACGAACTAAAAAAGTCTCATAGCTTTGAAAGTAATCCATTTTCAAAGTGAAGAAATTTATTTTAATCATTAATTTAATTTCTGAATGTGGCCCTAGGAATTTAATAAAGAAGTATACAACTATCATGTCACAGGTTATAATAATGGAAAACTCAGAACCTTTAAAAAAATCATATATTTTTCAATTGGTATACATTAATATATAGTTATAATTGTTTATTAACTTCCCCGGTTGTGAAGATCAATCTTTTCCCTGAAAAAAATGGTAAGAATAGTGGACAAATCTTCCCAAAAGTTTTGTTCACTTTTCAGTAAAAGACACTTGGCATTTATATCTGCTTATTCTTTTAAAAATGTAATTTGGGAAGAAAAATTTTAATTATTTTTGAGAAGGGACTAAAGAAACCCCAGTGAGGCATTCTGTAGAGAGGTTCTTTGTTAGTGTAACATCTGACCTTCTATATCTTTGGAAATCATGCAACTTGGCTAATGTAGTCCTTAAAGAATTAATCAAGCAGATTGTAAGGCCCTAGTTACAGTGGAGCCAGCCAATTATGAGTTGCTCAGAAATTCATCATTGGCATGTCCAACCACATTTTCCCACATAAAGATTAGTAGAAATATGTGGAAACAAAGCCCATTCCCACCGCAGCACAGCTACAATACGCATTCAGTAAAACAAATTTCAACAAAGTTTTGCTGTACTAAAACAGACAATTTATTTGGGAATCTCTGATTCCTACCTTTACCTGTAACACCCTTTTCTGCCAAAATTGCAAAGACTACCCTGTTTAGTTAAAACTCAACTAGGGACATTTTTTTTTTTTTGAGATGGAGTCTCGCTCTGTTACCCAGGCTGGAGTGCAGCGACGCGATCTCGGCTCACTGCAACCTCCGCCTCCCAGGTTCAAGCAATTCTCCTGCCTCAGCCTCTCAAGTAGCTGGGATTACAGGCAAGTACCACCATGCCCAGCTAATTATTTTTGTATTTTTAGTAGAGACGGGGTTTCACCATGTTGGCCAGGTTGGTCTCTAACTCCTGACCTCAAGTGATCCGCAGGCCTCAGCCTTCCAAAGTGCTGAGATTACAGGCGTGAGCCACCATGGCTGGCCCCAACTAGGGACTTTAATATTTAAACACACTTCTGAATTCAAAACACTAAAGTCACATACCACAAGTCTGAGTTTATCAGTAAGTTAGTGAAACCCCCAAGACCATCTTTAAGTCTTTTCACTGTTGTGATAACACCCTCCCAAGCCTTGCTAAGAAGAACACTTTTCTTGCAAGAGAAATGAAAGGGGCCAGAGTAGAAGATTGGTTCTCTAAGGAGAGGGCAGTGCTGTTCTTAAATAAAGAAGCTCCTTTCAGATAAGCAGAATCAGATTCCAGTTCAGTTGGTTTGCTGGCTACCCTTACTTTGAACTCCCATATTTAATCCAGCAGGCTTCAAAGCAGGTGAGAAAATGACCTACCACTTAAAAGCAATTTTTCCTTTTTCAGGAATTCTGGCCTTAGAGAATATCAGCTCTGATATAAGCACATTCCACATCTCCAGGGATTTATGCAACACTTTTTCATTGCTCTGTGTCTAATGTCAGACTAGGTTTTCATCTCAGCCAGGAGAAAAATCAGGGGAAAAAAGTCCTAACTTCCTAAAAATGAAGTCTATTCCACATAGCCTTATACCATGCAAAAGAAGAGGCACTAAAACCATTAGCCATTCTAGTTCATTCCCTTTCATTTCTCTAAATCTGATGTACAGTGAGAATTATTTAAAATCAGTGTCCAGTGCCTGGCCTCACAGTAACACAATTTTTTTAACAAATGCATTTTAAGAAATTCAAACTCAATTTGCTCTGGCATGTGAGCTATTACGAAAAGATATTAGATGAGAAAGAGACAATGGTAACAACAAAGAAATTTAGGAAATTTTTTAAAAAGTCTGTCTTCTGAAATAGAACAAGTATGTCTCAAAGATTCTTCACCAATTTCTACTTTATTTGGCCATCAAATATCTGAATTAACTGGAAATGCTAACACAGACAGTTTGCAACTTACCAACAGGTTCTGTTCTACAAGGTAGTTTGCCAGTGCCTAGAACCTGAAACATTTCTTCACTTTCTACATTCATATACACATAATGTGCCAGAAGCATAGTATTACAGTATTTTTTTTTGAGATAGGGTCTTGCTCTGTTGCCCAGGCTGGAGTGCAATAGTGAAATCATGGCTCACTGCAGCCTCCACCTCCCAGGCTCAAGCGATCCTCCCATTTCAGCCTCCTGAATAGCTGGGACCACAGGTGCACACCACCATGCCTGGCTAATTTTTTTGTATATTTGGAAGAGATGGGGTTTCACCATGTTACCCAGGCTGGTCATGAACTCCTGAGCTCAAGTGATCCACCTGCCTTGGCCTCCCAAAGTGCTGGGATTACAAGCACGAGAGCCATTGCACCTGGCCTACTAATAGTGTTTTTAAAATTATACCCAACCACCACTTATACTACAGTTTCTATGGAAAAATGCATTTTGAGCTGACTGTTAGGACATATCTCCTTTAAACAAGAAGGGGGTAGGGTTTCCCACTATTGCACTTTGGTGATGATGATGACAAAAAAGGTAGCAACAACAGCTAACACTCACCTAGTTTTTACTGTGGGTAGACATAGTCCTAACACTTGCATATTTTAAAGTCATTTAACGCTCACCAAAACCCATGAGAGGTAGTATTATTATCATTTTACAACTAAGGGTAGAAAAGGTTAAGTAACTAACCTGAGGTTGTACAGCATTGTTTCAGGGCTAGAATTCAAAGCAAAGCAGCCTGCCTCCAGAATCTATTTCATAACCACTCTGCAATGCTGCCTCTTTTCCACCTTGACAAGGCAGCACTATCGAGCTGTTCTAAATTCCTCTTATTGGGGGTAGAGTACAGCAAGTTTCTCCAAGCTTTAAATGTATATATAGGATCACCTGGGGATCTTGTTAAAATGCAGATTCTGATTCAGAAGGTCTGGAATGGTGCCTGAGGTTATGCATTTTTCATGAGCTCCTGGGTGATGGTGATGCTCCTACTGCATAGAGCAAACACTGTGAAGTGGTGAAGAAGTGTAATTTAAGCCTCTAGTTCCCTTGCTGTTTGTCTGTCTATAAAGGCATCTACACATTGTGTTTATAAGCTGGAAACTGGCTGGGTGCGTTGGCTCACGCCTGTAGTCCCAGCACTTTGGGAGGCCAAGGTGGGTTGATCACCTGAGGTCAGAAGTTCGAGACCAGCCTGGCCAACATGGCAAAACCCCATCTCTACTAAAAATACAAAAGTTAGCTGGGCGTTGTGGCACGTGCCTGTAGTCCCAGCTACGCGGGAAGCTGAGGCAGGAAAACTGCTTAAACCTAGAAGGCGGAGGTTGCAGTGAGCCGAGATCACGCCATTGCACTCCAGTCTGGGTGACAGAGCGAGACTGTCTCAAAAAAAAAAAAAAAAGAAAAAGAAAAAGAAAAAAAAGCTAGAAACTGCCCATACCACAGTCATTTCCCATTAACTCTTAAATGGAACCTGCCTTTGGAAATCCTGCACAAATATTGGTTTGCAGGAACTTTCAGTAAATACTTAGCTTTTAGGGTTTTAAAATGTACATGTAAAGGCCACAGGGATAAAAATGTGGCTGTAAAAGTTTACCATTAGGCACATTCTTAACACTATATACCATCACCTATACAGATACCAAAATAAATGCTTGTTTATTATCCATCAACTAGAAAAGCAGTATATCAATAACTTTTGGTCTGAAAAAGAAGCTTCCATTTAAAATATGTAATTATTCATTCTCAGTCTCTACTAGAGGAGTGCTAAGGAACTTAGGCTATGTAATCGTAAAGGTTCTTCTGGTGCCATTAGTGACTGCCTAGGTAAAGGCAGACACTATAAACATTAATTGTAGCTTGTACCCCATGGAAATACACTACTAACAGTTGGTATAGATCTATTCCAGATTCTAGATCTCCCTCCTTGCTCTATTTCACTTCCTTCCCACTCCACTTGCCTGAGACAAATCCAAGAATCATCTCTCCCATTGCTTGCCTGTGATCTCACATACACAGTTGCACATTTTCTTTCCAGCTATTAAATGGATGGAATTCTCTTTCTAGGTCATTTTTATTCCATGCCAGATTACATAGTAAGGTCATTTCAGTTTGAGATGCACTCACTCAACTATTAGCACTATTGCAAATAACAGTTATGAGTATGATCACTAAGTGTTCATTTTACACTAAAAAGAAATAGAATAGTCAGTTTCCAAACCAAACAGCTATACTCCCTGAACAACAGTGGAAAGTCATTCTTCTTGAAGTTTGACCCAGAATCAAGTGCAGACTCAGACGCCTAGGCCTACAGCCAGTGGCAACTTAACACATTATATGGTTGACCTTCAGGGAAAAAGGGAAACCACTGCTCTTACCACTGGTGCCAGAAGAAAGCCAACTAATCTTTAAGGCACAAAATAAACTATTCTTAAGGCAGAAAAAGAAACCGTGAGGAAACAAGTTAGAATGGAGGCATATAGAGAAAAATACAGAAAATACATTACCAAGTAAGGACTACTTTTTCCATGGTTCTCAGTGTTTTTATTTTTGGGAATATAATTAATCAGCATTTTCTTTTTGGGTTTTAACTCTTACTACCTGGTAGCAATGCAAAGATGTACAAGAAAGATGCATTTTTAAAAAGGCTTGGAGACTTAAAGGCAATTATCTTTGCTAATTTTACTTTGAGCCAGTGACATTAGTAAGTTTATATAGAAAAGTAAATAGTTGCTGGGCATGGCGGCTCATGCCTGTAATCCCAGCACTTTGGGAGGCTGAGGCGGGCAGATCACTTGAGCCCAGGAGTTCAAGACCATCCTGGGCAACATGGCAAAACCTTGCCTCTACAAAAAATACAAACATTAGCTGGGCATGGTGGCATGTGCCTATAGTCCCAGCTACTTGGGAGGCTGAGGCGGGAGGACTGTTGAACCCAGGAGGTGGAGGCTGCAGTGAGCTGAGATCGTACCACTGCACTCCAGCCTGGGTGACAGAGCGAGACCTTGTCTCAAAAAAAAAAAAAAGAGTAAATAGTGATGGGATACCCACTCTAATATCAGTCCTCAAGTATTAACTGGTTCAGGAAATGGGGAAGCAGTTCAAAACTAAAGGGCAAAAATGAAAATAAAGAACTACACATGGTTCTATATCCAAGTCTGGGGAAGTAAGAACAAGCAGACACAATAACTTGGAGAACCTTTGAGACATAGGCACATTCTGTACCTAGGGACAAATGTCTCATCTGTTCCCCCGCCTTATGTACTTATTATCCATCCTGGTTGTGCTCTTGAGTTTAAAGTTCAACAAATCCTGAGAACTAATGATTTCATTTAAATGAAAAAAAAATCAAAGGGTTTGTTTACAAAATAGGGTATTTTTTAAAAAATACCCTAACAAAGATAGTAACAAATGCTGTTTATCACCAAAAGTGATCTATAAGAGCAAACTTTATAATGTTATATTGTTACAATCTTATATTGTATTCTTTTAAGCAACAGAAGTAGCTCAAATCACCAAAAATTTATGTTTGACATATTTATGGCAGCAACTATATACAAATCGATTCCTTTAATTTACAACAAATATCTTCCACTGTTCAGCTGGGTTAGCACAGGCATATCAGAGATGGTTTCTTGTGTGTTTTACAAATAATCTACACAAGTCCTTGAGATCATACTTACAGCTTTAGCAAAAATACCCATGATTTCAGGAAACTGGTGAGTGAGAATGGCTATCATTGCTGTAGAAGAGGAAAATCCTGCTGTGAAATGGATGAACAAAGGAAGCTCCTTTTTTGGGTAAACAGAAACATGATGAAAGGCTGCAATGGAGAATAGGTAAGAATCAATTTTATTTCAGAATAACATGTAAACAAGTCTTAATCTTCTCAAACGAAATCTGTTTTTAAAAACTAAAAAGAAAAAAAATTTAAAAAGGAAAGTCTCTGGCTAAGCAAGGTAGAAGACAGTTATCCATTATTTATCCCAGCATCAACAGCATATCTAATAGCCAGACAACTGTGCTGGGTGTGGGAACAGGATGGCATCATGGGAAAGAACACTGATTACAAAATCATGCTGAGGTGATTTTGAAAAAAAGCTTTGTCACTTATTAGCTATGTGATCTTGAATAAGTTGCTAAACCCTCTAGAAGTTGCTATGGAGAGTTGTAATGATGAACATTTTAAGTGCTTAATGTGAGTTGCAGCCACGGGTGGTGGTTCACATCTGTAATCCCAGCGCTTTGGGGGGCCAAAGAGGAGGATTGCTTAAAGCCAGGCATTCGACACTAACCTAAGCAAAATACTGCTTAAAAATTTTTAAAATTAGCCCAGCATGGTGGTGTGTGCCTGTAGTCCCAGCTACTCCAGAGGATGAGGTGGGAAAATCACTGGAACCCAGGAGTTTGAGGCTGCAGTGAGCTATGATCATTCCACTGCACTCCAGCCTGAGTGACAGACCTGTCTCTAAATAAATAAATAAATTTGAGTTGCTACTTTTTTTTTTTTTTTTTTTTGAAGCAAAGTCTCGCTCTGTTGCTTAGGCTGGAGTGCAGTGACACGATCTCAGCTCACTACAACCTCTGCCACCCAGGTTCAAGTGACTCTTGTGCCTTAGCCTCCCAAGTAGCTGGGATTACAGGCACAGGCCACTACGCCCAGATACCTTTTTTGTATTTTTGGTAGAGAGGGGTTTTGCCATGTTGGCCAGGCTGGTCTCAAACTCCTGGCCTAAAGTGATCTGTCCACCTTGGCCTCCCAAAGTGCTGGGATTACAGGTATAAGCCACCACACCTGGCCTTGAGTTGTTATTAATGTGTTTATATATGTGGCATTTCATTAGGCACTGTAAAACTAAAGTAGGTAAGACGGGAGCAGTGGCTCACGCCTGTAATCCCAGCACTTTGGGAGGCTAAGGTGGGTGGATCATGAGGTCAGGAGATCGAGACCATCCTGGCCAACATGGTGAAACCCCATCTCTACTAAAAATATAAAAATTAGGTGGGCGTGGTGACACGCGCCTATAGTCCCAGCTACTCGGGAAGGCTAAGCAGGAGAACCGCTTGAACCCGGGAGCCGGGTTTGTGCCACTGCACTCCAGCCTGGCAACAGAGCAAGACTCTGTCTCAAAAATAAATATGTAAATAAATAAATAAATAAAGTAGGTAGGCCAGGTGTGGTTGCTCATGTCTGTAATTCCAGCACTTTGGGAGGCCGAGGTGGGTGAATCACTTGAGGTCAGGGGTTTGAGACCAGTTTGGCCAACATAGTGAAACCCCATCTCTACTAAAAATAGAAAGATTAGCCAGGCATGGTGACGTGCACCTGTAGTCACAGCTACTTGGGAGGCTGAGGCAGGAGGATCGCTAGAACCTGAGAGGCAGAGGTTGCAGTGAGACAAGATCGTGCCACTGCACTCTAGCCTGGGCAACAGAGTCAGATTCTATCTCAAAAAAAAAAAAAACAAAAAACCTAAACTAGCAAACCGAAGGCCTAGGATTCTGACCATAAAGTCCCTTGTCTTATTCTACCATATTTACACATTTACTCAGCTATTATTTTTCGAGTGATTGGATATTTCATTATCAATTATACTCAAGTATTTATATTTTATTTGAAATTTGAAAATACTTGAATAACAATACTGAGATGAGCCTATTAGAGTACTTAACATGCAGTAGGTGCTCAATAAATGTCTGCTAAACTGAGAGCTATTCTGGGACTTCATTAGGCCAGGAAGTTGACCGCTTAGGGCTGGATACTAACCCAGGAATTTCTGATGTAATATCCTGCATTAGTAAGGGATGACTAATTTTGTGCTGAACCAAGGTCAGCTATAAATTTCACTTTTAAAACATAATGATTCACAGAGATTACACCTAAGCTTCCTTCAACAGCTATATTTTAATTTTTATTTTACTATATTCAGAAAGTATATACCAAAACACAAACCCATTAAAAATCCAGAAAATTTCCAGAACCTTGAGCCATGATTAAAGTAAAAGCACATCAAAATGGAAGTTTTAAAAGTTAGAAACATTAGAAACTGTAGAGAACATTGTCCTTTCGACACCCAAAGAACCAGTCAGCAATCCCCTTTGCCCTGTCCCTCAGCCATGAGAGGCCAACTTCTTCTTCTTCCCAACTTCAAATCAAGAGAAACAAACCCTGGTATTCAAGAAGGTGGGAAACACATACAAGACAGCAAAGTTAATAATATTAGCTAACCTATATAGCATTTCATGGTTTATAAAGAACTTTAATTTATATTAGCTCATTTAATTCTTTTCAGTAACCCTAAGAGATAGTATTATTCTCACTTTATAAGGTAGCAAACTGCATAGCTTTAGTGAGGAAATTTCCTAAAATATGAGATTTTTATACTGTAGGAGAGACTTAATTATTTCTTCCTGGATTGCTTTCTGTAAATTCATTTGTCAGTCAATGTTTGGCTAATACATCAAAATAATGGATGACTATTACAGAAACACTCCCTTGGAACGAAAGTTCAAATTTCATCACTGGCTTGTAGAGAAAAATTTATCAGAAGGCATAAAAGACGACTAAATAGCTATGTGAACTAGGGGAATAGTTCAACTCTGAACTTATGAGGTCCATAAGCAAATTCCAGAATGCGGTAAGTCATATCAAGGTTGAAGGAAAATTAAAAACAAAAAACATTAAGTACTCCTGGGTATTAAAACTCCTTATTGTTAACAATTTGTTCATTCTACCACAGTCATAGACAGAAAAAAAATACTCCAAGAACATAAAATATAATCAAACAAAACCCCCCGGCATAGTCCCCCTCTCCTACCTTCTGGAGTTTGTACCCTGTATGCAGTTAGAATTAATAAAGGCTTGCCAAAAATAAACTGTCTGGTCTTATAGCTTACAGCTTTGACAACATAATAACCCTGATTTTATTCATATTACTATGTAAAATTGGCCTTATATTAGACAACCTTTGTAATAATTTACAAAGGAGGGCATTATTTTAGGCTAAATGTATTAGCTTAATATAATACACTCTTGCACATTGACATTCCATAATTTAGGGTCCATTCTTTTGCCTTAAATATATTTGTTCCTGTTAAAATGGAAAGACAACAAGAACAACTACCACCACCACCACTTGAGAAAGGAAAATAAAATTTCTCTCATTAATGACATCTCAATTGCTAAAGTCAATGGATTCTTCTTAGTATTTACCTTACCTATTATCTTGGATATTACTCCTCACTTGGAAATTTCTTCTTCCTTTTAGTTCTAGGAATCTAGTTTTAGTTATTGTCCTGTCTCTCTGACAACCTCTTCACTGAATCTTCAACTGTCTTTCTGCCACTCATTCCTTAGACATTTCTGTGCATCCATGGTTCCACCCTCAGTTTAATTCTCACTGTACAGTTTTCCTTAGTGATTTCATTTATGCCTAGGACTTCTTTTGCTACCTAGAAAATAATGACTCCCAATTCTGTTTTTTGAGATGCACAGAGGAAGATATATGAGGACCGCTGGCAATTTTATTTACGCAACCTAATCCTGTCTTTAGGCTACAGCTGACTGGACAAGGAATAAACACCTGGATAAATCTGATTCTCTCTCCCAGAAGTTTTAGAAGTGGGATTGAGGTTGGGTGCAGTGGCTCACACCTGTATTCCCAACACTTGTTGAGGCAGGCAGATCACTTGAGCTCAGGAGTTCAAGACCAAGCTGGGCAACATGGTGAAACCTCATCTCTACCAAAAATACAAAAATTAGCCAGGCATGGTGGCACGTGCCTGTGGTCCCAACTACTCAGGAGGCAGAGTGGGGATGATCTTTTAAGCCTGAGAAGTCGAGGCTGCAGTGAGCCGTGACTGCGCCACTGCATTCTAGCCTGAGTGACAGTGAAATCCTATCTCAAAAAAAAAAAAAAAGAGAAAAGAAAAAGTGGGATTGAGATATTATTCATTCTGTATTGTTTGCCTGAACTCATGACATGTAAGCAGAGGGCTGTAGGGGCCTCAAGTTTGGCCACATGGTTGTCTACGAAGGGAAAGCCAAACTGTAAAGAGAAAGATGTAAGAATGAAGTGGATACACTGAGAGAAACAGAAATGACAGAACACAGAAGGAGAAAATGAGACTGGGGAGGAAGGAAAGGAAAGTAAGAATAGGAAAGACTGAAAAAAGCAGCCAGGGACAGAGAGATATACAAATAACTGATTCCTGGAAATCCTAATGGCTTTCTAGTCCCCAGTTCTAGTCCCTTATGAAGTCCAAATATAATTGTTGCTTTTGAGTTCTCTGATAACCCAGTGTTCTTCCAACAAATTACTATTTATGTTTAAGCTAGTTTGAAGTTGCTCTCTATTACTTATGCCTACAACATTCACTAATTATAAATATTATATGTATACTTAATAATACACATTATATACATAACTTAAAAATATATCTATACCTATATATTATTTAGAGAGAGAAAATACAGACTTGTATGTATATGTGTTAAGTAGATTCTACAAGAAAATATTTAAGCATATAAATCTCTATATATGTACATATATATATACACATATACAGGTATGTATGTAAATACGGATGAGATGTTACACAGGCAACACAGTCAAAGCTTGAACTTATTTATTTCCCCAACCCCTATTCCCAAACCGGCTCCTCCTGATATAGGATAGATTTACCATTCTCCAAGTCACCGAAGTCAGAAAATTAAGAATCATTCTTGACCTCCTAGAGAGCTAGGCCCTCCCTTCTAGAGCTTTCTTTCTTTCTTTTTTTTTTTTTGAGACAGAGTCTTGCTTTGTCACCCAGGCTGGAGTGCAGTGGCACGATCTCGGCTCACTGCAACCTCCACCTCCTGGGTTCAAGCAATTCTGCCTCAGCCTCCTGAGTAGCTGGGATTACAGGTGCAAGCCACCACACCTGGCTAACCTTTGTATTTTTAGTAGAGATGGGGTTTTGCCATGTTGCCCAGGCTGGTCTTGAACTCCTGACCTCAAGTGATCCGCCCAGCTCAGCCTCCCAAAGTTCTGGGATTACAGGCGTGAGCCCCATGCCCGGCCCTTCTCAAGCTTTCTTATAATATATTCCATACATGTAGCACTTAACACATTGTCCATCATCTTTTTTCTTTTCTTTTTTTGAGACAGAGTCTCACTCTGTTGCCCAGGCTGGAGTGCAGTGGTGCAATCTCGGCTCACTGCGACCTCCGCCACCCAGGTTCAAGCGATTCTCCTGCCTCAGCCTTCCGAGTAGCTGAGATTACTGGCACGCGCCACCATGCTGGGCTAATTTTTTTGTAGTTTTAGTAGAAATGGGGTTTCTCCATGTTGGCCAGGCTGGTCTTGGACTCCTGACCTCAGGTGATCTGCTTGCTTCAGCCTCCCAAAGTGCTCGGATTACAAACGCGAGCCATTGTTCCTGGCCTGTCCATCATCTTTTTATCAACCTAGTTAGCAGCCTAGGAGTTCAGAATAGGGTGAAAGGGAGAAGGCACTAATATTTAGCATTTTAGTTAAGTACTTACAATGTGCCAGCCATGTTTATAAGAATAAATTAATGAATTTGATTAATTCAACCAATATTTATTGAATACCAATTTTTATGGTAACCATTATAAGAGATACAGGAACAATGGCCAGGTGTAGTGGCTCACACTTGTAATCCTAGCACTTTGGGAGGCCAAGGCAGGTGACTCACTTGAGGCCAGGGGTTCGAGACCAGCCTGGCCACCATGGTGAAACCCTGTCTGTACTAAAAATACAAAAAAAATTAGCTGGGCGTGATGGTGGGCACCTGTAATCCCAGCTACTCTGGAGGTTGAGGCAGGAGAATCACTTGAACCTGAGAAGCAGAGGTTGCAGTGAGCCGAGATCAGACCATCGCACTCCAGCCAGGGCAACAAGGAAGGAAACTCCATCTCAAAAAACAAAAAAAGAAGAGAATCCTGGCCTTCAAGGAGTTTACAATCTAAAAGGGGAGATTAAGAAGTACACAAAGCACTTTGAGAATTCAGAGTAGGAAGAGATCACTTAGCAGATAAAGGAAAATAAAAAACACTAGGAGAAAAACACCAGCATACTCAATTTGCCATAATCTCTCCTAAATTTTCATTTATCAGTTTAAACTTATCAACTAATTAAGTTTGATAGTTGTAAACCTGCAACTTTCCTTCCTAGACTTCAGTTTTAATGGCTCAGTATTGTAAAAACTGTAGCACAGGTTTATATCACATAAGAAAACATGGTCCTAGTGTTTATAGCCTTCGGCATGGTTGCTTCTCAGATAAATCATAAAAAGAGAAGTTAAACAGAAATTTACTAGTTTATGGAGAAAAGAAGAGATGATAAGGCAGCTGAGACACAAAGTGTAGACTGTTCTTTTGAGAAGTCTGGCTTCCTAAAGGCAGGAACTAGACTGAAACACTATCAGCAATCATAATCCTACATATTTCTGGTTCTCCTTCTAGTTCTTTGACTGCTCTTTTTCAATTCGTTCTTCTTCATAAAGATTGTTTGGCTCCTTTGCCTTTCCATATACATTTTAGAATAAGCTTGTTAACTTTGTGTGTGTGTGTGTGTGTGTGTGTGCAAAATCCCTCCTGGGATTTTGATAGCAATTGTATTGAATCTATAGATCAATTTGGAGAGAATCGTCATCTAAATAATATTGGGGCCAGCCATGGTGGTTCACGCCTGTAGGCCCAGCACTTTAGGAGGCTGAGGCAGGTGCACTGCTTGACCCCAGGAGTTTGCAACCAGCCTGGGCAACATGGCGAAACCCTGTTTCTACCAAAAATACAAAAATTAGCCGGGCATGGTGGCACGCACCTGTAATCTCAGCTACTCGGGAGGCTGAGGCACAAGAATCGCCTGAACCCAGGAGGTGGAGGTTGTAGTGAGCTGAGATCGCGCTACTGCACTCCAGCCTGGGCGAGAGTGAGAATTGGTCTCAAATAAATAAATATGTAAATAAAATTGGGTCTTCCAATCCATCAACATGGAATGTCTCTCCATTTATTTAGTTTTTCTTTAATTTCTCTCGGCAATATTTTAGTGTACACGTCTTGAATTTCTTCCGTTAAATTTATTCCTAAGTAGTTTTTGTTGCTACTATGATTGCTATTGTTTTCTAAATTCAATTTTCAGATTGTTCATTACTAGTATATAGATATATAATTAATTTTAGTATATTGATTTTATATTCTACAACCCTGTTGAACTCATTTATTAGTTCTAAGAGTATTTTTATGGATTTCTTAGGATTTCCTACATAGAAGATCATGTCATCTTTGAATAAAGAGAGTTTTACTTCCTCCTTGCCAATAATGAGTGCCTCTTATTGCTTTTTCTTGCCTGGTAACACCAGCTAGAACCTCTAGTACAATATTAAATAGAAGTGGTGACAACAGATATCCTTGTCTTATTCCCGATCTTAGGGGGAAAGCATTCAGTCTTTCACCATTAAGTATAATGTTAATTGTGGGTTTTTCAGGGATTTTTTTAAAATCAGGTTGAGGAAGTCCCCTTCAATTTGTAGTTTATTAAGATTTTTTCTTTTTATCTTGAATGAGAGCCAGATTTTGTCAAATGCTTTTTCTGCATCTATTGTGCTTTATTCTATTAACTATGGTACATTACATTTTCAGATGTTAAACCAAACTTGCATTTGTGAGGTAAATCCCACTTGGTCATGGTATATAAGCCTTTCTATATGTTGCTGGATTCAGTTTCCTAATATTTTGTTGAAGATGTTTGTGTCTATATTCATAAGGGCTGTTGTTTTATAGTATTTTTATATCATATCTTTGGTTTGGTATCAGGAAAATACTGCTCTCATCAAATGATTTGAGGAGTATTCCTTCCTCATTTATTTTCTGAGTTTGTGAAGGATTGGCATTATTTCTTTTCTAAATGTTTATAAGATGACAGTTCTTGTTAATATCTTTAATTTTGGTGTCCTTTGTTGCATCTAGCACAGGGTTTTGTCAATAATTATTAGGAAATAAATTGAATTATACAACTACATCCCAGAAGTGGCTAAAATAGTATTTAAACAGTGTCCTGAATTTAAACCAAAGGCACTTTTAAAATGGAGAATACTATGACAAACAATCTAAACTTACTACTTTTAAGTTTAAGAAAACTAAAATATTTACTTACTAGGTAATAGCTCTCTATCAGCCATCTCTGTGCAGCTGGGATAAGGGTAAAATAGATGTCCTTTCTCTAATGGGTATGGAATCATTCTAAAAGCTGAGGGAAAAAAAAGCATGTGTTGATACTCAATTCTGTCTCATTTACCATCCTATATTTGGAGACAAATTTATATAGAAATTTCACATACTATTTTATTTTCTTTTTTAGTGAGACATTTAGATACAAGAAACAAAGTAAGCAAAAGAATAAATAAAGGGAAGGATAAGATTTATTTAGATAATAGTGAATGGTCTAGTCTGGCTGGAGTAAAACTATAAGGAGTGATAGATGAGACTGGCTGGGTCCTTCTTTGCTTCAGTCTTCTCATTACAAACACAACTGATAATTCCAAAGCAGAATTGATAATTCTGCTCCTTAGAGAAATCTTCATATAACTGGGATGTATATAACTGTTGTGGCCATTACTATTGGCAACCTAAAATAGTTTTCAATGGCTCCTAACTTCACATGTGAGTTTCACCAAAGCTTTCTATGAGCAGATCTTTTTTTTTTTTTGACACGGAGTCTTGCTCTGTTGCCCAGGCTGGAGCGCAGTGGCATGATCTCGGCTCACTACAAGCTCTGCCTCCTGGGTTCACGCCATTCTCCTGCCTCAGCCTCCCGAGTAGCTGGGACTACAGGTGCCTGCCACCACACCTGGCTAGTTTTTTGTATTTTTAGTAGAGGTGGGGTTTCACCGTGTTAGCCAGGATGGTCTCGATCTCCTGACCTTGTGATCCACCCACCTCGGCCTCCCAAAATGCTGGGATTACAGGTGTGAGCCACCGTGCCCGGCCTATGAGCAGATCTTAATCTAGATCAGGGGTCACCAAAGTATGGCCCTTTGGCCAGGTCTGGCCCACTATGATTTTATAAATAAAACTTTATTGGAACATAGTTATGCCATTCATTTACATATTGGCTAAGGCTGTTTTCATGTTTCAAGAATCAAGTAGCTGTGAAAAAGACTGTATGGCCCACAAAATCTAAAATATTTACTATTTAGCCCCTTGCAGGAAAAGTTTGTCCACCCCGATCTAGATTATCACCAACTCCTGTAGATTTATTAAAGAAGAAATCTTTATTGATCTATTCCATTAGCTAAGTACATAAATCTTTAACGTTGTCAATAGGTTCTTGGAAACTGTGACTTTAAATGAAATGTCATATCAATAAAACCAATTTTACCATAGGCTAACTGATATAAACAAGAGTTAAGTTCCTTGGTCACAAAACATCACCAAACTTCTAAATAAAGACCCAAAACACTTCTTATATTAAACATTGAAATAAATGTGAGCTATACATACGTTTAAGAAAGATTCATAAAAACAAGATCATTATTTACCCAATTATTTCAGTTCAGGGTCAAACATGGCCAGAGCCTATCATGGCAGCCCAGGGTGCAAGGCAGGAACCCACCCTGGACAGGACACCATTCCAGTATACCACTCACACACATCCCCACACTCACTCATACTGAGACAATTTAGATACACCAATTAACCTAATGTACACATCTTTGGGATGTAAGGGGAAACCCACAAAGGCATGGGAATATCCTGCAAACTTCACAAAGACAATGGCCCTGGCTGGAAATCTGTTTTTTTTTTCCCCCTCATCAACATTATAATGAAATAATGTTGAATGAAACAACATTATTTAAGGGCCTGCTGTAGTCATCAAAATTGCGATAAGGTTTTTGTTTTTCCTTTCGTGTTTGGCTCTATAAACTTTTGTCACAATTTAGAATTTATTTATTTATTTATTTATTTATTTATTGAGACAGAGTTTTGCTCTTGTTGCCCAGGCTGGAGTACAATGGTGCAATCTCGGCTCACCACAACCTCCACCTCCCAGGTTCAAGTGATTCTCTTGCCTCAGCCTCCCAAGTAGCTGGGATTACAGGCATGCGCCACCACGCCAGGCTAATTTTGTATTTTTAGGAGAGATGGGGTTTCTCCATGTTGGTCAGGCTGGTTTCAAACTCCCGACCTCAGGTGATCCGCCCGCCTCAGCCTCCAAAAGTTCTGGGATTACAGGCGTGAACCACCATGCCCAGCCTAGACTTTATTTTACCACAATAAGAAGTAGTTATTTGTCCAAAGTCATAGAGTAAATTAGTGATAACACTAATAAGTCATTGATCATGATTCATGAAATACAGTATAAATCATAGGTGGTTGGGCATGATGGCTCATGCCTGTAATCTCAGCTTTTTTGGGATGCCAAGGTGGAAGGATTGCCTGAGGCCAGGAGTTCAAGACCAGCCTGGGCAACATAGCAAGACCTCATCACTACATAAAAAGTAATAAAAGAAAATAAAATCATACACTTATTGTAAACCTATTTGCCAAGTAGAATGTCAGGCAGTGAAGACATGCACAAAATGAATGAGATAGAATATCTGCTTTTGAGGAGCTTATGGACTACTAGAGAAAAAGCAGAAATAAGTTGAATTACTCAAAAACATTCAGTTTCTCAAGCACATAATCCCAGTTTTATTAATCTTTTCTTTAAACACACACACACCCACTCACACACACACACACACACACACACACATATATATATTAGAGAGAGTCTTGCTGTGTTGCCCAGGTTGGTCTCAAATTTCTGGCCTCAAGCGATCCTCCCGCCTCAGCCTCCCTAGTGGCTGGAACTACATGTATGAGTCACAACACTTGGCTCATCAATTTTATTTATATTGTCATTGTCAAGCCACAGTGTCTGGCCTTTAGTAAATGGTTAATGCAGAGTTTCCAAAATTGGTTCAAGATAATTTCACTTGTTAATAGTGAGTCCAAACAACTTTAAAAATTTATGTTCTGATAATTTAGCAGCAATTTGGGAAAAAATGCACATAAATTTAAAGAAAAGAATCAATAAATCAATTTTCTTATTTCATTTTTAAATGACCATAATTTCTTACTAATGAGATATAGGTATGAGCCCATTAGACATTGTACAACTTCTCAAAACTTGGAATCACATTGGACACTACCATTCTCATTTCCTATATCACATTGATTTTTGTGTGGTACTTCTTTTAATCACAGCAACTAACAAAACTCCAGCTTTGCAAAGATATAATGATATTGAAAGGAATGGAGAATGATCTAATGTTGAAACTGTGAACTGTCTGGAGCTAATAGTTTAAGTGATATCTGACAGACGTTGAATATTATTATTACTATTTTTGAGACAAGGTCTCACTCTATCACCCAAGCTGGAATATAGTAGTGCCATCTCGGCTCACTAAAGCCTTGACCTTTTGGGAGGCCTCAGCCTCCCAAAGTGCTGAAATTACAGGCATGAGCCACCGTACCTAGCCTTGAATATTGTATTGTGTTTCCGTTGAAAATTAAAAATGTTCTACAGCACTCTTGTGAATTGCTGCAATATCCAAGGTGCCTCAGAGTAGTTTGGGAACTGAGGGGGGTTAACCAATTTTAGTGAATAAGCATTGAATTTATTTCTGAATTTTTACTGATAGCTGTGGTGTACTTTTCAAAAGAATTATGTGAATCCTATTGGTAAAATGTTTTAATTAAGCTTCTTTACTTTCTTGGTGGTTATAAGAAGCAACAATTAAGAGATTGGGTAGTTAGTTTAAAACAGTCCAATTTATTCTCCAAAGAAGATATATAAATGGCCAATAAACACATGAAAAGATGTTCAACATCACTAATCATCAGGGAAGTGCAAAACACCACCACAATGAGATTCCACTTCACATCCATTAGGATGGCTATTATTTAAACAAAGAAAAATCCCAGAAAAATAACAAGTGTTGGCAAGGATGTGAAGAAATTGGAACTTTTGTGCCTTGCTGGTGGGAATGTAAAATGGTGCAGCTGCTATGGAAAAAAACATTACTGAGCTTCCTTAAAAAATTAAACAGAGAATTTTATGATCCAGCAATTCCATTTCTGGGCATATACCCAAAAGAACTGAAAGCAGGAACTCAAATAGATATTTGTACACCAATATTTGTAGCAGCATTATTCACAACAGCCAAAAGGTAAAAACAACCCAAGTTAAATGGGTATCTGTTCATTAACAGATGAATGGATAAAAAAAATGTGGTATATACATACAATGAAGGCTTAAAAATGAAATTCTGATGCATATTACCAATATAAATGAAATTCGAAGATATTATACTAAGTGAAAAAGGCCAGACAAAACAGAACAAAAATTACATAATTCCACTTACATGAGGTACCTAGAGTAGTCAAACTCATAGAGACAAAGTAGAATGGTGGCTGCCAAGGGCTAGAGGGAGGCAAGACTGGGTAGTTATTATTTAATGGGTATAGAATTTTAGTTTGGGATAATGAAAAAGTTCTGTAGATGGATGATGGTGATGTTTGTACAACACTATGAATGTACATAATGCCACTGAACTATATACTTAAAATAGTTAAAACTAAATTTTATGTTGTATATATTTTACAATGAAGAATAGGTTGATATTAGTTATGAAGAAAATAGTTTCATATTGTGTACATCTGAAAACAAAACAAAACAAAAAGAGACCAATTTTTAAAATATTAGAATGGCTCAACCACATTAAAAAAGTTGTAAGTCAGGCCAGGTGCAGTGGCTCACGCCTGTAATCCCAGCACTTTGGGAGGCCGAGGCGGGAGGATCACGAGGTCAGGAGATCGAGACCATCCTGGCTAACACGATGAAACCCCGTCTCTACTAAATATACAAAAAATTAGCCGGGCATGGTGGCTGGCGCCTGTAGTCCCAGCTACTTGGGAGGCTGAGGCAGGAGAATGGTGTGAACCTGGGAGGTGGAGCTTGTGGTGAGCAGAGATTGCGCCACTGCACTCCAGCCTGGGGGATAGAGTGAGACTCCATCTCAAAAAAAAAACAAAAAAAGTTGTAAGTCAAAGGGCCAAGTTTTCATTTTCTTTCCTTACAAATATGTAACTTAAATTAACATATGGCAGAATACCATAAGAGTTTCTCACTCTGCTTTTGTGGGATCAATATAACATTATGCATTTCTACCAATAAACCAAATATCTCATCACTAATTTCTGTCTGAAACCAATCTGAACAACAAATCCTTATGGAAACCCGACAATCTCATTTAAAAAGACTGCCTGTGAATTCAATGAATAGTTAGAGAGATTAGTGTTATTTTTGGAAAAGAATACTTACTGCCTTCCCATGTACACTGTAACAGATTAAGAGCACCTTCTATTCGTTTCCAGTGCTGAAGATGAAAGAAAGCATAGGCAATTGCTTCACTATCACCCCGTTTCAGAATGTGTTCTGGAGGTAAAATTAAACTTTTCATCTCTAATAAATACTGAAAGAGTAACACACACACACGTATACACACAACAGAAAAAAGAAAAATTAAATTGTGTTAAATTCAAACACCCACAAAAATGTAGATTCAAAGTGTTAGAAAGTCAAACTGATTTTTAAAAAACTAACTGAAATGACATGAAGATACTGATAACGTGTATAAAATGCTTATATACGCAAATTATGAAAACCAGAATATTTCTATAGGTAAAAATAAGGTGATAAATGGCATATGTGTGGCCTGGCTAAATACAAAATGGAAACTCGAGCTGAGAAGATGTGGGAGTAAATATTTATTTTTCCACAAAGGAGTTAAATGTAAAAATTACACATTTTTTTATTTTTTAAATTTATTTATTTTAAATTTTTAATTAAGCCATTTCCTACTGAAAGGAAGAATTAAATATAAAAATTATGAAATCCAATTTTGGAACAATATTTGTGCAATTCTTTTTTCTCTTATTTACATTTTATAGGTGAAATAACTTAATTGTGGAAAAGTTCAATTAAATTCATATTTACTAAGTTCAAAGCACTGTGGTTGCTAGGGAATACCAAAGAATGCTTTGCCTGTTCTCTGGAGCTACATAATGCAATGGAAAAGACAGATTTCTTAAGTGAATAATTATAACAAGACTATGGTGAGTACTTTATTAGAGGTATAAACAATGTACAAGGCCGAGTGCGGTGGCTCACACCTGTAATCCCGACACTCTGGGAGGCCGAAATCGTGAGGTCAGGAGATCGAGATCATCCTGACCAACATGGTGAAACCCCATCTCTACTAAAAATACAAAAATTAGCTGGGCCTGGTGGTGCATGCCTGTAGTGCCAGCTACTCAGGAGGCTGAGGCAGGAGAATCACTTGAACCCAGGAGGTGGAGGTTGCAGTGAGCCGAGATTGCGCCAATGCACTCCAGCCTGGTGACAGAGCGAGACTCTGTCTCAAAAAAAAAAAAAAAAGAAACACACAAAGAAAAAAAAAGTGCAATATATAGGAATACAGATAGAGGTATTTAATTTAGTTTTTAAATAACAGCCTTTATTGAGATATAATTCACATACCTTAGAATTCATCCATTAAAGTATACAATTCGAGGATTTTTAATATATTCAGAGAGATGTGCAACTATTGCCAAAGTCAATTTTAGAACATTTTCATCACTTCAAAAGAAAATCCCGTACCCTTTAGTTACAACTCACTTCTCCCCTACTCCCCCAACCCCCTTAAGCAACTACTAACCTATCTTATATCTCTACAGATTTGCCTATTCTGGATATTTCATACAAATGGAATCATTTTGTGACTGGTTTCTTTCACTTAGCATAATGTTTTCAAGGTTCAACCAGTATGTAGCATGCGTGGTACTTGTGCCTCATTTCTTCTTATGGCTGAATAATACTGCATTGTATGTATGGTATATATGTTCTGTTTATCCATTCATCAACTGACAGATATTTGGTTGTTTTTAGCTTTTGGCTATTATGAATAATGTTGTTATAAACACTTGTGTATAAGTTTCAGAGTGAACATATGTTTTTGTTTCTCTTGAGTAAGGACCATGGAGTGGAATTGCTGAGTCATATGATAACTCTATGTTTAGGAAGTATTATGATTTAGAGGCTAGAAATAAACCACTTGATGGGATTTGACCTGATATTTACAGATAGGTAGAATGTGGATGAGTGGACTGGGGAGTGAGAACAGCAGGAGGACATAAACAAAGCACAGGGCCATCTTGAATAAAGGCACTGAACCAAGAGAGCATACTGCAGGATGCATTTAATGTGCCTGTTAAAGAAGTTATAGTTTCCTCTCAGTTCTTCTTCAGATATGAACCTAAATTTTATCTTAAACTCCTAATGAAAATACTTGTACTAATATTATCATTTATAACAAAAGCAGTGTAATCACAGTTACTATTCCAATCAAATGTACTTGTTATATGTAGAAAGATACAAAGTTAACTATTTGTACAGCATCTTTACTATTAGTCAACTTAAAACCTTTAAAAACTTATTTAGTTAGCTAAATACTATCTCCAAAGACTGAGACCAGAATGCACTTGCCCTTCTAGAATAGGTTTGAAATTACCTCTTTGGTTCCAAACAATTTGATATCAAATTATGTGTCATAAGATACAAATTATGTTAACTTCTCTTATAAAATATAAAAAGAGAAACATTCCAAAAGATTCATTCTCAGATTTCAAATTCTAGTTCCTCAGGTTGTTATACAAACTAACTGGACAACATAAATTAAAGAGCTGAATTTGTGAAACACTTTGTAAAACTGCTACAAGCAATAAGACTCTAGGAAGACTCTTAAAAACAAAAAGCTGTAGTGGTTTCAAAACGTAAGCCTTAATTTATTTAATCAATATACATGTACTCCTCATATTATATCTAAAATAATTTTTCGATTTATGAAATGTACCTTTCCAACAATTACTAAGTTTAATGCCCATCTTTAATTACTCTTACTCTTGATGTCTTTGGCTCTGTTCTCAAAGTGTAAGAATGTAGTCTGCTCATCAATTTATTTTAGCAGATGTCACAAACTATGAGATTATTTACTAATCCAGTTTGGGGACTTAACATTTCCCATTCAGTTTCTTAAAGGAATGCAGCAGAGGTTGTGTCCTGGTCAAGCAAAGCCCGTTTGATGCCTGGTTGGGTTCTCTCCCCTTAGTGCTTTGGGCCTATATTCAGGAGGGTAATATTCTTTCTAATCCCCTGTAATCCTTGCCCATTTTTTTAAAACACAGTACAAGATCACTCGCACCAGGCGGCTGTGGGAAAATGGACTCAAATAGCTGACCTCTGACATGACTCCTTATGTTCTTTGCAAGCGCACTAAGAGCTTCTTCAGTAGGAAGCAAAGAAAATGTGGCAATCACAGTGGAATTGTCATAATAAAGAATACTGAGTTTTCAGAAGAAAACTGCATAATACTTAAACCAGGTTCTTTCTATTAAAATTCTGTTTTATTTCACAGACAAGAGACAAAATATCCCAAATCATTTTCAGTGAATTTTAGAACTCCGAAGCCTTAAACCCCAACATGTTAAGTATTTAGTATATTCGTAACCATTTAGCAAATGTAAGCAAAGATATTGTTAACAATTATTAAGTAAAACTTATATTACAAAAAATATCAATTTGATGTGTCAAAAAATACTTTTATTTATTTTTGAGACGGTGTCTTGCTCTGTTGTCCAGGCTGGAGTGCAGTGGCTCAATCTTGGCTCACCACAACCTCCGCCTCCCAGGTTCCAGTGATTCTCCTGCCTCAGTCTCCCGAGTAGCTGGGACTACAGGCATGCACCATGATGCCAGGCTAATTTTTGTATTTTTAGTAGAAACGGGGTTTCACTATGTTGGCCAGGCTGGTCTTGAACTCCTGACCTCGTGATCCACCAGCCTAGGCCTCCCAAAGTGCTGGGATTACAGGCATGAGCCACCACGCCCGGCAAAAAAAAAATACTTTTTTAAACAGCAACTATATACCTAAATTTTTACTGTTTAATAATCTGAGTGATAATTCAGGTGGTAAACACACATGGCATACTTATTAAGAAATTATACTTCAAGATTTTATATTAAAAATATTTTCTATTTAATCATTTTAAAAATCTTCCTTGGTTGGGCGAAGTGGCTTACACCTGTAATCCCAGTACTTTGAGATGCCAAGGCAGGTGGATCACGAGGTCAGGAGTTCAAGACCAGCCTGGCCAAGATGGTGAAACCCCGCCTCTACTAACTATACAAAAATTAGCCAGCGTGGTGACGGGCGCCTGTAATCCCAGCTACTCCGGAGGCTGAGGCAGATAACTGCTTGAAGCCGGAAGGTGGCAGTTGCAGTGAGCCGAGATCATGCCACTGCACTCCAGCCTGGGCAACAGAGCAAGACTCTGTTTCAAAAAGAAAAAAAAAAAAACTTCCTTATGCTAGCTTATTTTTTATTAAAAATAATTATTTGTTATTTATTATTATTGGTGGTCCTACCCACCAACAAATATCCTTTCCAATTTGACTTTAAAACAAAGCAATTTTTAGGGCCAGGCGCAGTGGCTCACGCCTGTAATCCCATCACTTTGGGAGGCCGAGGCGTGCGGATCACGAGGTTAGGAGATCCAGACCGTCTTGGCTAACATGGTGAAACCCTGTCTTTACTAAAAATACAAAAAATTAGCTGGGCGTGGTGGCGGGCGCCTGTAGTCCCAGCTATTCGGGAGGCTGAGGCAGGAGAATGGCGTGAGCCCGGGAGGCAGAGTTTGCAGTGAGCCGAGATTGCACCACTGCACTCCAGCCTGGACGACAGAGCGAGACTCTGTCTCAAAAAAACCCAAAAACCAAAAAAACAAAAACAAAAAAGCAATTTTCAATTCCTGATTAGACAGTAAAATAAAGTTGATCCCCAAAATATAAGAGAAAAATTTCAATTTAAGGAAAATGTATATAAATTATAAGATTATTTATTTTATCTCCTTCACAAACTGCTACTCAGGAATTTCCACTACCCAGCATAGGCTGTAACTTATTACACTATAAAAACCATATCCATAAAATTCTACTACCATGCCTAGCATATGACACTAAAAGCAAGTATTAAAATACTTATTGGCCAGGCGCGGTGGCTCACACCTGTAATCCCAGCACTTTGGGAGGCTGAGACGGGCAGATCACCTGAGGTCAGGAGTTCGAGACCAGCCTGGCCAACGTGGTAAAACCCCATCTCTACTAAAGACACAAAAAATTAGCCAGGCATGGTGGTGGGTGCCTGGCTACTTGGGAGGCTGAGGCAGGAGAATTGCTTGAACCTGGAAGGCGGGGGTTGCAGTAAGCCGAGATCATGCCATTGCACTCCAGCCTGGGTGACAAGAGCAAAACTACATCTCAAAAAAAAAAAAAAAAAAACTTATTAACTGAGTTAATCTGATAAATACAGCTGAAATGTCTTCAAATTCATATTTATATTCTAGTTTTTACCAAAGATATATTTTAACTCTCTGGGAAAACTAAAACCAAATACAAAAACAAAAAACTCTGCTACCCAGACTTTAATTTTCTAAGAAGAATATAAAAGATTAAAAACTGACCGATGATTTTTTTTCAGTCTTTTTTTTTCTGTTTAGTAAAGTATATGCTCAGTGTACAGAAATGGAAACATAACAGAGCTAAGTAGTAGAAAATAATATGTTTGGAGAATAAAAAAATAAAGAAACTAAAGACAGGGCATGGTGGTACATGCCTGTAGTCCCAGCTATTCAGGAGGCTAAGGAAGGAGGACAGCTGGACCTCAGAAGTTTGAGCTCCCTGCCTCAAAAAAAAAAAAAAAAAAAAAAAGACAATAATCTGATTTATGTTTGTCTGGATTTCTTTTTCTATGCATAATACATTTTGTGCCTCCCTTCCTGTCTCTATACAGATCTAACTTTTTTTTTTTGGAGATGGAATTTGGCTTTTGTTGTCCAGACTGGAGTGCAATGGCGTGATCTCGGCTCACTGCAACCTCTCCCTCCCGGGTTCAAGCGATTCTCCTGCCTCAGCCTCCCGAGTAGCTGGGATTACAGGCATGCACCACCACACCTGGCTAATTTTGTATTTTTAGTAGAGATGGGGTTTCACCATGTTGGTCAGGCTGATCTCAAACTCCTGACCTCAGGTGATCCGTCTGCCTCGGCCTCCCAAAGTGCTGGGATTACAGGCGTGAGCTGCCCGGCCAATCTAACATTTTTAATTGTTGTATGATATCATATTTAAAGCTGAGTTATTTCATAATATAGTAAATACGGTCATGGTAAAATCACACTGTCATCTTTAAAAGGTAAAAAATGGTATTAAGCAAAACTTATAAAAATAGTTATGCAAACTGGCTTAAAAATTTCAAGAAATGATGGTTCTAAAACTTCACTTTTTTTTTCGAGACAGGGACTCATTCTGTCACTCAGGCTGGAGTGCAGTGGTATGATCATAGCTCACTGCAGCCTTGACCTTCTGGGCTCAAGCAATCCTCCTGCCTCAGCCTCCTTAGTAGCTGGGACTATAGGCGCACACCACCATATTTGGCTAACTTTTTAATTTTTTTTGTAGAGATAGGGTTTCACTGTGTTGCCCAGGCTGGTTTCTAACTCCTGGGCTCAAGTGATCCTCTCACCTTGGCCTCTTGAAGTGCTGGGATTACAGGTGTGAGCCACTGTGCCCAGTCTACTTTCTTTAACTCAGATAGACTTTTAAAGCAATGCAGTTCCAAACTACAGACATACAGGTCTGTTTCCCAGTGTTTACTGATTGTCTATATAGGCTAGGAAGAGTGTTGGACATTAAATGATAAGTAAGACAAGTGCCCTGCTTTTGTTCAGAGGGAACTATGGGAGAAACATATAAACAGACCAATTTAAAAAAAAAAGATATGATTGAGATACTGAAGGAACAGAGAAGAGAAAGCCGTTATCTCTTCTTGGGAAAACTAGAAAAAACTCCTTATAAAGGAGACAACAGATGAGCAGGGTCTTAAAGAATGAGTAGAAATGTGCCAGGTAGAGAAGACAATGGCAGTGAGGTATGATGAGGCATGACCAATCCAGGGAACAGTGACAATGGACATAATGAGCAAAGCAGAACTGGCAAAGAGTAAGGCTGGAGACAGATACTGGCCCAGAATATGAAGGGCTTTTATAGGTGTAATACTAAGAGGTTGGTCCTTATCCTGTAGGCAATCGGGAACAAGCAGAGGTCTTTTAAGACTTGCTATTCAGGTAGATAACTCTGGCAATAGCTGGAATGGAGAAGGGCTGATGGCAGAAAGATGAGTGAGAAATCTGTTTTAATAGTCCACACAAGATATGGTAAAGTATTTGAGATTCTTTCTATATCTATCTCTGTATGTTTAGAAATGCGTAGAAAATGTGGGCCAATATATACACCAAACAGTAACAGGTGGTTACTTCAGAGAAGTAGAATTGGGAGGGAGAGAACAGGAGATTTCCACTTTGTAAATGTCTGAAGAGTCTGAATTTTTAAAAAGTACCTATTACTTTTGTTATAATAATAATATTTTTTAAAGTACAGGTAATGAAGGCAAACAAGGGTCAGTGACAGTGGGGATGAGATAGATGGCTAGATCTGAAAAACATTTCAAAGGTTATAATATGAGTTGGTAATTTGGAAATGGCAGAGGTAAGGGTTAATGAAGAGGATAATGAAGCCATAAATCAAAATATAGAAATAAACGAAAGGCAGTTTGGCAGTTTGAAGAAAGGACTTAACAAATTTTAAAAATTCTGTTTGAGACACATTAAAGTGTATGAGGTACTTATCATGTGATTTCCACAACTAGATGGAAATGCTAAGTCTACAGACGAAGAAAGAAGCCAGAGATAAAAGACACAGATTTGGAAATTATCAGCAAATAAAACATAGCTGATGACACAAACCAAAGCTAGGACCCAATATGTGCTATCGGACCTTCCATATTACCTCTGACTCAGCCTATTGTGTCTGTAATGAGAAACTGCTTGGGACAATTTTAAGTAGCATTCAACTATGAACAATACATTCAAATGAGTAAAACAAGAGAGTTTAGCCTGTTGCTTTTCACTAAAAATATAATTATTAAGGCTCCTTTGGAAGCTATGGTTAAAAAGACATAATGATGTATGGTCTAGTGGTTTCTTTTATGACTCTAAAGCCCTATGTATGCTTACACTCAAATTTACTTTAATTTTGAACTGCTTTGATCTTTATAATTTATCTTTAGATTACTTTTTTCTATTACTTTGTAAATCTTACAACAGCTTTTGACCAAAAGCAATATAATTCTGACCTGAAGTAATGATAATGCTTTATAATCTTCCTCTTAAAAGCAGAGGTTAAAGAAAAATCTCTCTGAAGGCATCTGAAATTAAGGTACTTTGCTCTTGATCAGTCATGCACACAAAGAACCAATTTATCTCTGCAATTAGTTTTCTCAGTGCACATTCTATGAGATTGGACAGGCAGGGCGAATGCAGAGTCCACATTGGTATGTATTGGGGGAGACTAAAGACAGTTCCCAGATAGAAAACAGAACTGCTATGTGAATAAACTGAAAGAAAACATAATACTACCTAACAGTTTCAGGAGCAAAGTAAAGTGACTTATACTGAAGGGAAAAGGAAAGGAGGCTGGAGAGGGCATTTGCTACAAGAAAACTCCTTTCCACATCATCCTACAGAGTCACACCTCAAGATATAAGCATTTCATATCTCAACTCTTCTACTTAGGCCACAGTACAACATAAGGGAAAGGCAAAGGTTTCATTGTGCTCTAAGTTTGGATCACAGACTTCAACACTTCTCCTTTGCTCTCTTTACTCCTGCTATGCGACTCGGAATGTCAACTGAGCACCTGTTTCCCTTTTATCTTTTATATATGCCGGTGCTATGATATAAGTAGTTTAGCCAATGAAATGCAAGTCTGCTGCTAAAGAGCTACTATCAGCTGGGCGCAGTGGCTCAGCACTTTGGGAGGCCAAGGCGGGTGGATCACCTGAGGTCAGGAGTTCAAGACCAGCCTGGCCAACATGGTGAAACCCTGTCTCTACTAAAAATACAAAAATTGGCCAGGTGTGGTGGCGGGCGCCTATAATCCCAGCTACTTGGGAGGCTGAGGCAGGAGAATCGCTTGAACCCAGGAGGCGGAGGTTGCAGTGAGCCAAGACTGTGCCATTGCACTCCAGCCTGGGCAACAAGAGCAAAACTCCATCTCAAAAAATAAAAAATAAAAAATAAAAAATAAAGAGCTACTATCTTCTAGGGTGGATGAGACTTGTAACATTCTACGGGCTTCCATTTCTGATCAACCAGAACAGATTTTACTTTCTATGGATCAATTTATTTTTAAAACTTCCTCTGCACTTTAAGATTTCCAGGTATAGTCTACT
This sequence comes from Pongo pygmaeus, assembly GCF_028885625.2. Classification (NCBI taxonomy): domain Eukaryota; kingdom Metazoa; phylum Chordata; class Mammalia; order Primates; family Hominidae; genus Pongo; species Pongo pygmaeus. The sequence goes on along the minus strand of NC_072373.2, from coordinate 117,158,563 downwards.
TTCTTGGCAGCACAACACTAAAACAGTTTTATTGTAAAATAAGAAATAGTAATTTTTATTTATTATTATTATTATTATTATTTGAGATGGAGCTTTGCTCTTGTTGCCCAGGCTGGAGTGCAATGGCGCAATCTCGGCTCACTGCAACCTCTGCCGCCCAGGTTCAAGCGATTCTCCTGCCTCAGCCTCCCAAGTAGCTGGGATTACAGGCGCACACCACCATGTCCGGCTAATTTTTTTTTTTTTTTTTTTTTTTCAGTAGAGACAGGGTTTCACCATGTCGGACAGGCTGGTCTCAAACGCCTAACCTCAGATGATCCACCCATCTCGGCCTCCCAAAGTGCTGGGATTGCAGGCATAAGCCACCGCCCCCAGCCAAAATAGTAACTTTTAAATGCTACAGATAGCATATTCCTAAATACGTACTCCAGTTATAGGGATTTACTAAACACACTTTTGTTATTGTTTTGTTTCTTACTGCTCTACTTTACTCTTGCCCTAAGGGCTTCTTCTGTAAGACACAAACTGTTTTCAGGGTATTGTAACTAATTCAAATTAGTTATTACCTAACTATTATTACGTTATTAGCTAATTCAAATTAGTTAATTCCTAACTGTTTTCAATATCTTCACCATTACCTCATCTCAACAAAGGAATCCCCCAAACCTTATACATTCTAAGGTTACAAACACTAAAATAACATCCACAAAGAAACAAACACTGAACAACTCAAAGAAGATGGGCCAGGCACAGTGGCTCATGCCTGTAATCCCAGCACTTTGGGAGGCCAAGGTGGGCGGACTGCTTGAGCCCAGGAGTTCGAGACCAGCCTGGACAAATGGCAAAACCCCATCTCTACAAAAAATACAAAAATTAGCTGAGTGGCATGCACCTGTAGTCCCAGCTACTAGGAAGGCTTAGGTGGGAGGATCACTTGAGCCCACCAGGCTCAGGCTGCAGTGAGTCATGATCATGCCACTGCACTCCAGCCTGGATGACAGAACAAAACCCTGTCTCAAGAAAAAAAAAAAAAAGGTACAGAAATAAAGTGACAACCACCATGATAATCAATAATAGCCTGACACTCAGACACTGTGTTAAGCACTTCACATACGTTATCTAATTTCATCAGAAGGCATGATACTTTTACAATGCTTTCCATGCTAAATCAAATTTTTTTGTTTATTGAGGTATAATTTTAAATACATAGATCCTAAATATGTGGCTTGATGACTTTTGACAAATGTAGACAAGCAATGCCCAAATCAAGACATATTTTATTTCTTTTTCTTTTTTTTTTTTTTTTTTTGAGACAGAGTCTTGCTCCGTCATCTAGGCTAGAGTGCAGTGGTGTGATATAGGCTCACTGCAACCCCACCTCCTGGATTCAAGTGATTCTCCTGCCTCAGCCTCCCAAGTAGCTGGGACTACAGGTGTGTGCCACCATGTCCAGCTAATTTTTTGTATTTTTAGTGGAGATGGGGTTTCGCCATGCTGGCCAGGCTGGTCTCGAACTCCTGACCTCATGATCCGCCCGCCTCAGCCTCCCAAAGTGTTGGGATTACAGGCATGAGCCACTGCGCCTGGCCATCAAGACATATCTTCTTTCACTCCAGGAAGTTCTCCTTTCTAGTTAATGAATGTCTCACCTGACCACCTGAGGCAAACAGTGTTTTCATTTCTACCACCACAGATCACTTTTTGCCTTTTCTTGAACGTCACATAAATGGAATCGTTCAGTAAGTACTTGTTTATATGTCATATTTTTCATTTCATTCATGTTTTGCTTGTATCAGTAGGTCTTTTTATTGCTGAATACCACTGTATTGTAACTTACTTATCTATTTACCTATTGAAGGACATTGGGATTGTTTCTAGTTTGGGGCTATTATAAATAGAACTGCTATGATATTCATGTTCAACTCTTCTTGTGGACATATGATTTCATTTCTCTGGGGTATATACCTTGGAGTAGGATTGCTGGATCACAGGTTAAAGGATATATTTAATTGTATCAGAAATTTCCAGTTTTCCAAAGTGGCTGTACCATTCTGTAATCTTAGCAACAGTGTATGAAAGTTCTGACTTCCACATTCTTACTGACATTTTATCAGTCTTTTAAATTTTAGTCATTCTGATAGATGTGAAAGTATTACTTCATGATTTTATATTGCATTTCTCTGATAACTAATGATGTTGAACATCTTTTCTTTTTTTGCTTGCTTCATTTTACCTTCATATGAACATCTCTTTATGTGTTATTGGACATTCCAATATTTTCTTTTGTAGTATCTGTTCAAGGCTTTTGCCCATTTTTTAATATTGTGTTTTTTTATATGTATATATTTTGGATATGAGTCCTTTGTCAGATAAACATATACAAATATTTTTTCCTGTCCATGGCTTGCCTTTTTGTCTTAACACTAAGATAAGCAGACTTTTAAAATTTTGATAAAGTTTAATTTATAATTGTCTTCTCTTATAATTGCCTTCTATGTCCTAGGAAATCTTTCTTTACCCCCAGCTTTCAAAGATAGTCTTAGATGTTTTGGTCTAGATGTTGTATAGTTTTAGTTTTTATATTTAGATCAATGACACATTTCAAATTAATTTTTGTGTATGTTATGTGAAAAAATTCATGATTTCCCCCCACCACATTTAGATATCCAGATGTTCTAGTCCCATTTGTTGAAGTTCCATTTCCCCATTGAATTGCATTGGTGCTTTTGTCAGAAATCAATTGACAGTATATATGTGGATGTTTTGTCACATATATGACAGTATATATGTGGATCCATTCTGTGATTTTGTTTTTTATAGTAATTATTTTATATTTGAATATAAAACAAAATTTAGAAGAATTCAGCTATAGTATGCTTACTTTAAAAATCATCAATAAAATATTACAGCAAGCTATTGTTACATCTTAAAGTTAGGCGATATTATTCTAACTGATGCGTGAAGTGTCATACCAACAATAGTTACATCTACAGTAGACCACTGACACTCAGGGATCTAACGTTTACAATTTCTACTCTTTGTGGGAGCTCCAAATACCCATGATTTATAGCAGGCATCATTTTGCTAAGGCACAAATTTGAATAACATGCTTTGAGGCTTGTGCACACATGTGAATGATGTACCTAATAAATACATCTAGCAGGCTCTTCAGCATCCATATCTCAGCAAGGTTTGTGACCCATTCTCATGCTTACATTTCATAGGTGAAAATACATGTAATAGTGGCATTTTCAAATGTGGATATTCACAATGGTTCTGGATCACATTAATCAAGAGTGTCAATGGTCTACTGTAATAATAATTTTTTTTGTGTGTGTGTGAGACGGAGCCTCGCTTTGTCGCCCAGGCTGGAGTGCAGTGGCGTGATCTCGGCTCACTGCAAACTCCGCCTCCCGGGTTCACGCCATTCTCCTGCCTCAGCCTCCCAAGTAGCTGGGACTACAGGCGCCCACCATCACGCCTGGCTAATTTTTGTAATTTTAGTAGAGACGGAGTTTCACCGTGTTAGCCAGGATGGTCTCAATCTCCTGACCTTGTGATCCGCCTGCCTCAGCCTCCCAAAGTGCTGGGATTACAGGCATGAGCCACAGTGCCTGGCCAATAATAATGTTAAAGAATACCTTATAATAAAAAGATAAATAGAATACCTTTAATTTAAAAAACAAAAAAACAAAAAAAACAAATTTAGGCCAGGCACAGTGACTCAAGCCTGTAATCCCAGCACTTCGGGAGGCTGAGGCAGGAGGATCCCTGGAGCCTGGGAGTTTGAGACCAGCCCGGGCAACACAGGGAGACCCTGTTTTTTATAAATATATATATATATAACAAAAATTTAAAAATATGCAACTTGAACATATATCTGTCCAAAGAAAAAATACAAACAGCCAATAAATATATTAAAGTGATGCTTAATGTCATTAGTCATTAAGGAAATACAAAACAAAACTACAATGAAATATCACTTCATACCCATGGGGACAACTATAATAAAAAAGACAGATAATAATAAATGTTGAGACAAATGTAGAGGAACTGGAACTCACACATTGCTGAGGGAATGTAAAATAATGCAGTTACTCTGCAAAACAGTTTGGCAGTCTCTCAAAAAATTAAACAGAATTACTTGCGATCTACCAGTTCCACTTCTAGGTGTATACTTGAGAGAAGTGAAAAATTTATGTTCACACAAAAACTTGTACATGAATGTTCATAACAGCATTATTCATGCTAGTCAAAAAGTGAAACCAACCCAAATGTCCATCAGTTGAATGTATAAACAAAATGTGGTACAATGGAATAGTATTCAGCCATAAAATGAAGGAAGTACTGACATATGCTACATTATGCTAAGTGAAAGAAGTCAGACACAAAAGGCCACCATTATACGATTCAATTCATATGAAAAGTCCAGAATAGGCAAATGCATAAAGACAGAAAGTAGATTAGTGGTTGCGAGGGACTGGGGGGTGACTACTAACAGGTACTTCTTTCTGGAAAAGATTCCAGAATTAAATAGTGGTAATGATTTTACAACCTTGTGAATATACCAAAAACCACTGAATTATATCCTTTAAAAGTGAATTTTATAGTATGTAAATTATCTCAATAAAAAAGACAGTATCGGCTGGGCGCAGTGGCTCACGCATGTAATCCCAGGACTACGGGAGGCCGAGGCAGGCGGATCACGAGGTCAGGAGATCAAGACCATCCTGGCTAACATGGTGAAATCCTGTCTCTACTAAAAATTAAAAAAATTAGCTGGGCGTCGTGGCACGCACCTGTAGTCCCAGCTACTCAGGAGGCTGAGGCAAGAAAATCGCTTCAACCCAGGAGGCAGAAGTTGCAGTGAGCCGAGATTGTACCACTGCATTCCAGCCTGGACGACAGAGGAAGACTCTGTCTCAAAAAAAAAAAAAAAACAAAAAAAAAACTATAAAACCATTTGATGGTTGGATAAGAAAAGTATGAGATACCAGAATGAATGAAACAGAATGCAGTGGAATATTTATAATATATGAAACATTTTCTACTGAAAATAAAACCGACAATTCATATAGTAGCTGAAAGATACACAAACTTTTTCATGTTTGGCAACTAAAAAAAAAGCTCACTGAACCAAAGCCATAGCTAAATAATGAAGAATAAGTCAAAAACCATGAACACATGCTGTTCTAATTTTTTTACTGTGGTACTATCAGTTACTATACACTGAAATTCATTTAGTAGAATAAAAAAGCTATAGAAGCTATCAATATTAATGAAATACCAAGCAAATTCATTGCTTGAAGAAATTTATATGATCTTTCTCTATTGCACTTCTAATAGTTTCCAGCTTTAACAAATTGCATAGCTCTAGACCTACAGCCATTTCTGTTGTAGTTATGTGGAAAGTTGCCAAAAATATTTCCTGCTAAAACAACTTTATCCTTTGTCATTTTACTGCTAAGATGCATACAACCATTTGTATGATAAATTTGTGAGAATAAAAGATGTATATATATATATATACATATATTTGAAATGTCACTGTTCCTTGGGTTAAATAAGTTATTGTGACTCACAACTGAAGTGTGAAGAAGAAAACCCCTAAATCCCTTTATGTTTGCTTGCTTCCAGCTGACAGTCAGGAATAGAGACCATAACAGGAGAAAAAAAGGGTCTGTACATACTTCATCAATTGTAAAACCCTAGCAAAAACAGCCAGCCACAAATTCCAGAGCTCTTCCAGTTCATATAACATCAATGTTATTTAAGTGAGATATTCAGGTTGGTAAAGCTTAAAACTTCTCCAAATGTTTTGGCTCACAAAACTTCTCCAAAAGTGGTGGCTCACGCCTATAATCCCAGCACTTAGCAGGGCCGAGGCAGGTGGGCCACTTGAGGTCAGGAGTTCGAGACCAGCCTGGCCAACATGGTGAAACCCCATCTCTACTAAAAATACAAAAATTAGCTGGGCGTGGTGGCGCACGCCTGCAGTCCCAGCCACTTAGGAGGCTGAGGCAGGAGGATCACTTGAACCCGGGAGGTGAAGGTTGCAGTGAGCCGAGATCGGCCCACTGCACTCCAGCCTCGGTGACAGAGTGAGACTGTCTCGAAAAAACCAAATTCTTCAAAAAACCTTACTAATTATTGTGTTTCATAACACTCGGCTTAAAGGTTCTATCTACAAACAATAATATAAGTTTATAGCATCACTTAGCTGGATATTTTGAAATAACTGAATTGTCAACTGCTTTGATATTTAGGTGAGGGGAAAATGGGTAAATTTCTACCTATAAATAAAATGACATTAAAATGTTAAAGTGTATATGTGTGTATGTGTATATATAGTTTTATTTATTTATTTGAGACAGAGTTTCACTCTTGTTGCCCAGGCGGAGTGCAATGGCATGATCTTGGCTCACTGCAACCTCCACCTCCCAGGTTCAAGCGATTCTCCTGCCTCAGCCTCCTGAGTAGCTGAGGTTACAGGCATGTGCCACCAGGCCTGGCTAATTTTGTATTTTTAGTAGAGACGGGGTTTCTCCATGTTGGTCAGGCTGGTCTCGAACTCCTGACCTCAGGTGATCCGTCCGCTTCGGCCTCCCAAAGGGCTGGGATTACAGGTGTGAGCCACCACGCTCAGCCTATATAGTTTCATTGAAGCATACTTTATATATCCCAAAATTCATGTTTGTAACTATAGACATATCTTGGACATATTTCAAGTTCACTTCCAGACCACTGCAATAAAGCAAATATCAAAATAAAGCAAGTCACACAAATTTTTCGGTTTCCCATGACATATAAAATTTACTTTGCCCAGATCCACCAGAGGAATCACTATATATGGGACCTACGGCCTTACTAAATGTATTTCTGAAATAATAGGACTTCCAAGTCAAAATGACTCCTTGATCTGTGGGCTGCAGAATGGCTGTTGTGTTAGCAGGTATGGAAACATTAATCTCCTTGTACATCTCCATCAGAGCTCTTGGGTGACTAGGTAGATTGTCAATGAGCAGTAATATTTTTAAAAGAATCATGTCTGAGCAGTAGGTCTCAACAGTGGGCCTAAAATAGTGCTTAAACCATGCTATAAACAGATGTGCTGTCATCCAGGCTTTGTTGTTCCATTTATAGAGCACAGGCAGAGAAGATTTAGCATAATTCTTAAAGGCCCTAGGATTTTTGGAATGGTAAGTAAGCACTGGCTTCAACTTAAAAGTCACCAGCTGCATTAGCCCCTAAGAAGAGAGTCAGCTTGTCCTTTGAAGCTCTGAAGCCAGGAACAACTTCTCCTCTCTAGCTATGAAAGTCTTAGTTGGCATCTTCTTCCAATAGAAGGCTGTTTCATCTACTTTGGAAATCTGTTGTTTCTCAACATGAGCAAAGCAGAAAAAAGAAAAAGAGGAAAAAAATTTAAAGAAAATCTTTTATTATATCTACCTTCATGGAATAAATATAACTCTAAATCAAAGATGAAATTATAAACAAATTAGAAAATATCTGGGGCCAAGGGAGGTGGCTCACACCTGTAATCCCAGCACTTTGGGAGGCTGAGGAGGGAGGATGCTTGAGGCCAGGAGTTTGAGGCCAGGAGTTCAAGACCAGCCTGGGCAACATGTGGAGATCCTGTCTCTATTTTTTTTTCAAGAAAATATTTTGAACTAAATTATGTAAAAAATGTTGCTATAGTATCCAGTTAAAATTGTGTTGAGAGAAGTTTCTAGATTTAACTGGGTATGTCAGAAAAAAGACGGAAAATTACGGAGTTAAGTACCTATGTGAGAAGACACAGGAAATTAAAATAAAATAAACTCAAATTAAGTTGAAGGAAGGCAATAAAGAGCAGAAATGCATGAACCAGAAAATAAATAGTAGAAAAAACCCAACAAAGCCAGAGCCAAGTTCTTGGCAAAAACAAGTAAGATTGGCAAATCCCTAAAGAATTTGATCAAGAAAAATAAAATTAGCCAATGTTAGGAATTAAAAAGTGGGGCCAGGTGCAGTAGCTCATGCCTGTAATCTCAGCACTTTGGGAGGCCGAGGCGGGCTGATCATCTGAGGTTGGGAGTTTGAGACCAACTTGACCAATATGGAGAAACCCCGTCTCAACTGAAAATACAAAATTAGCTGGGTGTGGTGGTGCATGCCTGTAATCCCAGCTACTCAGGAGGCTGAGGCAGGAGAATCACTTGAACCCAGGAGGTGGAGTGGAGGTTGCAGTGAGCCGAGATCACACCATTGCACTCCAGCCTGGGCAACAACAGCAAAACTCCCTCTCAAAAAAAAAAAAAAAAAAAAAAAAAAAAGGAATTAAAAATTGGGTATTACAACTAATCTTGCAAATACTAATATGGCAATAAAAGGATTTTATGAATACTTTATGTCAATACATTTGAAAATTTTGATGAAATAAATTTTTAGAAAAATACAACTTACTAAAAACTAACATAAGAAACAAAAAATTTCAATAGTTATGACATGCTTAGAAATTGAATTTGTAATTAAACTATTAAAGAAATGAAATCTATAACTCAAAGTCTTCTCACAAAGAAAACTGAAGAATCAGATGGCTTTAATAACAAATTTACTAATCATTTAGGGCAGAAATAATTCTAATTTTATACAAATTATTCCACAGAATAAATAAACAGGGACCACTCTTTAACTCATTTATAAATCCAGGGCCAGGCATACGTTTGCTCACACCTGTAATCCCAGCACTTTGGGAGGCTGAGGCGGGCAGATCGCTTGAGCCCAGGAGGTGGAGGTTGCAGTGGGCCAAGATCGCGCCACTGCACTCCAGCCTGGGCATGAGAGCAAGACCTTGTCTTTTTTTTTTTTTTTTTGAGACAGAGTCTCACTCTGTAGCCCAAGCTGGAGTGCAGTGGTGCGATCTCGGCTCACTGCAACCTTCATCTCTAGGACTCAAGTGATTCTCCTGCCTCAGCCTCCCAAGTAGCTGGGACTACAGGCGTGCCCCACCACATCCGGTTAATTTTTTTGTATTTTTAGTAGAGACGGGGTTTCACCATGCTGCCCTGGGTGGTCTCGAACTCCTGAGCTCAGGTGATCCACCCACCTCGGCCTCCCAAAGTGCTGGGATTACAGGCGTGAGCCACTGCGCCCGGACTTTTTTTTTTTTAATGAGACAGAGTCTCACTCTGTCACCCAGGCTGGAGTGTAATGGCACTATCTCGGCTCATTGCAACCTCTGCCTCCTGAGTTCAAGCAATTCTCCTGCCTCGGCCTCTCGAATAGCTGAAGAGTCTGTCTTAAAAAGAGAAAAAGAGCCGGGCACGCTGGCTCACGCCTGTAATCCCAGCACTTTGGGAGGCCGAGGCGGGCGGATCACGAGGTCAGGAGATCCAGACCATCCTGGCTAACACTGTGAAAGCTCGTCTCTACTGAAAATACAAAAAATTAGCCGGGTGTGGTGGTGGGCGCCTGCAGTCTCAGCTGCTCAGGAGGCTGAGGCAGGAGAATGGCATAAACCCGGGAGGCAGAGCTTGCAGTGAGCCTAGATCGCGCCACTGCACTCCAGCCTGGGCGACAGAGCAAGACTCCGTATCAAAAAAAAAAAAAAAGAAAAAATCCATAAATAAAGAAAAAGTACAGATCAAAAACATAAAGAAAGGGAGGAAATGAACATAATTAATAAATAAGAATACGAATGAATAAGAATAGTGGTTACCTTTAGGTAGGAAGGGAGGTTGTAATGGGAAAGGGCAGTCAGGTAGGCATCTGTGGGTTGATAATGTTCTGTTTCTTGATCTCGGTAGTTTTCAAGCATTTACTTTGTAGTAAATCATTAAGATGCACATTTTTGTCTCATACACTTTGCTGCATGTGTAGTAGAACTCATAATAAAAAGTTTACAAGGCTGGGCGCGGTGGCTTATGCCTGTAATCCCAGCACTTTGGGAGACTGAGGCGGGCGGATCACAAGGTCAGGAGATCGAGACCATGCTAGCTAACATGGTGAAACCTCGTCTCTACTAAAAATACAAAATAATTAGCTGGGAGTGGCGGCACGCGCCTGTAGTCCCAGCTACTTGGGAGGCTGAGGCAGAAGAATCGCTTGAACCCTGGAGGCAGAGGTTGCAGTGAGCCGAGATTCTGCCACTGCACTCCAGCTTGGGTGACTGCAAAACTGTCTAAAAAAAAAAAAAAGTTTACAGTACTCACTGCTTATCCTCAGGACATATGTTTTAAGACTCCCAGTGGATATCTGAAACCACAAATAGTACCAAACCCTACGTACACCATGTTTTTTCCTCTAAATATATGCCCATGATAGAATTTAATTTATAATTTAGGCACAGTAAGAGACTAATAACAATAACTAATAATAAAATAGAACAGTTATAACAATATGTCAATCTTGCATTTGGGGTCACTAATAAGTAAAATAAAAGTTACCTGAACACAAGCACTATGATACCATGACAGTCGATCTGATAACCGAGTTGGCTACAAGTGACTAATGGGCGGGTAGCATAGACAGTGTTGGATATGCTGGACAAGGGGATGAGTCATGTACTAGCCTGGATGGAGGGGGATGGTGTAAGATTTCATCAAGCTACTCAGAACAGCATGAAACTTAAAACTTATGAATTGTTTATTTCTGGAATTTTCCATGTAATATTTTCAGACAGAGGGTGACTGTGGGTAACTGAAACCATGGAATGCAAAACCGTAGATATGGGTGAACCGCTGTCTTTAAATTTATGGAACCAGTGTCACTTAATGAGAGAATGGTATAAATATTTGTTGACTCTCTTTCTTGGACTTAAGTACTTTTCTTAATCATATCTTTACTTACTCTAACAGGCTTACAACATCCTTTTCTTGGAAATTATCTTTTAGCAACTCATCTCTTTACTGTAGCTCTTTAGCTTCCAAGCTCTATTAACACCCTTTCAATAGCTATAATTACTTTCTGTAGTAAGGGCATCTATTCTTGAATTGTCTATACTTCCTAACATGGGGCATTGTTTGTAGAACCCCAATTTTTTTTTGAGATGGGGTTTCACTCTGTCACCCAAGGCTTCAGTGCAGTGGCGTGATTGCAGCTCACTGCAGTCTCGATCTCCTGGACTCAAGCAATCTTCTCCCCTTGGTCTCCCAAGTAGCTGAGACAACAGGAAGCATCACCACACTCAGATAATTTTTGTATTTTTTGCAGAGATGAGGTCTCACTACATTGCCCAGTCGCTAGTCCCAAACTCCTGGGCTCAAGTAATCCTCCCACCTCGGCCTCCCAAAGTGTTGAGATTATAGGCGAGCCACTGTGCCCAGCCCAAACCTCAAAATTTAATTTTGTGTTGTAAGACACAAAGATTAAGCAACAATTTGTATAACTGCAAGGTGTACAATATAAAGACAAGGCAAGTATATAGACTCATCGGGGACTAAATAAGCATCAGCCAGTTTTTCTGGGAATTACCACATCTGCTTCCTATCATTGATTATTTTAATCTGTTTGTCTTCAGTTTTTGTCTACCCAACCCTAGTTCAAAACTCAGGCATCTGTCTAGAAAAAGCTTTCACAGTAACAGGAAATTTGATTTAGTGATATGAAATATGAATAATCTTTTATTAAGACCAACCCATTATTTATTTTCTACAACTATACTAAAAGAACAGCTAAATGAGCACAGTTCAAATTATATTTTGATAGTAATTACAAAGCATATAGCTAACTACTGCTCCTATCTACCTTTCTAAATGCCTAAATGTTTCAACATCCCCTTTAAGGTGAATAATAAGCATCAAAATATAGCAGATTAAAACAATTCTGCACCAAATTACGGTGACCCAGACTTCGGTCTACAAACTGTCATCAATTTGATAAACTTAAATAAAGGTAGTATTTTTATCATAAAATTTCTCACTTTTGGAACATGAGGATTAAATTCCACAGCTCTATGAATTGCTTCCACGGCATTAATTTCTGCTGTGCTTAATCCTCTTCTGGAGGCTGTTTCTGGAGAGAATCTACAAGAAAACCACAAAATGAAAAAATAAATATGCTAAAAAAAAGAAAAAAAGTATGAATTTAGATAATAATACAGCCCCTTGAATCAAAGAAGTTTCTGGAGATGGCCAAAAAACAAAGCCAGAGGACTACAAAAAAAAAAAAAAAAAAAAAAAAATTAAAGCTGGCTGGGTGCAGTGGCTCATGCTTGTAATCCCAGCACATTGGGAGGCTGAGATAGGCAGATTACCTGAGGTCAGGAGTTTGAGACCAGCCTGACCAACACAGAGAAACCCCATCTCTACCAAAAATACAAAATTAGCTGGGTGTGGTGGTGTGTGCCTGTAGTCCCAGCTACACGGGAGGCTGAGGCAGGAGAATCACTTGTACCCGGGAGGCAGAGGTTGCAGTGAGCCAAGATTGTGCCATCGCACTCCAGCCTGGGCAACAAGAGTGAAACTCCGTCTCAAAAAAAAAAAAAAAAAAAGTATAGTCTTGTGGGTTCAACATATAAAAAACAAAGCAGCATAAGGAATGAAAGTCTTCAAACTTACGTAAAGAAGGCCTTCAGGAGAAGTCCACTGAAGGTACACTTTAGGAAAGGTAATAAAGTAATAAATGCAACATAGTGATATCCAGAGAATCTCATGAAATAGCAGTACATGCTTCTCAAATTCTTATTTGAGAGGACACAAATGGAAAATTCCATTCTAATTCATATCAAAGAATAAAAATCTAAGGTGAAAGAAAATGGCCACCATTTGGTTGGTTTCTGAGTATCTTATCTGCACAATAAAGAGAATTCACTAACAGTAGCCAAAAATACAAGAAAAGCAGAACTCAGAATTATACTCTAAGAAGAGATAACATAAGCCTATTTCCCTACTACACACTTTATCATCATCATCACAGTTACTATTTTGTGTGTGTACTTTCTTTCTAGATATTGCTTTAGGCACTTACCACACATAATCCTCCTACAACCCTCCTGCAATATTAGTCTCATTTTACAGATGAAGGAGAGACTCAAAATGATTAACTTGCCTACAGTCCTATAGCTAGAATGTGGTAGAGTTTGAATTTGAGCTCAGGTTAGCTCTAAAAACTTTGCTCTTTCCACTACAAACAGCAAGAAGCCTAAAAGCCCAAGAAGACCCAGGGCTATTCAGAAGGAAGTAGAGTGGAAAACAGCATTGTTTAAAGTCAGTAGAGGACAAGCATAATATTGAGTTTAGCAGTCCTTCCAAATCATTGTAGTTTTTATAACACGTACTTTTCTGAAACAGTCCTTGTCTTCAACAGTGCTGCTGTGTAACAGATTGCTGCTGACTTTGGAAGGCTTATATCTGTAACGATAATTTTCAATTTAGGTAGGAATTACAAAAAAGGTATTGAGATAATTTTTTAATAAGAATAATTCACAGCCGGGCGCGGTGGCTCACGCCTATAATCCCAGCACTTAGGGAGGCCGAGGCGGGTGGATCATGAGGTCAGGAGTTCAAGACCAGCCTGACCAAAATGGAGAAACCCTGTCTCTATTAAAAATACAAAAATTAGCCAGGCATGGTGGCGCATGCCTATAATCCCAGCTACTCAGGAGGCTGAGGCAGGAGAATCGCTTGAACCTAGGAGGCGGAGGTTGCAGTGAGCCAAGATCGTGCCATTGCACTCCAGCCTGGGCAACAAGAATGAAACTCCGTCTCCAAAAAAAACAAAACAAAACAAAACAAAAAAAAGAATAATTCATAGTGCAATGCAAATTCAACAGTTATATAGGAAAAACCTGGACATAATGTTGAAAAATCTATAATATAGTAGGAAAAACCCGTATATGAAGTTGAAAAAGCTGAATCTGAATCTTTATCTTTTTACCAGCTAAGCATCTTTGAGCTAGTAGCAACTTGTTTGACCTCAGTTTTCACCTCTCAAAATAATGATATTTTCTGACCGAGATGAAACTGTGTCTATGAAAGCCCTCTGTACAACGGTGAAATGCGTTCTACAAATGTCTATAATAACTTGCTTATGGACGGGCGCGGTGCCTCATGCCTGTAATCCCAGCACTTTGGGAGGCTGAGGTGGGTGGATCACGAGGTCAGGAGTTCGAGACCAACCTGGCCAACATAGTGAAACCGTATCTCTACTAAAAATACAAAAAATTAGCCGGGCGTGGTGGCAGGTGCCTGTAATCCCAGCTACTCAGGAGGCTGAGGCAGGAGAATCACTTGAACCCGGAAGGCGGAGGTTGCAGTGAGCCGAGATTATGCCAGTGCACTCCAGCCTGGGTGACAGTACAAGACTCTGTAAAAAAAAAATATATATATATAACAATTAAAAAAAAACCCTGCTTATAGTAAGTTCAGGGGAAAAGGCATGGTATAATTAGAACTATGTAAAACCTTCACTTATTCATAGAGAAAAACTAATATTAGAAAAAAATTAAAATATTTAACAGTAGTTAAATCCAGGTTGATTCAACCAAGGGTGACATTTTTCTTCTTCCTAGATTTTTTTTTTCTTAAATTATTATTTTTTAGAAAATAAAAATTTCATCTGGAACTGTAAATTAATTATATCAATCATTCTCAAAAGAATGTCCAAAATAATGCTATCAGAAGATGTTTTTGATCCCAGAATCATACTAGCAAATGGAGAACTAAGGAAGTAAATTTGCTTTCAACTTCTCCGGATTCTGGAATGGTACAAACTGGGACTCACGAAAATAACTGAAAATACAGAAGCATATCAACTTAGATATGCTTTATTAGTTGTAGTTTTATTTTATTTTTAATGAATCAGGTCCTATTCCAATTTCTTATATTCAGTCCCTAAGCTTGCTCATCGTAAGTATTATAAGCAGGCCATGTATCCAGTAAGTTACATATGGAAAGAATTTCTCACAAATTTCTCCATGAGCCTACACTATTCTGAAGCATTGCTTAAGAATTCCAGATGTTTAAAAGAAATAAACTTCTCTTTCCAAGTATAACACATTTCAAACTTCCCAAGTCATGGGGATTCCCAAGCGAATGGGTAGGAACCTATAACAGGACAAATGTGAATAAACGACGTTTTTTTTTTGAGATGAGATCTCACTCTGTCACCCAGGCTGGAATACAGTGGTGCAATCTTGGCTCACTGCAACCTCTACCTCCCAGACTCAAGCAATCCTCACACCTCAGCCTCCCGAGCAGCTGGGACTACAGGCGCATGCCACCACACCCAGCTAAGTTTTTAAAATACTTTTTGTAGAAATGGGTTTTCACCATGTTGCTCAAGCTGGTCTTCAACTTCTGAGCTCAAGCAATCCACCCACTTCAGCTTCCCAAAGTGTTGGAATTACAGGCATGAGCCACTGTGTCTGGCCTTCAATGTGACTTACATGTGTTCTCTTATAGTGAAAGATACGACCAGAAGCATAGTAACCCCAAATTTTCAGCTTGAGGTTAAAAGCTGATGCCTCTCTCAGGATGAGAAGGGAGGCTTTATGTCTTTAAAATTCTCCAAACTTCATGTGTGGTAAACTGGTATTGTTATAACATAATAATAAAAATAACCACCAGGCGCGGTGGCTCACGCCTGTAATCCCAGCACTTTGGGAGGCCGAGACAGGCGGATCACGAGGTCAGGAGATCCAGACCATCCTGGCCAACATGGTGAAACCCCATTTCTACTAAAAAAAAATACAAAAAAATTAGCCAGACATGGTGGCAGGCACCTGTAGACCCAGCTACTTGGGAGGCTGAGGCAGGAGAATGGCGTGAACCTGGGAAGCGGAGCTTGCAGTGAGCCGAGATTGCATCACTGCACTCCTGCCCAGGCGACAGAGTGAGACTCTGTCTCAAAAAAAAAAAAAATACAATAAAAATAACCAATATATATTGAATTGTTACCACGGGAAGACTAATGAACAAAGAAATCAAACACCTGGATTTGCCTTTTACTGGCTGGGAGACCTTACCCCAATACTTTAACCTTCTTAAACTCCAGTTCCCTTATTCAGTAATTGGAGACAGTAAAAATACTTGTCCCACCACATCATAAGAGTATTATAACGATCATATTATCATTGAACTTTGTAACTAAAAAGCATTGTAAAAATGTTATTCTGAATTGCTCTTATAGTATATACTGCTAAGCAACTTCTCTGTTAGGCTTGCTTGACACTCCAAAACAAATAAGGTACCCCTACTATGTGCACAGCACCCATACTTCTCCAATTATCTCACCAAACACGCTGTCTTCAATGTAACTGCTGCTCATTTGTCTGCATGCTCCACTAAACTGTAAATAAACTGTAAATCCTATGAGGGCTCCCCATCTTTTTTTTTTTTTGAGACAGGGTCTCCCTCTGTCGCCTAGGCTGGACTACAGTGGTGCAATCACAGCTCACTACAGCCTGAACCTCCCAGGTTCAAGTGATCCTCCCACCTTAGCCTCCCAAGTAGCTGGGACTACACGTACACACCACCATACCCAGCTAATTTTTTAAAAAAATTAGTCTCCAACTCCTGGGCTCAAGTGATCCTCCCACCTCAGTCTCCAAAACAAAATGCTAGGATTACAGGTGTGAGCCACCATGCCCAGCCTCCCATGTTGTCTTGTTCACTGTCATATTCTGAATGACTCACTCATATTAGAAACAAGCACTCAATAAACAAGTAAATCTTGACAGAAGAAAAGTCCTTCCTTGCAGACCTTTGCTGATGAAAGTCCTGATAAAGAAGATACTTAATAGCAACCTCTGCATGCTAAATACTGACTGGTAAGAACAGAAAGAGAAAATTAAATACTAGAATATAACCATATTTATAATTACATAATTGGAAAAGAATAACCATGCTATCAACTAAGGGAATATGACTCACCATCATATTTTGCTAGGACTGCCTGAACATCTGCATAGGCCTGTAATTCTAAAAGTGATTCTAAGAGATTTTCATGGATGTTCACCATGGTAAGAGGAGGAAATTCTTTCATCAACTGTATATTAAAAGGAAAAGAAAGATTAAAATCATAACAAAGGAACTCAATAGAGCTGAGCCAGATTCATTAAAGTAGAAATTCTTGTTTCTTAACATAGCTGTGAAGAAGACCTAACCCTTAAGAAAGGTACGTATATTAAATAAATACCTTGTTCTAAAAACTACCAATTAAAATACAATGATTCTGCATTAAAATAACTGGCAACTTAACTAAATTTTTAGTTTCTGGAGGAATAAATGTAATAGTCCCATCATCAATTTACTTACATCTCTCATTATTTTTACTGCTTCTCTTATTCTTCCTAATTTTCTTGCACACATTGCCAATCTTCTTTTAATATATACCAGTACATTGGTATCTCTCCCTATTTAGAAAAACAAAAAAATGATAGAACTATCACTTTTGTATTGTGGGCTGCTATTGAAAAACAAAAAAATGACAGAACTATCACTTTTGTATTGTGGGCTGCTATTTCATTAACATATCCATTAATTTTATTTGCTTCCCTTGGAAGAGTCAATTAAAATTAAATTGTGTCAGAATGGAAGAATATTAATGATGGCTACATTTGGATGATAAATATTTAACAGGAGTGTTCCCTATTTTTGTCATGTTTTAAGTTTTCTGTATTAAAACTTAAAATACACATTTAATTATTTTTGCCTCTAATAGTAACCTAAGTACAGTATATATAATTTGTGTATGATTGACAAGTTTATTTTAACAGCAAAAAAGAAATACATACATTATAGGAAGATATAACATTAACCTAGTATTTAAGTTTGTGCATAAATGATCTATTATTCTGATACTCTCTATTGTTTTAATTGAAAAACAAAAAATGTCCAAAACAAAATTTCCATGGCTAATGTAAACTTTTCTTAACAGTGAGTAGTTGACAAACTATAAAACTACTTCTAGAAAGAGCTAACAAATATTTCTGTAACTATCTCATAACCGTATTTGAGATTATTCAAAGACAAATGGCATGACATTTTTAAAGATGTAGTTTCATTAGTTCCAGGCTACAAAATTATATATTCCCACAGATGTGTGTTATAAAAAATGTGCATTAATGAAACATACCATATATATCTGTATTTAGCTTAGGGAGAAAAACATTATACAAATTTTAATTTACACATAAAAAAAGATTTAGAACTTAGCTGCCAGTAGATAATGCATTATATAAACATATTTCAATTTATTACCCACTATTTGCCAAAATCATGAAACTAAAACCCTCTGGCCATAAAAATAGCAGGAAGCAGCATCATTGCTGATTCTAACATCTTTGGTAAAAAAAAAAAAAAAAATCTCAATCATAACTGGTAGAGCATATCTAAGAACAGAAAGGACTTCTGTTGCTATGGCTCATCTGATCTCAAGCACATCATGGAGAAAAATCAACCAAAGAAAGAATCAATGCCAAGTATGAGGTTGGATTTTGGGCTAAGAATCAGATGGTGTGAAAGGGGCCACTCCCTAGCACTATATGCAGATACACAGTCTGAAGAGCAAACCAAATAATGTACCTCTACTGTTGCTTAGAGTAAGGGTGAGGATAAAGATAACAGCTGCTTATTATCACTAGAAGGCTCTCCTGAATGCTGAAAGTTTTTGAGTTATGTTTTTACAATGACCAGCCCAATTCTCACATGAAATAAATTACTGTTAAGTCTCAGAGCAGCACATCTTCTCTCAATAACCTGAGCAGATCTATTCCTTTCCACAAGCATTCTCTGGCTAATACACATTTCTCTCTTGCTGGCTTGTAGGTATTGTGAATAGATTAGTTATTTCCAGTGAAAATTAACTAACCTGTAAGTATTAAGTTTTTTATTATTGTTGTTTTGTGTTAAGACACAAGCAAATTACAGATGTTAGAAGACAGTAATAATCAGTTCAAACCTGCTTACTCAGTTGAGCTTCATGCTGAGGACTTTGGTGCTGGCATTGCTGTGACTGCCTATAAATTGTTTCTCCTGCCTTGAGTGCCTGTTTAAATAACCTTTCAGCATCTACAATAGTTGTTGCTTCTTCCTCAGCCAGTAGAACATATGCAGTGGCACAGCTATGAAGAAAGCAAGAAGGCAATTTTAAATAAAATGATAAAGCAAGTGTTTTCTCTTGGTTATGTCCCTTTGCCCTATGTCATATTTCCTTACCTACACTTTTTCCATCTTTAGAAAAAAAAAAGCCTTCATTCAATATTTTACCTTAATAGGGGCACATTGGTATATTCTTTATGTCTGATTCCACAATTCTTCCACTTTCTTATCTTTCCCTTCTCTTTATTTTGTTTTTTTTAAAAAAAAAAAAACACAAAATTTTTAAACTTCTATCTCATTCTCTGACCCATTGTCCTGTGTTTTCCCTTTGTGAAAGGTGGGGAGAAAAGAAGATTTATAAAGAATTATCTGAATTGTATACCCTCTACTGGTCATATCTGCTTTTTTTTTGAGATGGAATTTTGCTTTTGTCGCCCAGGCTGGAGTGCAATGGCCCAATCTCGGCTCACTGAAACTTCTGCCTCCTGGGTTCAAGCAATTCTCCTGCCTCGGCCTCCCGAGTAGCTGGGATTACAGGCGTGCAGCACCACGCCCGGCTAATTTTTGTATTTTTAGTAGAGATGGGATTTCAACATGTTGGCCAGGCTGGTCTAGAACTCCTGATCTCAGGTGATCCACCTGCCTCAGCTTTCCAAAGTGCTGGGATTACAGGTGTGAGCCACCATGCCTGGTTGGTCATAGCTGCTTTTAGTCGCTATATACTTTATGACATCCATTTCATGGGGCAGGTATGGGGAGGGTGAAGATTGGGAAGATAGTCCCTTGGCCAACTAGGCACCTTTAACATCTGACTCAGAAACATATTCCATGACTAGACATTTTCCCCAAATCTGAGTACTCCCCTCTGCATGCTGTCCCATCCACACATGGACTTATCCACAATATTATGCAGTATAACTTCCCTTGTTCTGAATTCAGGTCCTTCCTCCTACACTCCTATTCTCATTCCTCACAACTATGCTTATGCCAAGTTTTCTTTTCTTCACCCCACTAAAACACAGAGGCTTTTCTTTGTATCTTTTAAGTCAACACCTGGCTAATAAACTAATTCTTGTTTTGGGGCCACAAAGAGAAACAAAATGTGGTTATTCCATTCCCAGATAATAACAAATCCATCTCTTATACAGACAATGTCCTAGTTGTGATTATCTAAGCCTGCACTGTCCAGTATTCTAGGCATTAGCCACATGTGGTTATTGAGCACTTGAAATGTGATGCGTCTGAATTGAAATGTGATGCAAGTGTAAAAATGCACAACGAATTTTGAAGACTTAGAAGAATGTAAAGTTCCTCATTAACAGATTTTAGAAAAGTACTGACTATATGTTAAAATATTTTAATATTTTGGGCTGGGTGCGGTGGTTCATGCCTGTAATCCCAGCACTTTGGGAGGCCGAGGCGGGCGGATCACGAGGTCAGGAGATTGAGACCACGGTGAAACCCTATCTCTACTAAAAAAAAAAAAAATACAAAAAATTAGCTGGGCACAGTGGCGGGTGCCTGTAGTCCTAGCTACTCGGGACGCTGAGGCAGGAGAATGGAGTGAACCTGGGAGACAGAGCTTGCAGTGAGCCGAGATTGCGCCACTGCACTCCAGCCTGGGTGACAGAGCGAGACTCCGTCTCAAAAAAATATATATATATTTTGAATATAGCTAAATAAAACATTATTCAGATTAATGTCACCTATTTCTTTTTACTTTTTAAATGTGGCTACTAGAAAATTTAAAGTTACATATGTGGCTTGCATTATATTTCTAATAATTAGTGCTTATCTAAGCAAGAGAGAGAAATTATTGATAAACGTACAAGACCAAGCATTAAACAGAAGTGATGGCAGGTAGCTATCGTTAAGTGGGGACAAAAACGTTCTTCAGATATAGAAAATGCAATTCATACCATTTCATCATCCTTCAAATAAGAAGACCTTATAGTACATAACAATTTCACTAATCAACAAAGATTTCTCCATTACATTACACTAGATCCCTGTGAAGCAATAGATATACTGCTGCTTTAAACACTGGCCTTCCTGCCCAGGCACAGTGGCTCATGGCTATAATCTCAGCACTTTGGGAGGCCAAGGCAGGAGAATCACTTGAGGCCAGTAGTTTGAGACTAGCCTGGGCAACACAACGAGACCCTTTCTCTATTAAAAAAAACAATAATAAAGGTTTAAAAATTAGCTGGGTGTGGTTGTGTGCACCTGTAGTCCTAGCTACTTTGGAGGCTGAGGCAAGAGGATTGCTTAAGGCCAGGAGTTGTAGGTTACAATGATGCTATCATCTTACCACTGCACTCCAGCCTGGGCAACAGAGCAAGACCCTGTCTCTAAACAAAAACAAAAATCAAAAACACTAGGCTTCCTGACTGCCATTCCAAAAACCAACTGAAATGTTTTAAAATAACCATAATAAAAACACTTTTTAAAAGACCTAGATGGGTATAAATCAAAATATAAACATAATTATATGCTTGTATTTTGAATGTATGTATTTTTAATGACTGTATGGATACACGGTGAAAAGATTTTTTCCCCTTAAAGCTTTCTTGGATTTGTTCAAAAGTATTTTATATGGATACTAATTCAGGCAATTCATTATGTGAATACCTAATTAATCTTACTCTGAAGAATGTTGGTTTTTTACATTGAGGTAAAATTCAAATAACAAGGTTCACAGTTTAAAGCATTTTGAAGTATACAATTCAATGATTTTTAATATATTCACAGAGTTGTGCAACCATCGCCACAATGTAATTCCAGGACATTTTCATCATCCCCACAAGAAACCCCATACCTATTAAGTAGTCACTCCCCATCTCCCTTGCCTCCTCAATCCCTGGCAATCCCAAATCTATTTCTGCCTCTTGACAATGTCCTCTGATGCATAAAATATTTTAATTTTGATGAAGTCCATTTACCTGATTTTTCTTTTGCTGCTTGTACTTTTGGTGTTATAATTTATGAGACCACTGCTAAATTCAAGGTGATGATGATTTGTCCCTATGCTTTCTTCGAAGAGTTCTGCAGTTTTAACTCTTCCATTTAGGTCCTTGATTGATTTTTAAATTAATTGGGATATATGGTATAAGGTAAGGGACCACCTTTATGCTTTTATATATGTGGCTATCCAGTTCTTCCACCATCATTGTTGAAAAGACTATTCTTTCTGCCACTGAATGGTTTTAACACCCTTGTCAAAAATCATGGCCAGGCGTGGTGGTTCACACCTGTAATCTCAGCACTTTGGGAGGCTGAGGTGGGTGGATCACCTGACGTCAGGAGTTCAAGACCAGCCTGGCCAACATGGGGAAACCTTGTCTCTACTCTAAAAATACAAAATTAGCCAGGTGTGGTGGCACGTGCCTGTATTCCCAGCTACTTGGGAGGCTGAGGCAAGAGAATCACTTGAACCCAGAAGGTGGAGGTTGCAGTGAGCCGAGATCGCGCCATTGCAGTCCGGCCTGGGCAAAAAGAGTGAAACTCCGTCTCAGAACAAAACAAAACAAAACCATCAACTGACCATAGAGAATATGGGTTTATTTCTGGAATCTCAATTTGAATCCATTGATCTAGGTGTCTATCCTCATGATTTAACTACTGTAGCTTTGCAGTAAGTTTTTAAATTGGGTAGTGTGAGTCTTCTAATTTTGTGCTTCTATTTCAAGATTGTTTTGGTATTCAGGGTCTCTTGCAGTTCTGTATGAATTATAGGATCACCTTGTCCATTTCTGCAGAAATGATAATTGAAATTTTTATAGGGATTGCACTGAATCCGTAGATCAATTTAGGGAGTACTGACATTCCAACAATAATGTCTCCCAATCCATGAACATAGGCGGTCTTTTGATTTATTTATTTAACTTATGCTTTATAGTTTTCAGCATCCAAGTCTTGCACCTCCTTGATTAAATTTATTCCTAAGTATTTAAATCTTTCTGATGCTTTTGTAAATGGAATTGTTTTCTTAATTTCCTTTTCAGATTGTTCATTGCTAGGATATAGACATAAAACTGATTTTCGTATGTTGATTTTGTTTCTCACAATTTTGTAAACACTTTCATTAGCTCTAATAGTTTCTTTGTGGATTAAGACTTTCTACAATAAGATCATGCCATCTGTGAATGGAGATAGTTTTACTTCTTCCTTTCCAATTTAGATGCCATGTAAAATTTTTGACTAAACTGCACTGACTACAACCTCCAGTACACCATGTAACACAGAAGTACAAGTGCAGACATCCTGCCTTTTTTCTGATGGTGGAGGGAAACCTTTCCATCTTTCATCAGTAAGTACGTATTTAGCTGTAGATTTTTCCGACGTTCTTGAGGAAGTTTCCTTCCATTCCTAGTTTTTTAATGTCTTCATCATAAAATGGTGTTGGATTTTGTCAGATCTTTTTCTTCATCAACTGAGATGGTCATGTAGTTCTTGTCTTTTGGTCTATTAATGTGGAGTATTACATTAATTGATTTCCATATATTTATCATGATGGGGAATTCTGTCAAATGTTTTTTCTACATCAGTTGAGATAATCATGTGGTTTCTTTCTTCATTCTGTTAATGTAGTGTACTACACTGACTGATTTTCATATGTTGAACCATTCTTGCATCCGTGAATAAATGCCACTTGGTCAGGGTGTATAACATTTTAATATGCTGCTGTATTTGGGGTGCTATTTTGTTTTCAGCTATTATTTCTTCAAGTATTCTTTCTGCCCTTTTCTCTCTCTTCTTTGGGACTCCTATAATGCATACATTGATATGCTTGATAGCATCCTACAGTTCTCTCAGACTCTGGTCATATTTCTTTACTCCTTAATTTTTTCCTGCTCCTTGAATTGGGTAATCTCAATTGACTTAAACGAAACTCACTGGTTCTTGCTTCTGTCTGCTCAAATCTGCTTGCTGCTGAAGCCCTATGGTAAATTTTTCATTTTAGTTATGCTTTTCAATTCTAGAATTTCTATTTAGTTCCTTTTAATTATTTCTTCCTCTTTACTGATATTCTGTAATGGTGAGATATCATTATCATGGGTTCCTTTACCTCCTTCATCATATTTAAAATAGTTGATTTAAACTTTGTGTCTATTAAGTCCAAAGTCTAGGCTTCACAAGGGCAGTTTCTATTAATTTCTTTTCTTTTTATTTATTTTTTGAGACATGGTCTCTTTATGTTACCCAGGCTGGTCTCAAACTCCTGAGCTCAAGTGATCCTTCTGCCTTGGCCTCTCAAAGTGCTGGGACTACACGTATAAGCTACCACACCCAGCCTAATTTCTTTTCTTTCCTATGTATGGGACATGTTTTCTTGTTTCTTTGCATGCCTTGTAATTTTTTGTTGAAAACTGGAAATTTTAAATATTATATTCTGGCAACTCTAGAGATATAATTTTCTCTACTCCCTAGGATTTGTTGTTGCTGCTTTTGCAGTTGTTTGTTTAGTGACTTTTCTGAACCAATTTTATAAAATCTATACTATCTGTCATGTGTGACCAGTGACGTGTGTGCTATTTTAGCCTCGTGGTCAGTTGGTGATTTGATAGGTTTCCTTAAACACCTGGGAACAAAACCAAACAAAACACAAAAAGCAAAAGTATTTGCAGATGGGCTCTGTGTGGGTGCTAGGGCACACCTTCAACATTCAGCCAAACAGTTTACAACTCTGCCTTAGCCTTCACCTCCTACTTGTACAGAACATGAAGGTTAGGCAGACTTGAGAGCTTAGGACTTTCTCAAGTCTTTTCTGAGCATATGCCCAGCTCTGGCTGTGTGTGGGGCCTTGATTCCCAGAAATATGTGGGAGCTTTTTAGACCCTTTATTCCTCAAAGTATCTAATTCCCCAGACTTTGCTCACAAGCTTTCTGATTTGTCTATTGTTTGTCTTTCCTGTTATCCCTTGCCCCAAGCAGCAGCAGCTAATGCATTTGCCTTTAAATGTTTTTAACAAATGACCCAGAGTGTAGTTATGTCAGTTCTGGGAGAGTTTTGAAATTGAAAACTCTCTTCTTTCAGTAAGCTGAAATAAGGCAAGCCCTTTGAGCTAGTCCTTCAGAGAGCCAACAGACAGGTCAAAACAAACGACCACAGTTCTTTGAAAATAAGGTCCATTCCACTTCCTCTGGTACTAGAAACCTATACCTGGAATGTACTCTGTTGTCTTCAAGACTGCCACTGAGCTAGGGAGTAAGGGATGGGGCCAGGATAAATAAAACACTACAAAGCTTTCTTAGAGAGATTTAGGTGTTTTTCCCCTTGATTAAGCATTCATTAGGTTACTGTAAACTTTTGATTAGTTTCCAGAGTTTTAATAAAGTTGATCCTGACAGTTTCTGCCAGTTTATTATTTTGGCATTCTTTACTCTGCCATTTTTGCTCCACCGTGGGAAGGTCTTCTTAATAAGGATAACGTATATACTTGGGGGAGAAGGTTCAGAGAACAACTCTAAATTTACATTATTCAGGAAGCATTCCTTGATAAACCCCAACTGGAACCATATTTTCACTCTTAGTATTTATTTAGTCTGCATTAGATTAGTATTTATTGATCTGTTCCTTGTAAATAGTAAGTCGCCTTGTGATTTTACATTTTGCCTTTTCAAAATATAAAGTTCAAACGAAGAACTATAAAAAAAGCTGCTAACATGGAAAAAAATAAGCTTGATGGAGCTATGTTTTACTTATTTTTAATCCCCTTCTCATGCCTTCAAGTCCATTAGCAACTAAAGTACTCAAGATTGAATGCTTTAAGTGAATGATTTAAATGAAAAAATTAAAACAGGTGCATAAGTACATTTGTATTTTAGTACCTTTTTTTTTTTTTTTTTTTTTGAGACACAGTCTCACTCTGTTGCCCAGGCTGGAGTGCAGTGGCATGATCTTGGCTCACTGCAAACTCCACCTCCCGGGTTCACACCATTCTCCTGCCTCAGCCTCCTGAGTAGCTGGGACTACAGGTGCTCACCCCCAAGCCCGGCTAATTTTTTGTATTGTTTAGTACAGAAGGAGTTTCACCGTGTTAGCCAGGGTGGTCTCGATCTCCTGACCTCGTGATCCGCCCGCCTCGGCCTCCCAAAGTGCTGGGATTACAGGCGTGAGCCACCGCACCCGGCCTAGTATGTTAGTACCCTTTTAACTATAAAGTATTATCACCATTCTCCATGAGCATTCTCCACTTTGAAAAGTATTTCTAGCATAATTTCTATTCAAAAGCATATACAGATTTACAATTTCAGAAGCAAAATACAGATGTTGGCAAACACTGAAAATTTTATTAAGTATCTATAACATGCAAAAGGGAAATGACTAATGACTCCAAGTGTCTTAGGAACAGACAAAGGAGACATAAAAATCATTTGCCTTGGTTTCCTTCAAAATAAATTTATTTTCCATATATTTCAAACTTACTCATTGTTTAATTCTAAAGCTTGATAGGCTGCTTTGATTCGAGCTGGAGGATTTCTTTCCCTCCATGCCTTCTGCATAACTGTAGAAAAAAATTTCATAAAATAGATGAGATGGTAAACAAATAATCTGCAAAATGTATGAAGAATAAGCTAGTGGAGTAAACAAAGCTTTAAATAATATATTCTTAAACATACAAAACAAGAAACTAGGTTATTAGTTCACATTATCCATATGAGAAATTTACATTAAATTTGGAAGCTTCACATAAAATAAAAATATATTCTTTCTCTGATTTATTTGAACAATATACAGGGTACTTAAACAAGTTAATTATATCATTATTATATATGAACATTTATATATCTAAATGCATGTTAACATTGAGTTTAAGTGACATCACATTATAATCAATATGAAATATTACAGTTCTACTTTTATCATTCTGAAAAGGTTTTATGGAACTGCTAAAAATAAAAATATACAAAAACTTAAAAACAAAGTCTTTGTCTAATGAATGATTCACTCTACGAAGATGTATGGGCTTGCGTTTTGTGTAAAAGGGCAAAAAAAAAAAAAGGAATTAATTTAGAATATAGTACCTCTAGAAAATGTCAGCCTCTAACAGGATTCAACAAAGGCCCAAGTTAGGATTTCTTTGGAATATTAATTTTGCTACCAATTTACTGTACCAAAATGAAGACTTCACAGTAAGTTATCTTTAAATAAACAAATAAAGTAGACTCAGAAGACAAACTGGCCCATTTCAAATTTGATAAGAAAAATAGAGAACCTATGAGTGTTGCTTTTGGAACAAAACCCGCAACTGTCCAGGAAGAATAATGTGAAAAATGTTTGAATTTTCCTTTGGAAACAAAATATTAGTCTTGGCTTAGAAAAGGAGTCAATATATTCCACTTGTGTAACAAAAATACATTTCTCATATCAAACATGTCACCAGCTAGCTGCCACCTAACGCTTCCTGAACTTGACAAACTGATGCAAGCCAGCACCCATCTGATACTGGCCAGGTAAAGAACATCATTCTGCTGCAACACTGAATATTACATTAAAATAACGCATAATACTAGACTTGTAATTTTTGATGATAGGCTGTCTTCTATGAGTTATATGATATTTACAAGTCAAATTTTAACACTGAATCTTTATTAACATATTAAATTGTTATTTGGTACTCAAGTATATTAAATACATACCCTAATTTATCTAACCAATTCCCTTTTGATGGACAATTAAGTCATACTAAATTTTTTGCTAATACAAAACATTGTGATAACAATCTTTCAGTATGTGTTTTCATATCTAATTATTTCCTTTCTAGAAGTAGAACAGCTGACTAAAATATGTATATTTTACAAGATTCTGGATATGTAACAAGTTTGGGGAGTTAGGAGAAAAAAAAAGATTACAGATATACACCCCCCAAATTCCACAATAAGACTGTATTTACACTTTTTCAGGCAGTGTAACACAGTATAATCAATCTTTGCTAATTTAACACCTTAACACAGTATTATCAATCTTTGCTAATTTAGCATCTGAAACTTATTTTCATTTGTGTTTTTTTAAATTTCTAGTGAGGTCGTCTAATTCACCTTTAAATATTTTATCTTATTCTTTTGTTTTCAAATGCTCTACCTAGCCTTTCAAGAGTATTCTTCACAACCAAAGCAGTCCTAAGCCTAAGTGGAAAGGAGAAATAAAGTTGACGGGGGAAAAATGTATATATTTTTTTCTAAAATAAGGCTTAGGAGTAATTTAAAACAAAATGCTGATTTGGTATTCAATTGTCCTCTTTAAGGGCTCTTAATATGCTGAATATAATTTACACAAGCAATTAGCAATTCACTCAAATTTATCTATTTTTCAAGTTAAATAACATTCTAATATGCTAACAAGCACAAAACAGATCTACAGTTATCATAAGGTCAGGGGTCATAAATATGTAAATGCCTACAAATGCCAGGCATTAAACATAAATGAGTGAACTGAAAGCACATTCACTGTCTCAAAGGGAGAACCACAACTCAGTTCCATCTTATTACTGCCAAGTGTAAATTCAAGTTCAATTTTGCCCTATTTTTCAACCTTCAAAAGGGATAAATTCAGATTTTAATGTAAAATCTCCTGATTTTTAAATGCTGAAGAAAAAAATCCAAAAAACAATGCTGGGCCCTTCTGGATATGTTTGTTCTCTGCTCTAGATAAATTAATAGAATAAGAACAAAATCTAATTTAGTCATTACTGATGACAGTAAGTCAAGAGAAATTTGCCACATCACAAAAATACACGTTTGTATTTTTGAAAATAAAACTACTGATATAAATCATAAATCATGACCTTTATGTGAGGGTCTGAAAAGATCAATATGGAATCAACAGCCCATTTCTGAAGATCATTCAGTCCTCCTTGAGTTCAACCTTTAGCTGGGGTTAGACACACCTCTAGAGAAGTACATAAAACTTTGCAAGGACCAAAATGGGATACATGGTTTTAAGAAAATCAACTTCTAAAGCTTCAACTTTATCACTCTTTCCTATAACTGATCTACCAAAGAATGTTTCTCTGGTTTCCCTATCCTACCTAACCACAATTCCTATACCCGCTCACCGCAAAGATATGTTCCTTTCTCTTATTTTACAAAAAAAAAAAAAAAAAAAAAAAAGGCTTACTTCTTACTCATCCTGAATCTTACAAGGTGTACTGCCCTATAGTGGAAAAATCTCCAGGTGCCAAAGGGACAATTCAAAGTTTGGGTTGCGGGCAACCATGTTTAATCAAGGCATCCTATAATAGTATTCCTGCCTTTTATTTATTAAACAGTGAAGCTTGGCATTGGAAAGAAAGTATTCTGGCCCTGTATTCAAGTATATTACAGAATGAAGAAGGGAATGATAACAATTTTTAACAGTTCTATTAGCACCCCTCCCTACTTACTATCAAAGAATGGATTGCTCCTAGGGGAAGGTCCCCTCACATCAAGGCAAAGCAGGCATTAGCAAGGAGTAATAAAGGTAGCGAAGCCTTATTTTGGCCAAGTGGTAAGTTCTAGGCAAAGTTCCAAGACACAACTATCTTTCTATCTTAGAATCTGAATTCAGAAGACAGATGGTTGTCATGGGGAGGCATGTTAATATGTTTATTTAAATTGAAAAATGAAGTCAGACTGCTCTGTCAGAAAGTAAATATGATTTGGTTGATAGAACTGACAATGAGAACTCACCCAGTCAATTAGATTATATAC
Organism: Pongo pygmaeus; assembly: GCF_028885625.2. Classification (NCBI taxonomy): domain Eukaryota; kingdom Metazoa; phylum Chordata; class Mammalia; order Primates; family Hominidae; genus Pongo; species Pongo pygmaeus. The sequence goes on along the minus strand of NC_072373.2, from coordinate 117,128,849 downwards.
AGAACTTTCCACAAAGTTTAAAGAGCTAAATATGTAGCTCTAAGGATTTGACAAAAATATAATTAAAGCACGTCGTAACACTTAGAACCTTATAGTCAAATGCAATTCAAATTTTTAAAAATTACATTAGAATGTTTTATTGTGGAAAAGGATGGAAGTGTGATACCAGACTCTACAGCATGAAATAATGATAATAAAATTATATAGGGATGCAAAACAGATATGTGTTAAAGAAGAAAAAAGACAACATTTACTACTGTTAAAGAGCATTTGGTAAGCTGGGCGTGGTGGCTCACGCCTGTAATCCCAGCACTTTGGAAGACCAAGGAGGGGCGGAAGGATCACCTGAGGTTGGGAGCTCGAGACCATCCTGACCAACATGGAGAAACCCTGTCTCTACTAAAAATACAAAATTAGCCGGGCATGGTGGTGCATGCCTGTAATCCCAGCTACTCAGGAGGCTGAGGCAGGAGAATCGCTTGAACTCAGGAGGTGGAAGTTGTGGTGAGCCGAGATTGCGCCACTGCACTCCAGCCTGGGCAACAAAAGCAAAACTTGGTCTCAAAAAAAAAAAAAGAGCATTTATTTACATATTGTTTTATTTGCTTGGTTGTTTTTTTAGATATAGGGTCTCTGTCCCTCAGGCTGTAGTGCAGCAGTGCCATCGTAGCTCACTGCAGCCCTGACCTTCTAGGCTCAAGAGATCCACCCACCTCAGCCTCTCGAGTAGCTGGGACTACAGGCGTGTACCACCACACCTGATGAATTTTAAACTTTTTTTGTAGGGATGGGGTCTTACTGTGTTGCCCAGGCTGACAAACTCCTAGACTCATGGGATGCTCCTATCTTGGCCTCTCAAAGTGCTGGGATTACAGGCATAAGCCACTGTCCTTGGCCTATTTATGTATTTTTCAATGGGTTGTAGTGGGTATTAAATCATTTGATTTCATAACACAGGTTGAAATATAGGGTATACTATTATTTTTAAATGTCTGTATTTTGCAATATGTCAAAAATTACATTCTCTATGATTATTTAACCTTATGATGTCAACTTAAAAATGCGTGAAGGGACACATTCTTTTTCAAAATTCTTTTGGGAGATATTCAAATAAAAATGTTTTAATACCACAACTTCAGTAGATAGCCATGATTGCTATTTTAAAAGCCTGCTGATGTTTGCAATTCAGTGTCACTCTGTGAGAGGGGCTGTGAGAGAAAGGATGGTGAGACCTAACTTCCAGAGTCACTCAACTCTTAAAGTTAACATACAGTACTGATACTGTACTGCTGTTATTTCCCCAACACCTATCCTTTTGCCGTTAATATAAACGTTAAGCATATAAACATAGATCAATTCTCTTTATTCCTTTATTGCAATTAAACCATTTTATGTAATCATACCAAAGATTCATGGGTTTCCTATCATCCACTCTTAACGTGTTTAATCTAGCAAAGATAAATCACTATGAACTCATTTTAATGCAGGAAACTGGCTATTTTTCAGACCCTTCAATGATTTTGTGGTGGGTAGAAGCAGTAATAGTGTAGTGGTTAACAGTCAGTCTTGAGTTTGAAACATGGTTTTATCATTATTAACTGTGTGACTCAAGGCATATTACTTGATCCCCCTTTGCTTCGGTTTCTTTATTGTTAAAATGGGGCTGATAATACTACCTATCTCATCAAGTGACTGGGAAGATTAAATTTCTATAAATTGCTCAGAACAGTGCCTGGCACATAGTAAGCTTAGACAAGTATTAGCTATTATTAGTGAAATTGCTTAAGACATCTGTGACATCTAGGCCATTCATTCAGTCATACTTTTTTTTTTTTTTTGAGATGGAGTCTCACTCTGTCACCTACGCTAGAGTGCAATGGCCCAATCTCAGCTCATGGCAAACTCCACCTCTGGAATTCAAGTGATTCTCCCACCTCAGCCTCCTGAGTAGCTGGGATTACAGGCACCTGCCACCATGCCCAGCTAATTTTTATATTTTTGTAGAGATGGGGTTTTACCATGTTGACCAGGCTGGTCTTGAACTCCTGACCTCAGGTGATCCATCCACCTCGGCCTCCCAAAGTGCTGGGATTACAGGCGTGAGCCACCGCACTCAGCCCATTCATACTTTCCTCAAAGAATAAATATTAATATTTACATTATGCCAGGCAATGTGCTGGATAATAGAGATTCAAAGATGAAGAGAATATAGTCCCTGCTGTCCAAAAGTTCATACCCTAGTAGCAAAGACAAACATGAAAGCAATATAATAACATTAACAAATAAATGTTTGTGGCTGAATAAATTAACTAAAGTTACTTCATAGAGGTTTAGACTAAGTAGTATAGAATTGCAGAAAACAAAATGTTTAATTCTGTGATAAGGAGTCCCAGAGAGGGCTTTCTGGAAAATGTGACTTTTAATTTGGATAATGAAGGATAAAAAGTAACTCATCAGATAGATAAGGTGGGTGAGTGCATTCAAAGCAGAAGAAAAATTGTGATAAAGATCCCAGACCAGGGCACAGTGGCTCATGCCTACAATCCTAATGTTTTGTAATGACTTTGAGGTTACTTGGAGCTATGATTGCACCACTGCACTCCAGCCTGGACAACAGAGTGAAATCAATCAATCAATCAGCCCTGTCTTTAAGCCATACAATTAAGAGTCTCAATACTCTCTTCTATAGATAAGCACTTAGAGAAAACTAAACACAGAAATTTCTATGATCTTCTGCCACTTTATATGTATCTCTAACTCACGACTAAAACAAAATATACTCCAGTTTTCTGTACATGCCATTCTCCAATGTTTATACATTGACCTGTTCTTTTATTTTATGTATAATTGCAGGTGTTCATTTCCCAGACAGAAATGGGGTACACTGTTTTCTGGAAAAGTAGTTGCCGTATTTGATCTGAAAGGTTTTTGAAGTAGTAAAAGAAATATGAAATATTTTAAATTCTTTATAAGGAACAGCAGTGTATCATAATTTAATAGTCATAATTTATAGTCATAATTTAATCTGACTTATAGTCATAATTTAATCTGAGTTTCTTATCAATAATATAAACAACTCCAAGCCAAATAACTAAATAACTCTGTATATTATAATAAATAACTCTAAAGAACTTTTAAGATAGTCTTCATGATCACTGTTTATACTATGAACAGATATGATACATACCTGTGTCTGAAGGACGTAAAAAATCTGTGTCACAGGTGAAAAAGGTCTGATGGTCCTGAGCTGACAGGTTCATGTCATAGTATGTAAGTGGCTCTTTACCAGTCACCCAAGTGTATCTTTACCAAAACACAAAAACAATTTAAATTGAACATGAGAGAGCATCTATCTGCTATAACAGACACTACTTAAATTCAAAAATATACTGCTACACATTTGGATGTTTTAAAATCTTACAATCAGTAAAACAAAAGATAACCTCACAAACTACTCAGAGTATGATAATAAAACATCAAAGACCAAATAGAAAAATAATATTCAATAAACAACTGCTTTTGAAAATTGAATTGGGCCGGGTGCCATGGCTCATGCCTGTAATCTCAGCGCTTTGGGAGGCTGAGGCTGGTGAATCACTTGAGACCTGGAGTTTGAGACCAGCCTGGGCAACATAGTGAGCCAGTGAGCCCTGTCTTTACCAGAAAAAAAAAAAAAATTCAGCCAGGTGCAGTGGCTTGCACCTGTAATCCCAGCTACTGGGGAGGCTGAAGCTGAAGGATCACTTGAGCCCAAGAGCTCAAGACCAGCTTGAGCAATATAGTGAGATCTTATCTCTATTTTTTAACTGAAAAAAAAAAAAAAAAAGACTCAGTAAAACAAAAATTAAGGATTGGGAATTGAGACACAAAATGAAGCCTGGAATGGAGCTAACACATGAAATGTATACCCAAAAGTTATACTTTTACATTAAGAGAAAATAATCATTCAAAAGAAGCATAAGGATTCCTGATACTAATAAATTTATCCTAGGCCAGGCACAGTGGCTCACGCATGCCTTAATCCTTGGCACTTTGGGAGGCTGAGGCAAGAGGATCACTTGAACCCAGGAGGAGGAGATTGTAGTGAACCAAGATCATACCACTGCACTCCAGCCTGGGTGACAGAGACTCAGCCTCAAAAACAAACAAACAAACAAACAAAAATATATATATATATGTGGATGTATGTGTATACACACACACACACACACACACACACACTTCTTTTTAAGATCTTCAGGAAATGGATACTGTATAATACAACAAATAGTCTCAAACTTTGATTAAACACAGTAAGAGATTCAAGGACCTGTTTCTTACAGGTAACCCTTAACACAGGCTAATGGCACCTTTCATAAAAGCCTAGCTTTCACTTCACAGGATGTCACTATCTTACACTATCACGTCTTTAAGCACAGGAGTTATTGCTTAGTCATTTTTGTATCTCCATCATTTTGCACAGTGCCTGTACATGGTACAAACATAATGTTTCTTATTCAATAAGTTAAATAACATGCCCCGTTCTACTTCTAGGTAAAACACAGCACTCCTCAAAATAAAACTAAAGTATCTTTGCTCATAAGTTTCAAAAGATGTTTTCTCATTTAGAGTTAAAAACCAGAAGAGAAATGGACACAGTAGTGAAAATAGGAAGCAGCAATATGAAGTCAATATAAAAATATAGTCCCTCTACTGTTGCACAATTTACATTCAGAGTGATATTTTCTAATGCATCCTCAAATTTTGAAATTTCGCACTCATGCACAGGAATATGCTGACACTGGTAATTTTTTCTTAATGTCACAAATTCTTTGAAAAAGGCTTTTTATAAACCAGGGGCCTAATACATACTTAAATGTATACAATGTATACTTATACGTATCACAAATACTTATATGTGTTATAAACCAGGGGCCTAATATATACTTATATGTATCACAAACATATGGTTTGATGCAATGTTTCTTATGATTATCAAATTAAACACAGACTATGTGTGGTGGCTCATGCCTGTAATTCCAGTGATTTGGAAGGCCAAGGCAGGAGTATTACTTGGGCCCAGAAGTTTGGGACCAACCTTGCCAACATAGCAAGACCCCTCTCTACCAAAAATTTTTTTTTTTGAGATAGAGTTTTGCTCTTGTCGCCTGGGCTGGAGTGCAATGGCGTCATCTCAGCTCACTGCAACCGTTGCCTCCTGGGTTCAAGTGATTCTCCTGCCTCAGCCTCCCAAGTAGCTGGGATTACAGGTGTCTTCCTCCACGCCCAGCTAATTTTTGTTTTACTAGAGACGGGGTTTCACCATGTTGGCCAGGCTGGTCTTGAACTCCTGACCTCAAGTGATCCGCCCACCTTGGCCTCCCAAAGTGCTGGGATTACAGGTGTGAGCCACCGCACCCAGCCTCTACCAAAAATTTTAAAAAATTAGCTGGATGTGGTCTCTGCCTATGGCGTAGCGATTCTTTTATTCCTTTACTTTCTTAATAAACTGGCTTTCACTTAAAAAAAAAAAATTAGCTGGATGTGGTGGCATGTGCCTGTAGTCCCAGCTACTTGGGAGGCTGAGGCAGGAGAAGTGCTTGAGCCCAGGAGCTCGAAGCTGCAGCTATGATCGTGCTACTGCACTCCAGCCTGAGTGACAGAGCAAGGCTCTATCTCTAAAAAATTTTAATTAAAAAAAAAAGTAAACACAGTGAAGATGCTGCCAAATAAACTGTGGACTAATCATTTTACTTTATTATAGACCAGTATCTCCTACTAGAAGAGCTGTGATATATTTATAAAGACAAATGATTTTGTAAATACCTTTACTCTAAAACCAATGCCCTACTTATATATTTATAAAGACAAATGATTTTGTAAATACCTTTACTCTAAAACCAATGCCCTACTTATACTGAAAGAAAAATGTAATACCTCCTATATTCTGCTCCTCTGAAAAGATTTAGAGGGTTTCTCCATACCTTACATTCTGAAAAACAAGGGAGAAAAAGGGGGAAAAAGAAACACTTTAAAATCTTCATTTAACCAATATCTATTGTCTACCCACCGTAGGCTAAGCATAGTGCTAGCCACAGACGGTACAAAGATGAATAAAGCATGCTTTCAAAAAACAGAATTAAATCTAGTCATTTCCTTATTTCTGTCTCCATAGCATTTGGTTCATAATTCAGTTATAGCACTTACCATATTACAATGTGATTATCTGCTTGGTTTTGTTTCCCCTTTAAAATATGAAGTTTTAAAACTTCACTCATTTTTCTATTCCTAGAACCAAGCACAGCATCTGGAACTGACTTGCTTAACTGAATTAAATATAGTATGAGAATAGTCAGGTAAATGGCCTGAACTCTGTAATAACAGACATGTTTTTTTCTTTTTTTTTTTTTGAGACAGAGTCTCACTCTGTCATCCAGGCTGGAGTACAGTGGTGCAATCTCGGCTCACTGCAAGCTCCACCTCCCGGGTTCACGCCATTCTCCTGCCTCAGCCTCCCGAGTAGCTGAGACGACAGGCACCTGCTACCACACCTGGCTAATTTTTTGTATTTTTAGTAGAGACAGGGTTTCACCATGTTAGTCAAGATGGTCTCAATCTCCTGACCTCATGATCCACCCGCCTTGGCCTCCCAAAGTGCTGGGATTACAGGTGTGAGCCACTGCGCCCGGCCAGACACGTTTTGTTCTAAGAGGAAAAAAAAGAAGTGATTAAATTTGTTCTGGGGAAATCAGGGAAGGCTTTAGAAAGGGGGTGACATTTGAACTGACGTTGAATCACTGTAAAAAATGAGAGTAAGTTTGCAAAATGAAGAACATCTGAAGCAGAGGAAGTGTCATAAAACCATACAGCATGGTTAGGCTAGAGTACATGGTAAGGAGTGTGAGGGAGAACTGTAAATGGGGTTAGAAAATAGACTGGAAGAGGCCGGGCAAGGTGGCTCACGTCTGTAATCCCAGCACTTTGGGAGGCCAAGGTGGGCAGATCACCTGAGGTCAGTAGTTCAAGACCAGCCTAGCCAACATAATAAAACTCCATCTCTACTAAAAATACAAAATTAGCTGGGCATGGTGGTGTGTGCCTATAATCCCAGGTACTCAGGAGGCTGAGATTGAGACAGAAGAATTGCTTAAACCTGGGAGGCAGAGGTTGCAGTGGACGGAGATCGCACCATTGCATTCCAGCCTGGGCGACAAGAGCGAAACTCCATCTCAAAAAGAAAAGAAAATAGACTGGAAGAAATTGATGAAGGACCGTATGTACTACAGTAAAGAGTTTAGATATTATCCTTGGTCATCAAAGGTTTATAAGCAGAAAAATAGCAAATATCAGATCTTTGATTAGATCAGCAGTTCTCAAAGTATGATTCATGGAACTGCAAAGTAACAATTCTTCAAAATAAATTCTAAGACATTATTTGCCTTTTTAAATGTTTACTTGAACTCAGTTGCATGACCCTGAGAGTAAGGGTGTCCTTAAATTTTGTACGTCAGGCACCTGCCTCACTTGTCTTACTTGTCCTGCCAAATTGAACGGGTGATGAAAAGTCAATGATAGGTAAAACTGCTAGTACATTAGCATGAGTCAAGACAATGACACCAAACTGTACTAGAAGTCATTGGATTCTTCACTTCCACATCCTTACAGTAAAAATAAGGCAAATTTCTTTTAAACATTATAGCAGGTATGATGGATGTCTCTAGTAAAGCAATTGTTTGTGAGAACTGGCCCCTTTTGTAATGAAACACCACTTTTACTTGAAAGAGCCACACACAAACTTACGGTTATTTAGATGGGTACCTGGCAGATATTTTTGCCCAGGCTGGAGTGCAGTGGCACGACCTCGGCTCACTGCAAGCTCCGCCTCCCAGGTTCACGCCATTCTCCTGCCTCAGCCTCCCGAGTAGCTGGGACTACAGGCCCGCCCACCACCACGCCCGGCTAATTTTTTTGTAGTTTTAGTAGAGACGGGGTTTCGCCGTCTTAGCCAGGATGGTCTCAATCTGCTGACCTCGTGATCCGCCCGTCTCGGCCTCCCAAACTGCTGGGATTACAGGCGTGAGCCACTGCGCCCGGCCCCTGGCAGATATTTTCTTAAAAATGAACTGAGTCTGTCAAGAGCAAGGAAGAAAATGAAAGTATTTGCTGCCAGTGATGAAATTTGAGCTTTCAAGTACATACTGAAATTTTTAAAAATGTATGTCTGCTACTGTGAGCCTGGCATATTTCACAATAAAGACTTTTCTGTGAGAATGGTGGTGATATTAACAAATGAGTTTTTTCATATTATGCAATAAAATGGATCATGATATGGATATGATATGCATAACTCAGTGAACAAGTATTTTCCAAACAACCAATGTATGATATAAAATTATGCATAGGTAAAAGATCCATTCAAAATGTTAAGATATACCAATAGATTTTCACATAACAGAGCATGCAAAGTTCAGATTTTATACTGCAACTAAACTTTCAGAAAAGTACTCATAGAAAGTTTTAGTGTAGTATCAAAAAAAGGTATCCACAATTTTCTGAGAAGATTATTAAAATACTCCTCCCCTTTCCAATTACACATCTGTGTGAAGCCAGGTTTTCTTCATACACTTCAATCAAACACCATTTCACAATAGACAATGGAGAATAAGCTATCTTCTATTAACTGAATTTTTTCTTGTTGTGGGAAATACGTTTTTCACAATGTGTGTATTAGCTCAGGCTGCCATAACAAAATACCATTGACTGTGTGGCTTAACAGAAATTTATTTTCTCACAATTCTGGAGGCTAGAAGTCTGAGATCGAGGTACCTGCAGGGTACCAGCACGGCTGAGTTCTGGTGAAACTGAGTTCTTGCTGTGTTCTCACAAGGAAGAGAGAGCTCTGGTATCTCATTATTATAAGGCCTTCCTGTCTTATCAGATCAGGTTTCCACTCATATTTTATCTTAATTACCACCTGAAGCCCTATTTTCAATAGTCATATGGGGAATTAGGGGTTCAAATATGAATTTTGGGGAACACAATCCAGTCTCCAGCATTCTGGCCCTGGCCCCCCAAAATTCATGTCTTTCTTTCACATACAATACATTAATTCGGCTGGGCACAGTGGCTCACGCCTGTAATCCCAGCACTATGGGAGGCCAAAGTGCCGATCACTTGAGGTCATGAGTTTGAGACCAGCCTAGTCAACACAGTCAAATGCTGTCTCTACTAAAAATACAAAAAATTAGCTAGGTATGGTGGCGCATGCTTGTAATCCCAGCTACCAGGGAGGCTGAGGCACAAGAATTGCTTGAACTTGGAAGGCGGAGGTTACAGTGAGCCGAAATGGTGCCACTGTACTTTAGCCTAGGCAACAGAGTGAGACTTCAAGACAAAATAAATAAATAAAAATACATCAATTCTCCCCCAAAAGTCTTAACTCATTCCAGCATCAATTCTAAAATCTAAAGGCCAAAGTTTCATCTAAATATTATCTGAATCAGACATAGGGAAGGCTCAAGGTAAATTCATTCTTAGACTCAATTCCTCTCCAGAAGTGAACCTATGGAACCAGACAAGTTATGTGCTCCCAATATACTGTATGATGGTCGGCAGACATAGGATAGACATCCCCATTCTCAAATGAAAAAAATCAAAAGGAAAGAAGGGGTAATGGTTACCAAGTCCAAAACCTAGCAAGGCAAATTCCATTACATCTTAAAGCTTGAATGCCAGGCACAGTGGCACATGCCTGTAATCCCAGCTACTCAGGAGGCTGAGGCAGGAGGATCACTTGAGCCCAGTAGTTCAAGACCCCAGCCTGGGCAACATAGTGAGGCCTTGTCTCTCTTAAAAAAAAAAAAAAAAAAAAGGGCTGGGCGTGGTGGCTCATGCCTGTAATCCTAGCACTTTGGGAGGCCAAGGTGGGTGGATCACCTGAGGTCAGGTGTTCAAGATCAGCCTGGCCAACATGGTGAAACCCTATCTCTACTAAAATACAAAAAAAATAGCTGGGTGTGGTGGTGCATGACTGTAATCCCAGCTACTCGGGAGGCTGAGGCAGGAGAATCACTTGAACCCAGGAGGCGGAGGTTGCAGTGAGCAGAGATCATGCCATTGCATTCCAGCCTGGGCAGCAAGAGTGAAACTCCGGCTCCAAAAAAAAAAAAAGGCCGGGCGCGGTAGCTCACATCTATAATCCCAGCACTTTGGGAGACCAAGGCGGGTGGATCAAGACATGATAAGTTCAAGACCAGCCTGGCCAAGATGGTAAAACCCCATCTCTACTCAAAACTACAAAAAAATTAGCTGCGTGCAGTGGCAGGTGCCCATAATCCCAGCTACTTGGGAGGCTGAGGCAGGAGAATCACCTGAACCCAGGCAGCAGAGGTTGCAGTGAGCCGAGATTGCGCTCCTGCACTCCAGCCCGGGCGACAGAGTGAGACTCCGTCTCAACAACAACAACAAAAAAGAGGCCAGGTGTGGTGGCTCATGCCTGTAATCCCAGCACTTTGGGAGGCCAAGACAGGCAGATCACCTGAGGTTAGGAGTTCCAGACCAGCCTGACCAACATGGAGAAAACCCGTCTCTACTAAAAATACAAAGTTAGCCAGGGGTGGTGGTGCACGCCTGTAATCCCAGCTACTCGGGAGGCTGAGGCAGGAGAATCACTTGAACCCAGGAGGCAGAGGTTTCAGTGAGTCAAGATCGTGCCACTGCACTCCAGCCTGGGCAACAGAGCAAGACTCCGTCTCAAAAAACAAAAAAAGAGAAAAAGCTTGAGAATTCTTTTTGGCTTGATACTCTGCCCTCCAGGCCTACTGGGGTGGCAGTGTCACCCCCATAGCTCTGTGGTACAGCCCCACCCATGCAGTTCTCTGTGAGGGTGGCCTGGCCCCAGAAACTGGAAAGGCAGCCTCACCCTTTGAAACCAAGGAGGAAACAGCCTTGCCCTCTGGGCCTGTATTGGGAGTGGCAGTCCTGGGTTTGGTCATTCTTCCTTTTCTTTGAAGTCAGTACATGTACACAATTGAACAGCTCTATGGTTTGGTTCTGTAGAATCCAAAAAGTCTAACAGCCTTCCTTCATTCTGTCCCACCTTCCCTGTCCCTTTTAGTTCAAACTGGTAGTGTGTTTGCTCGTATAAACTCAACTCTGTTCCTGGCTTCAACTAAGATGACTAAGTCCATGAAGTGCACACGTGATATAGTTGTTCAACCACATCCCTACTCTTGTCTTCAGAACAAGTTTTCTCATGTATTTTATAAAATGGATAGGCTGAGAATTTCCAAATCTTCAAGTTGTGGTTCCTTTTTGCTTAACAAGTGCTTCTTCTATTCATCTCTTTCCTTTCACATTTCACTATAAGCAGTCAGAAGAAACCAAGTTGTGCCACTTTGCTTAGAAATCTCCTCAGCTAAATATCCAAAGTCATTGCTTTCAAGTTCTACTCTCCCCAAAATGCTAGAATACAGTTCAGCCAGTTCTTTTCCACTTTATACAAGGACCACCTTTCCTCCAGTTCCCAACCACGTTTCTCATTTCCACTTGAGACCTCACCAAACTGTCCTTATCCATATTTCAAGTTTGTACCTCAAAACTCTTCCAGCCTCAACTCATTACTCAGCTCCAAAGCTGCTTCCACATATTTAGGTGTTTGTTACAGTGGCACCCCACTTCTTCGTAACAAAATCTGAGTTAGTCAGCTCAGGTTGCCATAACAAAGTATCATATGCTGAGTGGCTTAACAACAGAAATTTATTTTCTCACAATCTGAAGGTTGGAAGTCCAAGATCAAGGTACTAGAATGGTTGGGCTCTGGTGAGGGCTCTCCTACTGGCCTTCAGAGAGCAGTCTTCTCACTGTGTCTTTGCATGGCAGAGAGACAGCAATCCCTCTCTTCCTCTTCTTACAAAGCCATCAATACTATCAGATTAGGATCCCCTCATTTAACCTTGATTATCTCCTAAAAATCCTAGCTCCTAATACAGTTACATTAGAGGTTAGAGTTTCAACATGTGAATTTTGCGGGACACATTTCAGTCTACAACATGTTAACATGTAATGGATTTACTGCCATCAAAAATATTTTTAAATTTCCTGCTTCAATTTCTAATATGATAAATATTGATGGATATAATCCACATTTAAACAAAGGCTCTTTGAGGTCCTGGATAATTTTTTAAGAATGTAAAGGATTTCTTAGTCTAAAAAGTTTGAGAACCACTTTTTCTTTTTATCTAGTAAGGAGAGAGTATGTACTAGAAGAGGAAGTGTAAGAGGAAGGGAAACCACTTAGGATACTATAGCAATAGCCCAGGGAAGAGATGTTTAAGGGCCTAGATATGGTGCTATGGATGTTGAAAGAAAAGAAGACAGAACGGGCCGGGCCTGGTGGCTCATGCCTGTAATCCTAGCACTTTGGGAGGCCGAGGTGGATGAATCATCTGAGGTCAGGGGTTTGAGACCAGTCTGGCCAACATGGCGAAAACCCATCTCTACTAAAAATACAAAAATTACTCTGACATGGTGGCAGGTGCCTGTAATCCCAGCTACTCGGGAGGCTGGAGCAGGAGAATCGCTCGAACCTGCGAGGTGGAGGTTGCAGTGAGCCAAGATCGTGCCATTGCACTCCAGCCTGGGCAACAAGAGTGAAACTCCATCTAAGAAAAATAAAAAAGAAGGCAGAATGGAATCAAGATAATTTTTAAGGGGGAATACAATTTGGGGTTGATTGGAGAAAACGGGAAATATAAATGATATAAACTAAAAAAACCCGAAGATTTCTAAAATGGGAATTGGATGCCATTAAAAGATTTTAGAATTATAGAGGAAGAACTATGGAAGAAGACAATTAGTTTAATTTTGGATGGAGTTCAGGGTGGTTAGGGCCATTAAAGGTGGAAAATTCTAGCAAAGAGTTAGAAATGTAGGTCTAGAGTTTAAAAGAGAACCTGGGGGTAAAAATTTAAAATTGGTTCCCCCCAGCATATATGTCTGTGGTAGCTAATATTATTGAATAAGATGAAGTTATCCAGGGAGGAAAAAATTGAACAAAAGGATGTTTTAATTCACTTAAAAAAATTTTTTTTCCCCCTTGGAGAGAGGGTCTTGCTCTGTCACCCAGGCTGGAGTACAGTGGCACAGTCATAGCTCACTGCAGCCTCAAACTCCTGGGCTCAAGTGATCCTCCTGCCTCAGCCTCCCAAGTAGCTGGAACTACAGGTGCGTATTACTGTGTCCAACTGATTTTTTTATTTTTTGTAGAGATGGGGGTCTTGCTATGTTGCCCAGGCTGGTCTCAAACTCCTTGTCTCAAGTGATCCCCTTACCTCAGCCTCCTAAAGCACTGGAATTATAGGTTTGGGCCACTGTGCCCAGCTCTTAACTCACTTTGAGATCCAATCAAGTATTTCCTCTGTGAAATATTTTGCAGCCCTCCCTCCAAGAATAACTGACCACTCTTTCTTTTCTGTCACCATAGTATCTTATATAAGACACCATGTATCTTTATAGAGTATCATATATAAGATACTCTATAAAAGCAGTTAACCATACTCTTTTACTGTCAATTTATTTATATCTGTATCCTCTACCAAGATGAAATGTTCTTAAGGTTATCTTCACTCTCATTATTAATGGCATACTCAGTCTTACAATGGAAAATAAAATCACATCATGTGCTATTGTTATAATTATTTATATATTGAATGCTGAGCTTCATGAGGACAGATCTGTATCGCATTCATCTTAATATGCCTTACTCTTAGGGGTTCTGTAATTATTTTATGAAAAAGAAAGAAGAGGAAAGGAAATGACCATTATTCCTTCTTGTACTCTTGAATGGCTGCTAACCCCACCCCACTATTCCTAGTCAGGCTTCAGGACTCCACTTAAATGGTGCTTCCTCAGGGACTTTGACCAAATCTAAAAAGTGCCACCAGTTGCACTCAGGCAGTATTTTTCTACTAACCTATCATAACTCTAGTGGTTAAGCTATTGAACAAATGAGACATTTGGAATATTATGGAATTAACTTATTTGTATTATTACTATATAGTTATTACCTATCCCAGTGAAAGGAACAATAATCCAAAATATTCATTTTGGCCAGGCGCGGTGGCTCACACCTGTAATCCCAACATCTGGGAGGCTGAGGTGGGAGGATCACTTGAGCCCAGGAGTTCGAGACCAGCCTGGGTAACATAGTGAGACCTCATCTCTATTAAAATAATAATAATAATAATTGTATTTGGTTTTGTAAATTTTCCTTTCCTAATTATATATCATTAAAAATATTCACTTTCTAGCTGGCCAGGCTCGGTGGCTCATGCCTGTAATCCTAGCACTTTGGGAAGCCAAGGCAGACAGATCACCTGAGGTTGGGAGTTCAAGACCAGCCTGGCCAACATGGTGAAACCCCATCTCTACTAAAAATACAAAAATTAGCTGGGTGCAGTGGTACATGCCTGTAATTTCAGCTACTTGGGAGGCTGAGGAAGGAGAATCACTTGAACCCAGGTGGCGGAGGTTGCAGTGAGCTGAGATCACGCCACTGCATTCTAGCCTGGGCTACAGAGACTTCGTCTCAAAAAAAAAAAAAAAAAAAAAAAAAAATGCTGGGTATGGTGACTCATGCCTGTAATCCCAGCACTTTAGGAGGCCAAGGTGGGCAGATCATGAGGTCAAGAGATTGAGACCATCCTGGCCAATATGGCGAAACCCCATCTCTACTAAAAATACAAAATATTAGCCAGGCGTGGTGATGCATGCCTGTGGTCCCAGCTACTCGGGAGGCTGAGGCAGGAGAATCACTTGAACCTGGGAAGCAGAGGTTGTGGTGAGCTGAGATCGCACCACTGCACTCCAGCCTGGCAACAGACAAGATTCTGTCTCTAAATAAATAAATAAATAAATTCGCTATTACTCGATACAAATAGAGGAACAGTCTACAATAAAAGTATGACAATGGAATATCCATCCTTGAAGAGCTGAGACTTTGATGCCTTTTTAAGTATACTGAAAAAAAATTTTTTTTCCTACTTTTCTCTCTTGGCAGAGATGGCTGTTTCTGTTCTCTCCTTTATTAGTCATAAGATTCCCTGATTTCCTGGGCATATATATATATACACTGAGAAAATGATGAAAATTTCTAGCCTTCCTTATAGCTAGTAATGGCCATAGGAAACAGACCTGACCAGTAGGAAGTAAGGTGAAATAGTATGTAACATTTCTGAGAATAGTCCTTGGCTTCTGTGGGGTGGAGTAGAGGGAAGGAGTGACCTTACCCTGGATTTCTTTCCTTCCTACTGATTGGAATGTGGATATGATGGCTGAAGCAAGAGCAACAGTCTTATACTACAAAGTAAAAACTACATTTGGAGATGGCAGGCTAACAAAATAGAAGGGGTCTGGGTATCTGATGATTATTGTTTTCCATACTAGCCATGGACTAACTATATTAACAGGAAAGACAAATTTCTGTGTCTTGGTCCATTTGGACTGCTATAACAAAATATCACAAACTGGGTAGATTATAAACAGTATAAATTTATTTTTAACAGTTCTAGAGGCTGGGAAGTCTATGACCAAGGTACCAACAGATTTGGTGTCTGGTGAGGGTCTGCTTTCTGGTTCATAGATGGCGCCTTCTTCTGGTGTCCTCCCATGGTAGAAGTGGCAAGCAGCTCTCTGGGGTCTCTCATAAGGGCATTAATCACATCCCTGAGGGCAGTGCCCTCATGACCTGATCACCTCCCAAAGAACCTACCTCATAACATCACATTGGTGATTAGAATTTTGGGGGAAACACAAACATGCACACTACAGCACTCTGCTGTTTTGAGTTTTCTATCTCCCAGAGCCAAACTCAATCTTAAATACACAGCTCTGAAAACACATTAGAAAAGCAGTCACCTGACAAATTCTGTCTGCTGGTTTCACTTTCTCTGTTCCTCGAAGGAGAACCTGGTTCTGAAATGCTGCTCTCTGTTCCTCCCATCAGTGGTTGCAAATGGCTTACAGATACTTGCTCAATAAAAGATGTGCCATGCTTATGGAAGTACCACCATTCAAATATCTATGACAAACAGAAAATATCCTCCACTTAGAATTGATCAGCAGATACATGAGCTCAAATTAAAACATTCTCTCAAGATGTCCTGTTCAATTCAGCATTTTAAATGTACTCTCAAAAAGAAAAAAAACATACAAACACAAGATTCACCAACACGTCACCTAAAAGTGAAATACCTTTTTTATAGTTTTGTCATAAAATTTAGACAAGCTTAAGCAAAACTAGGCATATGTAATAAAGCATTAAAAAACAGTAAGAAGCATTTTCATCTATAAGTAATTTAACTCTGTTAAGTTACATTGTCATTTTATTCTATCTGCAGCATAAAGTTTTCAAATAATAAGCATAGTGGATGAACAGACTAGACTAGGATCAGCATGCCCATGTTTAACTCCCAAATCAGTCATTTATTAGCTGTGTGCTGTGGGCAAGTCACTTAATCTCTTAACATCTCAGAGCCTCAGCTAAATGTGGTTAACAAGAATTATAAGAAAGTGCTTTCTGAAGCAAAAAGTACTACTCTGGTATTTGGCAAAATTATTAATAAAGGTTAAGAGTCAGGTTGATTCCCATATTGAACCATTTAAAAATCAAGATATTAATTTCTTTCTGTTTCCATGGTTTATCACTGTTATAAAAAGAGAAACCAGGCCAGACACAGTGGTTCACGTCTGTAATTCCAGCACTTTGGGAGGCCCAGAAGTCCCAAAAGAGGGATCCTCAAGAAGAATCGCTTGAGCCCAAGAATTCTAGACCAGCCTGGACAAAATAATGAGACCTCATCTCTACAGAAAAATATAAAAATAAAATATTAGCTGGGTGAGGTGGTGCACGCCTGCAGTTCCAGCTACTCAGGAAGTTGAAGTGGGAGGATCTCTTGAGCCCAAGGAGGTCAAGGCTGCAGTGAGCTGAGATTCCACCACTGCACTCCAGCCTGGGCAATAGAGTGAGACCCTGTCTCAAAAAAAAAAAAAAAAAAAGTCACCTGACAGACTAGTCTTCTGCCAAATGTAGTGGATACATGTATTACTTTAAAGAATAAACAAAGCATATCCACAACTAAGAGATTTTAATCTTTTTATTTCCTTTTTTTAAAATTTTTTGAGATAGGATCCCACTCTGTCACCAGGCTGGAGTACAGTGGCATGATCACAGCTCACTGAAACCTTGACCTCCCTGGGCTCAGGTGATCATCCCACCTCAGCCTCCCGTGTAGCTAGGACTACAGGCATGTGCCACCATGCCCAGCTAATTTTTATATTTTTTGTAGGGACAAGGTTTTGCCATGTTGCCCAGGTTGGTCTCAAACTCCTGGGCTTAAGCACTCTGCCCTTCTTGGCCTCACAAAGTGCTAGGATTGTGGGCGTAAGCTACCACGACCGGCCAGATTGTAATATTTTTGAAAACTATTTTACTATGACCACGAATAGAACACATCACAAAAAAATCAGCGTTTTCAAATCTGTAGGAATGTTATTTTTTTGCTTCAGTAAATAACAGAACAAATATGCTACATAGGTGCCAAAAGTATAGTCATGTTGTGGCCACTGACTACATGCCACAACGTTTATAGGAAAGTGTGAGAAAATCATGGTGCACCATTTTTTCTATCATGTCACTAATGTTTTATGCTCAATCCAAAATGGTATCTCTTACTGCTCACTCTTACTAAGTTAGCAAGAATTACCACCAAATGAGGCCATGGTTTGACTTCTACCATATATTTTACTAAAAAGTGAGATAAAACTTCTTTACACAAGCAGAAATTGTTCATGTGACAGAAAAGGTTTATATTGAATAAATCTTGGCTAAGAAAATTGTATAGGGCCAGGCACGGTGGCTCACGCCTATAATCCCAACACTTTGGGAGGCTGAGGTGGGAGGATCACTTGAGGCTGGGAATTTGAGACTAACCTGGACAACATAGTGAGACCCCATTTCTACAAAACATTAAAAAAATGAGCCAGGTGTGAGGGTGTGTGCCTGTAGTCCCAGCTACTTGGGAGGCTGAGGTGGGAGGATCGCCTGAGCTCAGCAGGTCAAGGCTGCAGTGAGCTGTGATTGTACCACTGCACTCCAGCCTGGGTGACAGAGTAAAACCCTGTTTCCAAAAAAAAAAAAAAGAAAAGATAAATACCATGAAGGGCAACAACAACACACTTCCCTTCACCATACAAAGTGCAGGTGGGTTTTCTAATGAATGAATATGAAGTCAGTGGCTTTTTTCAACTTTTAAGTCAACTTTTTAACACAAATGAACAATGATAATAATAACTGCAAATACTTATCGAAAGCTTTCTATGAGCCACGCATTATGCCAAGTCCTTGACATGCATTATGTCATTTAATTTTTATAACAACTGATTTTAGAGATGAGGACACACATTCCAAATTTAAATAACAGTTCACTAGTAACTGGCAGAGCTGGGATTCTTATTCAGGTTTGCCTGACTTCGGAGCTTCCAACCACTACACTAGACTGATTCATAAATATATCTCTTTATACATGTATATGTGATTATATGTATATATAGGTTTGTTAAATCCAGGTGGTAAAAGAAATTATAAACACAACAACCTTTGCTAATGAAAACCCATCAACATTGCAAGGGTAATAATACAGTTTAACCTTTAAAATGTTACTTGAATTTCCTAATTTGTATATATTTAAAACATGGCTTTATAAAGAATAACAAAAGGTTTTGTTGGGTTTTTGTTGTTGTTGTTTTGTTGTTGAGACAAGGTCCACTCTGGTGCCCAGGCTGGAGTGCAGTAGCATGATCACAGCTCACTACAGCCACGAATTCCTGGGCTCAAGCAATCCTCCCACCTCAGTCTCTGAAGTAGCTGGGACTACAGAATGCACCACCGCAATGCGCTAATTTTTAAATTTTATACAGAGACCAGATCTTGTTCATTTGTCCAGGCTGCTCTTGAACTCCTGGCCACAAGCAATCCTCCTGCCTCAGCCTCCCACAGTGTTGGTAGTACAGACACGAGACACCACACCTGGCCACAAAAAGTTTTTTACAAGGTTTTAGACATCATATATATAAGTTATCTCCCTCTTATAAATGAGGAAATTATACCTTAGACAGTTTATGTAACTTGCCCAAAATTATCAGCTAGTAAGTGGCAGAGTTAAGATTCAAAATTTTATCTTCTGGCTCCCAAACCAGAGCTTTTTCCACTACATCAGCTGTTTAATATTGATAGTTTCTTTAAAACAAACAAACAAACAAAAACCATATTAAATAGAGACAGGGTCTTGTTGTTGCCCAGGCTGGTCTCAAACCTCTGGCATTAAGTGATTCTCCCACTCCATCCTCCCAAAGTGTTGTTGGGATTACAGGTGTAAGCCACCGTGCCTGGCTTAAAGATAGTTTACTGTCTTTACTTAGACTTTTGTATGCTATGGACTAAATATGCTAAAATACGCTTATGTTAAATTATGAGGCTTATATTAACATGCAGTTTTAATCCTGAATTCCTCAATAGCTTCTATTTTTTGAGCCAAGAGAAAAATCTCATTCTTGTTTGGCATTTCACTTTAACAAAATGGTCTGTATTTAGTCCCTATTTAAAAAAATAGATTCAATACAAATGCTATTTCTACTACAGCTGGAGAGCACCACCTAGAGATAAAAAAAAGAACAGGCTGGGCATGGTGGTTCACGCCTGGAACCTTAGCACTTTGGGAGGCCAAGGAGAGTGGATCGTTTATGCCCATGTGTCTGAGACCACCCTGAACAACACAGTGAGAATCTGTCCCTACAAAAAATAAATAAAAATTTAAAGGGAAGAGAAAAATGTATTGTCTATGCATGGCATAAAACTTCTTAAGATTTTTATCTGCAGCAGTATTGTTCCAAAGTGTACACTAGTAAACATGACATCCTAGGGATGTTAACGTGAATTATAAAAAATATTTTAATTTTTTTAAATTAAAAATATCTTCTTCAAGGAAAAGTTGAATTAAAGTTAAACAGTTTTGTTGTTTTTGTTTTTGTTTTTTGAAACAGAGTCTTGCTCTGTCACCCAGGTTAAAGTGCAGTGGCACCATCTTGGCTCACTGTAACCTCTCCCTCCAGGGTTCAAGTGATCCTCCCACCTTGGCCTCTCCAGAAGCTGGGACTATAGGTGCATGCCACACAAGCCTAATTTTTGTATTTTTTTGAAGAGACAGGGTTTTTCCATGTTTCCCAGGCTGGTCTCGAACTCTATCAGCCCACCTCGGTCTCCCAAAGTGCTAGGATTACAGGTATGAACCACTGTATCAGGCCAAACAGGTTTCTTAATTGTCAGAATTCTCAGAATAATAGCCAAAATTCATTAAGTGTACATTCTGAACCAGCTACCATGTTATAAACTTACAACATTATCTGATTTAGTCTTCATAATCCTATAAAGTTCATGCTATTAACCTCAGTTAACAGATGAGGAAACTGGGGCTTGAAAAAACTATAAGTTGAATTCATGACACATAAATTTTAGTCTTCCCAATGTTGCCAATATTAAAATACTGTAGTCAGACATGGTGGCACATGCCTGTAATCCCAGCTACTAGGGAGGCTGAGACGGGAGGATGGCTTGAGCCCAGGAGTTAAGGCCACAGTGTGCTATAGTGGTGCCTGTGAATAGCGACTGCACTCTGGCCTGGGCAATGCAGTGAGACTCCATCTCGTTTTTTTTAATGGGCAAATTTTATATAAAAATTGTATATCCAGGTTCTATTTATTTATTCATTCATTTTTGAGACAGGGTTTCTCTCTGTTGCCCAGGCTGGAGTGCAGTGGCAAGATCTTGGTTCACTGCAACCTCCATATCCCGAGTTCAAGAGATTCTTATGCCTCAGCCTTCTGAGTAGCTGGGACTACAGGCACATACCACCATACCCAGTTATTTTTTGTATTTTAGTAGAGGGAGTTTCACCATGTTGGCCAGGTTGTTCTTGAACTCCTGGCCTCAAGTGATCCGCCTGCTTCAGGCTCCCAAAGTGCTGGGATTATAGGTGTGAGCCACCACGTCCGGCCTATCTGGGTTCTCTTTAAATCATTTGAAAAATTGAAAAACCTGGTAATACTAGTTCCAAGTCTATATTGCAACAATTAGTTTTAGCCTCTTTTAGAAGGGGCATGCACTGTCCAGGCTACCCAGTCCTCAAAGAAATAAGAATTTAATTATTAAACTCTATCCATTTCACTCATTTTTGTTACCAACTTGGGCTCTGCAGGCATTTAATTTCCAACACACCCCAAGCCCTCCCTGACTACAGTTTACAATAAGCCTTTAATATGTAAATAAATACTGTCAATCTCTAAAAGTAGATTGGGAGATGCAGTGTTCCCCAAACTTGTTTGAATAGGTAACTCTTTTCAAATGCTGAATACATTTTGGAAATGCTGATCCATAGGTAATAATAATTTATAATTATTATAACCATATAAAGGATCTTCAGGCCAGGGCGGTGCCTCACACCTGTAATCCCAGCGCTTTGGGAGGCCAAGGCAGGCGGATCACCTGAGGTCAGGAGTTGGAGACCAGCCTGACCAATATGGTGAAACGCCATCTCTAAAAATACAAAAATTATCCAGGCATGGTGGCCGGCACCTGTAATCCCAGCTACTCGGGAAGCTGAGACAGAAGAATTGCTTGAACCTGGGAGGCGGAGGATGCAGTGAGCCAAGATTATGCCACTGCACTCCAGCCTAGGTGACAGAACAAGACTCCGTCTCAAAAAAGAAAAAAAAAATCTTTAGATAAATACCAAAACATGAAGGAAGGAAATGGAAACTACTTACAAATATTAGTCCTGATATCAGTGAAGATGTCCCTGTAAGTGCCACATAGAATTTGGGTGTCAATGAATTTAAAAATACAGTCGCTGTCAAAAGAACAAGAATCAAAGTTTAAAAAAATGCAAATTTAAAGTACTTAGGTTACAAATATGCAAGTATCTTTATGAGTGGTGGGACTTAAGTAGTATTAATATCTAGTGTGAAATTCACTTGAAAAAGTTTTAATTTGTATATATATTATACATAATGGCTTATAACTATTTGCAACAAATCAAAATGAGGTAATTCAGCTTGTTTTTGAGAATAAAACTAAAGCACTTGTAAGTCATAATTTAGATAAGAACTTTTGCAAGTCTGTAAGAATAAGAAGATAAACAAATATGCTCTTATAATGGAGGTTCAAAACTACTCCATAATTATTTTGGTAGGATACAAAACCACTGTCTCAAATTAGAGGGAAGGAAACAGCATATGTATTTGGTATATCAGCTAGAGAGGCAAAATGGCTCAAAGAGAAAAGCAACAAACAGAAATCTCCCTGACTTACTGAAATCCTGGAGCAGATTTTTCACTTCAAATAATTATCTCATAAGTACTGTGGGTTTTAGAAAGAAATAAAAATCTGGCCAGGTAGGATGTCTGACTCCCATAATCTCAGAGTTTTGGGAGGCCAAGGCAGGAGGATCGCTGGTAGCCAGAAGTTCAAGACCAGCCTGGGCAAATAAAATAGACCCAGTCTCTATGCAAAATTTAAAACTCAGCCGGTCGTGGTGGTGCACGCCTGTAGTCCCAGCTACTTGGGAGGCTGAGGCCAGAGGATCGCTTGAGCAAAAGAGTTCAAGGCTGCAGTGATCTTGCCACTGTACTTCAGCCTGGATGAGAGGGAGACTCTGTCTCTGTCTCTCTCTCTCTCTCTCTCTCTCTCTCTCACACACACACACACACACACACAAAGAAAAAGAAAAGTAGAAAAGAAAAATCTATAGTAATCAACTATTCTCATCTAAATGTTGTATATGGTTAACATGTAGAAAAATAAATGACAAGTCAATCAGTAACACTGTGCATAGAAACCACCGTTAAGCACTTCATTCACCTGTTACAGAGATGCCAAATTAGCTCTTCAGTTTAGGTTATTTTAGTGTGCTAGTTATATTTGAACTTGATACCTATCCTCCAAAAAAGCCAAAATATTTCCGAACATTACCTCAGTCTTTCATGTCATCTCTGAACAGGAAAGGGGACATTTGATGCCTTTTGCTACAGAAAAATCAACCACTGTACTGACTCATGTAACGGAAATACTTATATCTTGTTCTGAGGTTGCTGCTCAGATCTTGAGTGAAATATAATCACATGGTAAGGGGACCTGGGCCCTCATCACTTCATCCTGTCTACAACTAAAGAATAGTACAGTATATGAGAATCCATCAGGATCATCACTTCTTACATGTGTTCGTATTTTCAGCACAGACTACATAGCAAGTGTTCTACAGACGTCGAAAGAACTAGCAAACCCACTGTTGTTTGTGGCGCTCTCTCACTTCCTGTACTATTTTATTACTCAAGATAAGCCTAAAAGAACAGACAAAACTATCACGAAAACGAATTCTTAACAGAACTATTTTAAAACAAGAGAATCGTCAATTAAAATCATGCCATTTTCTTTCTCTGAAATCTTTAAATTACAGATGTGCTCATCTTTGTTGCCTGGATATGAGTTCTCTCAGCTGGGCAGCGGGAGACTCAAAGTAGTGACTTTTAAGGGATCCTACCAGAGGTGGGGGAGCCAATATAAATTACGTATCCTACTCTGAGACACTCTTCTGTCCTAATACCTGAAGCTTATAGCTTGTCAAGTGGCTTTTCCACGGAAAAACGAGGACATAAGAGAGAGGACGGACCTTAAGAGTTCTAGGGAGGAGCCGGTAACGGCAGCAGGCTTGACAATCAACTGCAAGGTTGCAGCCCCAAAGAAAAAGAACCCACTTGATCGCTCATCATCGACTCCTCAGAGGCCCTCTAGGACTACCGAGAATCTCTTGCCCTTTGGCTCTTGCCCCCGACATCTCTCCTGGCCCCCGCCCTGCCCCAGGAGGTCTGGTCCTCTCACCCGCTGCCAAATTCTCACACAGCCTCAAAGGGATCCTCAGAGCGTAAAGCAGCCCCAGCCCCGCCACGAACCACAACGAGGCCCCAGTCCCCGCCAGCCCGGCCCGCAGTCGCTCCCTCCAGCCTAGCGTCGGGTTTAGGCCAGGGACAGATGCAGGAGACGCTCCAGTAGCCGCGGCTTCACTCAAGCCGCCACGGTCCGCCATCTTGCCGCTATCGCAGGCGCCAGGAGCTGGGAGGGGAGGACAGGAAACCGGGAGTCGGGAATCCTGGGATAGTGGCGGACCTGAAGTTGGCCTCTGTGAAGGCTGAGTCCTGGGGAACCGGGACCGAGAAGATTTCGAAGGTGGAGGAGTGTGTCTCAAGATTGGGGCTACCTATTCTTTCGTGGGGCAGGGATGGGGCGGACAGCAGCGCCTGTTCTGGAGCAACTGGACCGAGATGTGACCCCGAAGTGAAGTGTTACCGCTTCCAAACGAAATGAGGGTCACCTTTCACACCCCCGCCCCCCGGGGTTGGAAAAGCCACCGATCATTCCAGCGGCCGAGCAGCTCTTAGAGCTTTGGATTCGGCTGTCGTGGAGATAACGGGCACCAGAAAAACTTGTAGGAGTAGCAACAGCTACTTGGTCGGATGGAGGCCGGGAGCCAAGAATAATCGAAACACGCTGCCAGCGCCCATTAGATGGATGGGAAATGAGTGTAACTCATTGGGAAAGATATTAGACTTCAAATCACCGAAGGCAAACCCTACTTCCTGGGGCGCGGGCGCTGGCGTTAGGAGACGTCACTCGCGCGCATAACTGACATGGCGCCCTCTTGGTCGGCATTTCCGGGCGGGTCCTTCCGACGGCCGCCGCGGTGATTCCATCACTCGGCTTTCTTCCCGGCCTGCCTCGCGCCCGCAGCCGGGCTGGGCCAGAACAGCCCAAGATGGCCGACTTCGATGATCGTGTGTCGGATGAGGAGAAGGTAAGGGGTCCGCCTCTCTCTCACCTCCTCCCCCGACAGGGGACTGGGGCCCGGCGCGGCTGCGTTGGGAGCCTGGCAGTGTCCACAGGAAAAAGAAGCTTCTTGGTCCATGCTGACATACGCTCTCCGCAGTCGGGACGCTGCCTTCTTACGGGGCTTTACTCTGCCTCACGGTGGCCCCAGTTCCTCGTTCCTCGACTCTCCTTTCCTCTCAGGCCTGGGGCACAGCCCAGGGGCCTCCCTGCAAGGGAACAGACGTTTCCTTTATTGGATCGTGACTGTGGACTTTTTTCTGTAATTTTGCGAGAGGGTGGTGGTTATGTTGCGACATATCAAAAAGCAGTTATTTTACCGCCTTTAGCAGTTGGGGCTCACCCCATCCCCCCATTTGTAGATATAATTGGGATTAGTTTAGGGCGAGTCACTTCCTGGTCAGGATGGCCTCTTAACTTCCCTTTTGCTCCTCCTTCCTCAGGAAGTGATTTTGCTGTCACGGCTCTTCGACAAGGAGAGGTCCCAAATGTTGTCCACCTCACTACACATGCACTACTTTTCTCATGTACTGTCGCCTGTCTGATTCGCTATAATAAATCTGTGAGCCTCAGGGCATTTGCTTCAGAATTTGAACACCAGTCTTTCCCTATAGACACATCCTTTTAACGATAATTTTTGAAAATTTTGTTTCTTCTTAACAAATCTAGAATAGCTGATGGATTTTCTTAACCTCCAGAAAGGTTTTCTGTAACATAATAAACCTCATGTTAACACGTTCAAGACTGAACAAAGCATCCTGCCTTCTTTGATGCTCCACTGTGGAGTCTTTGATTAGTTGAATTTGTCAGTGTGCAGTTTGTATACTTATTTCTTGAAAAGTGTCTTAAATACAAGAGCACATTCTAAGGTGGAATAACTTTTCTTCTGACAGTTGCACAGTTTCATAACAGTTTGTCAGGTTTTCAGTAAGTACATGGTTTTAGAGCACGTAGAACTTAGAATGACCTCACAAGGCAACTTATTGGACAAGAATTATGACATTTGTCTCCTACTGTGGCTATTAGAAAATGTGTCCCCTTGAGTGCTCTGTAAATCTACCTGGGTGTTTTTTTTAATAAGTTGGGATGGGGAGGGGACTGTTATGATCCATAAGTCCTCTGTACGGAATAACATGATATATGTAGATATGGCATGCCATTTTGAAATGTTTAACAAGCCATTGACAACAGCGTTAGATTTTCTCTTATTTGGAAACTGATTTTCATACATGTTTAAGATTTAGGACAAAAACAAAGACATTTATATATAAGCCTATGCTGGAAATCGATCTATAATAAATTGTTCTAAGGCAAATAGTTACTATTCAAATAAAATTAAGCAAAAATCCTGTTACAATACAACTAAACAATTTTTTTTTTTGAGACGGAGTCTCGCTCGGCTCACTGCAAATTCCGCCTCCCCGGTTCAAATGATTCTCCTGCCTCAGCTTCCCGAGTAGCTGGGATTACAGGCACCCGCCACCAAGTCCAGCTAATTTTTGTATTTCTTGTAGAGACTGAGTTTCGTCTTGTTGCCCAGGCCGGTCTCAAACTCTTGGGCTCAAACGATCCATTCGTCTCCGCCACTTAAAGTGCTGGGATTACAGGCGTAAGCCACCGCGCCCGGCCAAAATTTCACAAATAATTTAAATAATAAACTTTTAAGTTTATTGTGCCTACCTGATACACATTGACCAGTGTTGTTGGATTTTTGTCTTTGATACCAGGTTAGAATGCCTTTAATTAAACTTGGTAAAATATATATTTTAAAATGCCAATTAAGATGCCTTTAGATACTGGCAGTGTTTTAATTAATAACATTAATGTCTTGGGTTGTGGTTTTTTTTTTTTTTTTTTTTTTTGAGACGGAGTCTCGCTCTGTCACTCGGGGTGGTGTGCAGTGGTGCGATCTCCGCTCGCTGCAACCTCTGCCTCTCTGGTTCAAGCGATTCTCCCGCCTCAGCCTCTCGAGTAGCTAGGATTACAGGCGCCCGCCACCACGCCTGGCTAATTTTTTGTATTTTTAGTAGAGACGGGGTTTCACTATGTTGGCCAGGCTGGTCTCGAACTCCTGACCTCGTGATCTGCCCGCCTTGGCCTCCCAAAATGCCGGGATAACAGGCGTGAGCCGCCGAGCCCAGCCAGTCTTGGTTTTTTTAAATAGCAGATCTGTGACCAGTTTCCTCTTCTAGCATACGTTTTTTGTTGCCAAATATATTTTAATATTGCTTTTTATCTTTGTTACATTTTCTAAAGGCAGTGAACCTTTAGAAAATTTGGTGATAATGAATGGACTCTTAATTTCCTTATAAATATTTATGTAAAAACTAGTAAAATCATCTATTCTCATAACTGCTGAAGTTTTTTTAATCACTATAAAGAGGAAGTTGGGTTTTGTTACCTGAAATGGTCATGATGAGCTGTCTAAATAAAACAGGAAGTTGAAAGTGTAATAACTTTTAGAAATAAATGTTTTAGTTGTAGCTTTGAGTTCACAGTTTCTGAGAATGAACTTGAGCTCTTTAGTTACATGCTTAGCAAGACCAAGATACTATAATTAGGAACCCTGAAAAATGAGATGAATTACTTTTTTGGGTTCTTTTCATTGTTGTTTCCTTTATTTCATTAAACATTTGTAAAACATAAAAGCAAAGAGAATTTTGGGGGGCTGGAAAAAAGTGTGATTAGCATATTTTTTCCCTTCAGCCTAACTAGTGGAATATTTGTGTACAATTTCAAAAGTATGGTAATTGAGAAGTTATGCTTTCAGTTTAGACAATGCTTTCAGTAATAAGATGAAGTTTTCAGTATTAAGAAAAACTACATGCTTTCAGTTTAGACAATGGTAGTGGTGTTAAGGCATTTTTGAGAAACAAGTTTATCAACATTATTTAGTAGAGCTGTAGAAAATGTTGTAAATAGATGAAATATGAGGGCTTTGTTAGAGCACATGAAAAATATTTATACTTTTTTTTTTTGAAACGGAGTCTTGCACTGTCTCCCAGCGGGCTGGAGTGCAATGGTACGATCTCGGCTCACTGCAACCTCCACCTCCTGGGTTCAAGTGATTCTCCTCCCTCAGCATCCCAAGTAGCTGGGATTACAGGCACCTGCCACCACACCCGGCTAATTTTTTGTATTTTTAGTAGAGACAGGGTTTCAATATGTTGGTCAGGCTAGTCTCAAACTCCTGACCTTGTGATCCGCCTGCCTTTGCCTCCCAAAGTGCTGAGATTACAGGCGTGAGCCACCGCACCTGCCAAATATTTATGCTTTTAAACTGGATCCTTGATTATGTATTACCTCCTTAATTTACTAGTTACCATTGTAGGATAAAGCAAGCCCTAAAGATTGTTTGGTGTGGCTGTTTTCTAACAAGTCATCAATTAGTATTAAAACTGTCATTCTTCCATCTTCACTTTTCAGTTAGTTTTGCTGAGAGGTATTCATATAATCTGTTAAGACATCCTAGGACAGGCCGGGCTCAGTGGCTCATGCCTGTGATCCCAACACTCTGGGAGGCCGAGGCAGGTGCGTCATCTGAGGTCGGGAGTTCGAGACCAGCCTGACCAACATGGAGAAACCCCATCTCTACTAAAAATACAAAAATTAGCTGGGCGCAGTGGCACATGCCTGTAATCCCAGCTACTCAGTAGGCTGAGGCAGGAGAATCGCCGGAACCTGGGAGGCGGAGGTTGCGGTGAGCCGAGATCACGCCATTGCACTCCAGCCTGGGCAACAGGAGCGAAACTCCGTCTCAAAAAAAAAAAAAGAAAAGAAAGGCCGGGCGCCGTGGCTCGCGCCTGTAATCCCAGCACTTTGGGAGGCCAAGGTGGGCGGATCATGAGGTTAGGAGATCGAGACCATCCTGGCTAACGCGGTGAAACCCCGTCTCTACTAAAAATACAAAAAAATTAGCCTGGCGTGGTGGCGGACGCCTGTAGTCCCAGCTAATCGGGAGGCTGAGGCAGGAGAATGGTGTGAACCCAGGACGCAGAGCTTGCAGTAAGCCGAGATTGTGCCACTGCACTCTAGCCTGGGCGACAAAGCAAGACTCCATCTCAAAAAAAAAAAAGAAAAGAAAAGAAAAAGAAATCCTAGGACAGGAGCATAAAGCCTAATAAGCAGGTGCAAACTCAAATATCCAGTCTTTTGTTAGTAGTACTGATTTATCATAATTTCTTCCAGAACACTTAGCTGTTTTATTACGACCAGGCTTAATGCTAAACAAAGTAGTGTAAATTTGTCAGAAAATTCAGATCCCAGGTTTTTCTGATTATGTAGCCATGCTTTTTTCACTATACTGTTCTTTTCCATATAGCTATGAATGAAAAACCAGAGTAGAGACATCCATTTAGTGGATTATAAATGAGGTATTATGGGCCGGGCATGATGGTTCACGCTTGTAATCCCAGTACTTTGGGAGACCAAGGCGGTCAGATCATCTGAGGTCAGGAGTTAGAGACCAGCCTGACCAACATGGTGCAACCCCGTCTCTATTAAAAATACAAAATTAGCTGGGCGTGGTGGTGCATGTCTGTAATCCCAGCTATTCAGGAGGCTGAGGCAGGAGAATAGCTTGAACCCGGGAGGCGGAGGTTGCAGTGAGCCGAGATCGCGCCATTGCACTCCAGCCTGGGCGACAGAGCAAAACTCCATCAAAAAAAAAAAAAAAAAAAAAGAGTTATTATGATGTAATGGAAAAGAGTGATTGTGAGTGTTAGATTTGGCCTTTACCTGTCGTGCTTCTAGCCACCTTGTCACTGGTTTTGGAAACATCACTTAACCTCTATGGGTGGGCCTCAATTTCCATCTAAAATAAAGAAGTAGGGAGGAATTGGATCAAACCAGCCCAAGAAAATTTAATTAACTATTTCAAACTCTAATGAAAAATCTCTATTTTAAAAATTGAAACACTAAAATATTCTGGGAGGTTCTATTCATTGTCTGCTTTCCTACATTTGCCCTGATAACAAGACTGAGTTCCTTGATAACTGAAACCATGTCTCTTTATCTAGTACCTAGCATAGTGCCAAGCACACAGTGTATGCACAGCCTATTGGTATGAAAGAGAACAAAACTTCATTAATTCTCATATCTCTCCAGTTCACACCCCTTCATCTCCTATAAAACACCCCTTCACCTACAATTATTTCTGTTAGTCTCTAGGTGTTTCTTGTGTTCAAGAGTATGTCCACAGTTTGGGTGCCTCTGTGCATTCCTTGTATCTGAGCATCTGCCATCATTGGTGCTCTGCCATGCCACTGCTGGGAACATTTGACCCGTCTGGGAGCATCTTCCTAATAGATCCCATAAACTGCAAAGCCTTATGGTTACCAAAATTATGGTGTATATATATACTTGAAGCCTTGCAAAGCCCCTAATGAAAGTATTTCCTTCACCAGCTGGAAGTACTCTCCTTTAGCGATCAGATTAAAACACACACCCAGGTGTGTGTTTTAAAGAAAAAGGACCCAAGAGGGAAAAAGTTTCCAAGGCATGAATGAATTAAGAGTGGCAGATGCTACTGAGATAGAAAGATTAGGACAGAGAAAACAGCACTCACTCTGACAGTATTCTTTCCAACTGGATTTGGTAAATAAGAGTGAAGAGGTACCTCGAGTGAGCAGTGGGAGAAGTCATACTGGAAGGGATAAGCAGTGATCGACATAAGAAAGTAAAATAAATTCAGGTTCATACAGACACCCCCCTAATCTTGCCTTGACCCAGAAACATTGTGGTCACAGGGCTTTCAGCTTCCCACCCCCATAAGTAAGTTTCCTAATTATGATATCTTGGTCTTGCCAAGCATTTAGAGGGCCTTACTCTGTGGCCCTCCAGATAGTGATTTGAATGATTAAGTAAAGCTCTTTTTAGATAAGTGTTCTAGTCCAGTCTAAAATCAGCTTGTTGGTCTTTTTGGCACTGTCATTGTCCAGTACCAGCACATCCTTGGCTCCTTGCCGCATCTCTGGCCTCAATGTGGGAGGCAAAGGCAAAGAGCATTTCCAGAGTGGTGAGATGGGTGCAGCACATAATGAGGCGATGACCACACAGCATCTCTGAACAGCATGTCCACACAGGGCTCGAAGTCATTATGCTGCATGTCCACCTCATGTCCACAATAGCTGAGCAGTTGAGATTGGTGGAGTGGACCTTCTCATTACTCATCATCTAGAGGAAGGTCCTCATCATCTCTACTTCTCAAAGGGGTAGAATTGAACCTGAACCTGCTTGACAGACAAGAGCCCAAGCCTAACCAAGGTGGCTGCCATGGTGACCCTCGCCCTGAAAGCCATTTCCATTAATTTAAAAATTGTAGGTATATAGGAACTATAATAACAGGCTTAAAATTAAAATTTGCTGTGTGTGTTGGGTCACACCTGTAATCCCAATACTTTGGGAGGCTAAGCCGGGATGATCACTTGAGCTCAGAAGTTTGAGACTAGCCTGGGCAACATAGTGAGATCCCGGTCTCTACCAAAAAAAAAAAAATTAAAATGGTGGGAAAGGGCACGAGTAAAAAGTTGCCTCCTGCCCCTGTCTTCCACCCACCCAGTTTCCCTGACAAGTAGCCAATATTACCAATTCCTCTTGTATCTTTTCTAATTCTATGCATATACAAACACACTTTTCACTTAATAATATCTCTAACCTGTCCACTTTCCATCTACCATTATTTTCACTCAGGACCTTTTTTTATGCTTGAATTATTTTTAACAACATTTTTAATTATCTCTCTGCCTCAGGCCTCTCCTTTCTTTATACATCCTTCCTGATTTATCATAAATTCTTCACAGCTATGATGTATTAGGAAATTTTGAGCAGGATGTAAAATTTATCTTTGGTACAACTGTGCATACAGATTGTTAAGTCAGTGTCGGTGAAATGGAACATTGATCGAACTCTGTTGAGTGTAGGTCATGATATAACATACTGTTTAAACAAGAAAACAGCATAATGGCAGACTAGCAAAGGAAGGTGATAAGAGAACTTTGCTTTGTGGATTCTTTGTTTTACATCTGGATAACATTTAAGTGCTTATTTTGTGCTAACTGTATTAACCATGTATTTATCTCACAACATCCTTATAGGACAGATATTTATGCCCATTTTACAGTAGAGTAAACTGAGGCACAGGCACATTTGAGGTTAAAATATATGACCCACGTGTCCAGAACTAATAAATGGCAGAGTGGATACAATGCTGTTGTCTGCTGTCAGAGCCTATGCTCTTACCCATTTTGATTCCTTTAAGTAGATAGTAAGTTAGTAGGCAGTTTTGATGAAATAATGACATAGTCCTAAACAGCAACCAAGTTAATCATGTAGTAACCTGGATGCCTTTATAGACACTGAAACATTGGTGTTCTGTGGTCCTGACTGCATTATAATTGTTGCTGAATGGCTGGGTGCGGTGGTTCACACTTGTAATCCCAGCACTTTGGGAGGCCGAGGCAGGCGGATTGCTTGAACCCAGGAGTTCAAGACCAGCCTGAGCAACACAGTGAAACCCCATCTCTACAGAAAATACAAAAATTAGCCCAGCATAGTGGCACACGCCTGTAGTCCCAGCTACTTGGGAGAATCACTTGAACCTGAGAGTAGGAGGTTGCAGTGAGCCGAGATCATGCCATTGCACTCCAGCCTGGCCTGGCTGACAGTGCGAGACTCTGTCTCAAAAAAAAAAAAAAAAAAAAGGAAGGGCCAGGCATAGTGGTTCACACCTGTAATCCCAGCACTTTGGGAGGCTGAGGCGGGCAGATCACCTGAGGCTGGGAGTTCGAGACCAGCCTGACCAACATGGAGAAACCCTGTCTCTACTAAAAATACAAAATTAGCTGGGCGTGATGGCGGATGCCTGTAATCCCAGCTACTCAGTAGGCTGAGGCAGGAGAATAGCTTGAACCCAGGAGACGGAGGTTGCAGTGAGCCAAGATTGCGCCATTGCACTCCAGCCTGGGCAACAAGAGTGAAACTCCGTCTCAAAAAAAAAAAAAAGTTGCTTAGTGCTCTTTGAGCTTAAGTATGCCGTGAAGAATTCTAGTATTTATGCTGTTATTAAACACGTGTTGAAAAACATGGCTCTAGAAGTTTAAAGATCATTAAAGTCCCCGTAACAAGGCCAAGGAGAAACTTTACAGTATGACAGTATCTTAGAACATCCTTGCCTATGGTAGAATCTGTGTTTCCTTCAAAAACAGATTTCTGAGTTCCACTCTAGCTATATTGAATCAGAATTTTTTGGAACCAGTTGTGAGGAATTATTTGTAATAAGCCTCCCAATAATTATTGGAATACTTGAGAACCATTACCTTAGCAAACTTGCTGTGGTTCAAATCTTAGTCCTCTGCTTATTTAGCTCAGAAGCTTGATTGATGAGGATACTAAAGCCAAGTCTCTCAGGGATAAACTCATTTTAGCTAGGCTTATGAAACTAATGTATAAAACTGGAATAACAATTTAATACATATAGAAGGAACTAAGTTCTTTTTTTCAGATAGGTCAGGAACATGGGAGATAAGTTAGAATGTTTTAATGGAGCATAGAATTAGAACAAAGGAAGTTAACTAGATAGTCCAAAGTATTGATGGCATTTTGTTTCATAATAGGCATATGTACCCAACAC
The DNA here is from genome assembly GCF_028885625.2 of Pongo pygmaeus. NCBI lineage: Eukaryota > Metazoa > Chordata > Mammalia > Primates > Hominidae > Pongo > Pongo pygmaeus. The sequence continues at coordinate 117,095,253 of NC_072373.2, read as the reverse complement.
CAAAACCAAGTCAGGTCTTTGTATAACAGCATTGGACATTTTTCCTCTGGATAGGTTCATTTGTTGTGACATTACTAGCAGGGGAGTTTTGCAGGACTGGTTATGTGTCAAAAATTTGCACACTGCGGCTTCTCCTACAGTCTGCCCCACCTTGGTTAATGACACTTCCATTCTTTAGTTGTTCAGGTCAAAAACATTAGTGTTATCTTTGACTACTATTTCTCTCAAAATCCACATGTTGTCCACTGGTAAATCCTGTAGGCTCTGTCTTTAAAATAAACCCAGAATTTGACTATTTCTTACCACACCCTTACTCTAACCACTCTGGAAGAAGCCATTGTGACCTCTAGATTATTAAAATACTATTTTTTATGGTTTCCCTGCTTCTGCTGTTGCTCCTCCCCAGCAGTCTGTCCTCGATGAAGCATCCAGAGTGATCTGGTTAAAATATAGGTCAGAACATGTCACTTTTCTGCTCAAAGCCCTCCAGTGGCTTCCCATCTTCTTCTAAGTCCCTATGTTCTGGGATGTTACCTCTTTGCCATTTATCTCTGACTTTATCTCCTACATGTTCTTCTGGTCTTTGTTCCAATCACATATTCTCACTGAATAATCTTTGCATTTGTTCTTTTCTCTGGAGTTCTCTTCCTTCTGTATCCCTCACTTTAGATACTTAACCAGAAGTCACCTCCTTAGTGAAGCTTTCTCTGGTTATTCTATCCAGTTCCAAATCCTAACATTTCTTGTCCCTTTTCTTTGCCTTGTTTTTTCTCCTTAGCATTTATCACTTGCCAGGTCATATTTTACTTAATCTTCTCTGTTGTCTTTACCCACTAGAATGTAAACTCCATGAGGACAGTATGCTAGTGAGTCACCATTGCCTAAAACATAGTGGATCTTCTGATATTTGTTGAATGAATGAGTCTTGCTTGGATAGCATCTGTCTTGATTTCATTGTTAACTCTCATAGGGCAGTCTGATTTCCAAGTTTTATGAGGCCATATTGAGGACTCCAGTACTTCTGTATTACTGATAGATTTTTATTAATGGAGCTTTGTCCTCAGAAAGCTTTCGCAAGTGACCATTGCCAATGACATACAGAATGAAACCAGATTTGATATTACCATCATTACTGCTATCTGACTTATCTTAGTTCATCCTTCTCTTTTATTATCTCCAAATCCTCTGTTCTACCAAACAAGAGAGTGTTTTCCCGCTACCTTTTTTGTTCTTCTTCCCTCGCTCATAGTGCCCTCCCTTTCCTCCCTTCCACCCTATCTAGAGTACTTTGCAGAGCCCAGCGTCTCCTTTTCTCTGTAGTTGTCCTTCACCAACCCAGCTCAATATCCAACTCCTTACTCTTAAGTTCTGTGCCTTATGTTATCTGTACTACTGCTTTGGCAGTTTTGCTGCTTTGAATTATAGTTGTTTTTAATTTTTTTATTTTATTTTTGGGACAGGGTCTCACTCTGTCACCAAGACTGGAGTTCAGTGGTGGGACCTTGGCTTACTGCAACCTCTGCCTCCTGGGCTCAAGTGATCCTCCCACCTCAGCCTTCCTACTGAGTAGCTGGGATTGCAGGCACGCAACGAATTTTTAAATTTTTTTTGTAGAAACAGTCTCACTATATTTCCCAGACTGGTCTCAAACTCCTGGGATTACAGGCATGAGCCACTGCACTTGGCACTCGGCCATGGCAATTATTTTATTTTTTATTTTTTAATTTTTTATTTGTATTTATTTTTATTTTTTTTAGAGACAGAGTCTCACTCTTTCGCCCACGCTGGAGTGCAGTGGCGCCATCTTGGCTCACTGCAGCCTCTGTCCCCCAGGTTCAAGCGATTCTCCTGTCTCAGCCTCCCGAGTAGCTGGGATTACAGGCGCCTGCCACCACACATGCCTAATCTTTTGTATTTTTAGTAGAGACGGGGTTTCACCATCTTGGCCAGGCTGATCTTGAACTCCTGACCTCGTGATCCACCCGCCTTGGCCTCCCAAAGTGCTGGGATTATAGACATGAGCCACCGTGCCCAGCCGGATTTTTTATTTTTTGAGATGAGACATCATTGTGTGCCCATGCTGGTCTGAAACTCCTGGGCTCAAGTGATCCTCCTGCCTTGGCCTCCCAAAGTGCTGGGATTACAGGCATGAGCTCACTGTGCCCAGCTTGAATTAAAGTTATTTTTAAATGCTGGCACATCTTTACTGAGGGCTATTATTTGTATAAATTGTTTTGTTAACAGTGGTGAAGTATACAGAGATTGGAAAGCTAAGGTGCTTACTGTATGTTATATTCGTCTTATGTTGTGTCTACCAGGATGAATTGCACTTTATATTAGCTTAAGGTAGTGGCTGTCAACCCTGACAGCACGTTAGAATCACCTGAGGAAGCTTTTAAACTGATGCCCAAGCCCTACCCCAGACTATTACATCAGAATTTCTGCAGGTGGAACCCATATGTCAATATAGTTAAATCTTCCCAGGTGATTATAATGTGTAGCCAAGGTCCAGAACCACTGATTTAAGGCAAAAGATAATTTGTTGGCTTACTTCTTTGACAATCCTACTCTGTCTTTATCTTTAGTATTCACCTCAGTGCCTAAGACCAAATGAATTGTTTTGTGGTTTGTTTTGAGTGAATGAACAAATTGTTAAACACAAAGAGCTGAACTTTTTAAAAGACAACATAACTCAGAATTCAGTGATGTCTAGGTATTTGCTTAGGGAAGAAAATTAAGTATCTGCTGTATGCGAGTCTGTCTCATGTTACCTCATGGGTTCTTAAAACAGTCCTAGAGATGAGTAGGTTTTATAATCACAAATGAAGAAACTAAGACCCAAGCAATTTAGCAGTAAAGCTGGCATGTGAAATTGTATCTAACTCCCAGTGATTTTGAGGAAAAAAAAATTGGTAAAAAGATATACTTTAAGTTAGAATGCTGTAACATGCCAGATACATACCAGATCTTAAAGGCAAAACCGTTCTTGTTTCCCACTGCTGCTTTTTCCATCTAGCCTGGGTTCTCACTGCCGAACTTTACCCTTTCGAACTTGACATCTACATCGTTGCTCGCTAACACGTGAATCTCAAGGTACTTGGTGTGGTCATTTTTCCCTAATTTATTTTATTTATTCTTGGGCAACATCCGGACCAGAATAGGTTCAAAGAGGCTTTTTCCTAATTTTTTAACCTTGTGGGCATTTTTTTAAGCACATTTAACCTCCTAAACAAGTTGCTTATGGGATGTTTTCACTCATTTTAATGTTTTTTCTGTAAATGTTATGCTTAAATATGTCATTTTTAAACACTATTAAGTGGTATGAAATACAATGACTCCTAGTTAAAGTAAAAATTATTCTAATGCATGTTAAAACAGTAAAGAAGACTATTCAAAATTATTATGGCCAGGTGTGGTGGCTCATGCCCGTGATCACAGCACTTTGGGAAGTCAAGGCGGGTGGATCACCTGCGATCAGGAGTTCAAGACCAGCCTGGCCAACATGGTGAAACCCCATCTCTATTGAAAATACAAAAATTAGCAGGGCGTGGTGGTGGGCGCCTGTAATGATCCCAGCTATTTGGGAGGCTGAGGCAGGAGAATTGCTTGAACCCAGGAGGTGGAGGTTGCAGTGCGCTGACATCACGCCACTGCACTCCATCCTGGGTGACATCTCAAAACAAACCAAAGAAAAGACTATTACAATAGGGGAGAAAAATCAGGCTCAACTCCTAATACAGTAAAGACAGCTGGGTATTTACGTATAGCCAATAAGCAGAGTTGGGGAGAAAATTATTAAGAGGAGACCATGAGGGTAGGGGGATTCATGCTGAAGGCAGTTCAAAGACTTACACATCAAAAGTAGGAAATGAAGAACTTGATCAGATATCAAGGGTGGGCAGATTCTTGCTAAAACTGGGCTAGGCAGGCCAAAGACAGGGGGAGTGGGGCAGGGAGGCGGGGTGGGGTGTCAAATCCTAGTTCAAAAGAGGCCTTAGAGAGAAGCCTAAGGTTTGCCATTCCATGTGTGTGTGAGATGTACATAATTGCTTTAGTAAATAGTCAAGTGTTTAAGACATACCAGAAAAGCAGTTATTCCCTATAGAGTTTGTAGAATGTTTTAAAGTGAAATTGCTCTACTTAAAACTAACTTGCCTGACTTACCTACCTACTTGTGTCTAATAAAACTCATAATTGGCTACTAATAGAGAAAACAATTTCTAAAGACTATTAAAATGACTTTTGAAAGAGTGAATGTGAAGCAAATTATTTGGAAATGCCAGCATCTATTTTTTATAATGTTGGTCCTGATTTAAGACATGTCTTTATGCTTTCAAGTCTCATCTCTTGCTGATAATGATAAACTATATACATCTATAATTTTATTTCTAAGTACATTCTGTGTATCTCCAGGTCTCAACTGGGAAAATAATATTTAGCTTATTTGGAATTTTAAGAAACACAGATAACAGTAACTTTTATTTAGTGAAACCAGTACTGTATACATTATTACTAACTGTGGTCACCATGCAGTGCAGTAGGGCACTAGAACTTATTCTTCCTGTCTCACTGTAACTATACCCTCTAATTGCTATCTTTGATATCTTTCCTTTCCCCATCCCTTCCCTGACCCCTCAGCCTCTGGTAACCACCATTCTATTCTCTGTTTCTCTGAAATAGGCTTTTTTAGATTCCGCATATCTTATAGTGAGATCGTACAGTATTCATCTTTCTGTGTCTGGCTTATTTCACTTAGCATATATCTTTCAGGTCCATCCTTGTTGCAAAAGACAGAATTTCCTTCTTTTTAAAAGCTGTATAGTATTCCATTGTGTGTATATAACACATTTTCTTTATCCATTCATCTGTTGAGTTGATTGATACTTAGGTTACTTTTGTATCTTGATTATTGTGAACACTGCTGAAATGAACATGGGGATGCAGATATCTCTCTGACATACCAATTTCAGTTCCTTTGGCTATCTATCCAGAAGTGAATTTCCGAATCATATGGTAATTTTAGTATATTGCAGAATTTCCATGCTATTAGTATTTTCCAAAAATGGCTGTACTAATTTACATTCCCACCAACAGAAGGGTTCCTTTTTCTCCTTATCGTGGCCCAAGACTTGTTATCATTTGTCTTTTTGATAATAGCCATTCTGACAGGCATGAAGTGATATCTTATTGTGGTTTTAATTTGCATTTCCCTGATTAGAGATGTTGAGCACTTTTTCATATATCTCTTGCCCATTTGTATCTCTTTGAGAAATGTCTGTTCAGACCATTTGCCCATTTTAAAATTGGGCAAGTTTTCTTGCTATTGAGTTGTTTTGAGTTCCTTATATATTTTCAGTATTAGCCCTTTATCTGATGTATAGTTTGCAGATATTTCCTCCCAGTCACTTAGTTGTCTCCTCATACTGTTAATTTTCTCCTTTGCCATACAGAAGCTTTTTAGTTTGATGCAACATCCGAAATATCTTCAAATGGGAAAAACTCCCTTAGGAAATAGCATTGAATTCTGTGCAAGCAGAACTTACCAGGATAAGAATAATGTCCTGTATATATCTCTTTCAGGAAAAATAAATGCAACTATTTATTCTTGAATACTTTTGGAATGGGTTAGAGTAAAAATAAGTAAAATAAATATTTACAGAGGCACAGTTTACTACTGTTATACTTTCTTTAAGTATACCCTATTTGGAAAACTTTAAAAACTTTGAAATATGTGTTATTACTTTAAAGGGGAATTGGAACAGACATTTTCATAAAGCTTTTTTGGTCAGTAAAAAGTTGCTACTCTTTGTAGTTATTGGTGGGGATTATTATTGAAGGTAATGATAGAGAATATAAAGTGGCTAGGACCCAAAGGATTTCTAGAAAAAGAGGATTATTTTCTTTGAAGTAGTAATTTGATAGTAATTTGAAGGGTTTGCTCAGTTTATAAAGTAACAGTTATCCTGCTGTGACCAGTTAAGATAACAGTAGCTGACATTTACTGAGCCTTAAGTATTCTGCTAAAGATTTGACCATATATTATCTCATTTAATCTTCACAACAATTTTTTTAAATTTAATATTGGGTGGATTGGTTTCTGGTGAAAACCTGCTACACAAATTCTAAAAGAGCTGTAACAATTCACAACAATTTTTAAGGAGTACATACTATCCCACTTTAGGGAGAGGATGTGGTTCAAAGAGATTTTTAAGTGACTGAAATTCAAAACTGGGTCTGTCCAATCCAGAGCCTATATTTTTCCATTTTGCCATAGTACCTCATAATAATCTTTAAAACTGAGGACATTTCCTTTACATCTTTTTATTCAAAAGGGATTTTGTAAACATTTACTCATTGCTTGCTAATTTAATTTGCTAGACCCTGTAATATATAGAAGAGGAAAGCAAGGCAGTTTCCCTCCCAAAAAAACTTGAATCTTTGGAGGCAGACTAGTATCTATAGAACTAATTATCAATAGCAGTTATATTTTAGGTGCTATGATAAGCATTCAAATACACTTTGAACACTTTTTATGGTTGGGTTGGAAGAACCCAACCGTAAAAAGATGGGAAGGATTTAGACAGACCAAGATAGGGAGAAAGGCACAACTTTCAAGGAGAGTATGAGTCAAGGCCAAGAGGTGAAGTCTTTAATACATTCAGTAGACTAATGAAGGAGGTAAAGATTTTTATTGACCGGGAAGACATACTCTCAGAGATTTGGCTCCTAAAGTATACAAAACTGGGGTGGTATAAACTGACCAGGCCTTTGCTGATAAGTGGAATGTGGATATTATCTAGCGAAAGAATTCTCCCTTTTCTGTCTAGAATTATCCACCAGTGCCCACAAAGAGTTGCAGTTGTTAAATATTTAACTTAAAGTTCTTTTGTATGTGTTTGTCAAGGACTTTTTTTTTTTTTTTTTGAGACGGAGTAGCTGGGATTACAACGCCCAGCTAATTTTTGCATTTTTAGCAGAGACAGGGTTTCCCCATGTTGGCCAGCTGGTCTTGAACTCCTGACCTGCCTCGGCCTCCAAAAGTGCTGGGATTATAGGTGTGAGCCACCGTGCCCGGCCCAAGGAAATAATTTTAAAAGCTAGTGATGGCTGGGCTTAGTGGCTCACGCCTGTAATCCCAGCACTTTGGGAGGCCGAGGCAGGCACATGAGGAGTTCGAGACCAGCCTGGTCAACACGGTGAAACCCCATCTCTACTAAAAATACAAAAATTAGCCAGGTGTGGTGGCAAGCGCCTGTAATCCCAGCTACTCAGGAGGCTGGGGCAGGAGAATTGCTTGAACCCGGGAGGCGGAGGTTGCAGTGAGCTGAGATCGTGCCACTGCACTCCAGCCTTGGTGACAGAGCAAGACTCTTTCTAGAAAAAAATAAAAAATAAAAGCTAGTTATGAATAGGTGCAATGTTGATGAAATGTGTGGGGTCTGTTATTAAAAGATTGTCTAATGAGCTACAGTTTTATAAATTCCTTAGGACATTTTCTTAAGATTCTTGCTAAAATATGGTATATGAAAATGTAAGAAAATTAAGCCATTTCTAGGGAAAATGAAACTTAGGACTTTTCAGTGCGACTGATTTTTAAACTTTTAGTACAGATACTAGTAATGTGAAAATGAAATTTTGAATCTTGCAAGTATTGGTTTATTATTATTTCCCCCTTTTAGAGGTAAGAGAATAAGATGAATGGGAAGAAATTGAAATTTAGGAAATCTTATCTTTTGTTGATTGTATATTTTAAATCCCCCCTTTTTAGGTTAGAAACAAAATATAATTAATTTTATGCTAGTAATTTTATTGTAATATTTAAATATATGAAAGAGGGAATTATGTAAAAGCCTCGGATATTCTCCCTTTAAAATATTCAAGGAGTTACACCCTTTAGTGTAGATACTATCTGATGAATACAGTGTGTAGTGAAACTGTTACTTTATGAAATAGGGACAGTTTTTTAAAGGCTTTTTTTTTTTAAGCAGCAGTTCAGTTTTTGTTCAACTAAAACCTTCATATTAGTGATTCTCAAGTTAGGGGAGCTGACATACCTCCCGTTTATGGGAGATAACTGCCTTCTTTCTTTCCCTCTCCCACCTTTGAGAATGATTGACTAAATCACTGTTAATGAAAATGTCATCCCTCATCTGTATTGTAGCAAAGATATTTTTTCAATCACTAACTGCTTAGTCATTTGCCTCTCCCCTTTTGCTCTATTAATTTCATCTTAGCTTTGACCCAGTTTTGAAGTTGGATAAAATGTTAACTTTTAAACTTATTTATCATTTTATCTATTCCTGTCAACTTTGTGACAACTGCATCTTTCACAAGCATAGCTTTGACTCAATTCTTGGTTAAAACAGTCTAAAAGGACAAAGCCAAATTCATGTGACACACTAAAGGTAATTCTCCAGACTTTTACTTCCTTTTAATACTGCGTGATATAGTTGAATGTCTAAGTTACAATTCCAGCTCCACCCATTTATTATAAGCATGCAATCTTAGACAAGGCACTTACACTCCCTGAACCTATTTCTTGATTTATAAATGGGGATAATAGTCTCTCCCTTGCCTTCTTTAACAAGCTGTTTTAAAGATCTATAAAAGAAACAGCTTATGTAAGAGTTTTATAAATAATAAAATAGTATTCATTCATTCACATTCCTAGCATGTTCTAGGTCTCAGTCCTGGGTATACTGCAGTGAACAAACATAACAAGTTCTTTTGTTCTGTGTCAGGGGTTGACAAACTATGGCCAGTGGGCCAAATCCAGCCCACCATCTGTTTTTGTTTTGTTTTGTTTTGTTGTTTGTTGAGGCAGGCTCTTGCTCTATTGCCCAGGCTGGAGTGCAGTGGCACAGTCATAGCTCACTGCAGTCTTGACCCTCCCAGGCTCAAGTGATCCTCCTGCCTCAACCTCCTGAGTAGCTTGGACTACAGGCATGTGCCACTATGCCCGGCTAAATTTTTTTGTTATTTTTAATAGAGATAAGATCTTACTATGTTGCCTAGGCTGGGTCTCGAATTCCTGAGCTCAATGATCCTCCAGCTTTGGCCTCCTAAAGTGTTGGGATTACAGGTGTGAGCTGCTGTGCTGGGCCCACTGCCTGTTTTTATAGGATGTATAAACTAATGCTTTTGGAATGGCTGAAAACAAAAAAAGAATAATCATATTTCATGATGTGAAAATTACATGAAATACAAATTTCAGAGTACAAAATAAAGTTTTATTGGAACACAACCATGCTTCACAGTTGGGACAGAAACTGTGTGACTCCCAAAGCCCATCTGCCCTTTACATTAGCAGTTTATTGACTCTTGCTCTATGATCTTGTACTTCTTTGGGGGATGTTGGACAGTAAACATGTAAGTATATGTTCCATGGTGGCAAATTCCTTGAAGAAAAATAAAGCAGTAAAGGGGCTAGAATTGTGAAGGTTGGAAGGGTACAACAGCTAATTTATATATGGGAGTTAGGGAAGGGTAGTTTATTTGGCAGGTAACACTTGAACAGAGACTAAATAAAGATTGGAGTGAATCATCCAAGAGAGCATTTCTGGCCAAAGGAACAAGAAGTATGCCCTGAGGCATGAGTGTAGCTACAAGTCTAGGAGCTAAGTGGTATGAGTGGAGGAATTAGGGAAGGAGGAGCCATGGAACAGACTTTAGATTTATTTATTTTTTGAGACAGGGTCTCACTCTGTCGCCAAGGCTGGAGTGCAGTGGCACCATGTTGGCTCACTGCAACCTCCGTCTCCTGGGTTCATGCAGTTCTCCTGCCTCAGCCTCCCGAGTAGCTGGGATTATAGGTACCCACCACTATGCCTGGCTAGTGTTTATATTTTTAGTAGAGACGGGGTTTCACCATCTTGGCCAGGCTGGTCTCAAACTCCTGATCTCAGTTGATCCAGCCACCTTGGCCTTCCAAAGTGCTGGGATTACAGGCGTGAGCCACTACACCCAGCCCAGACTTTAGATTTTATAGTGAGTATGTAAATATATCAGGCCCAACACAGTGGCTTGCATCTGTAATCCCAGCACTTTGGGAGGCTGAAGCAGGTGGATCACCTGAGGTCAGGAGTTCGAGACCAGCCTGGCCAGCATGGTGAAACCCCATCCCTACTAAAAATAGAAACATTAGCCAGGTGTGGTAGCACATGCCTGTAATCCCAGCTATCCAGGAGGCAGAGGTTGCAGTGAGCCGAGATCATACCACTGCACTCCAGCCTGGGCAACAGAGCGAGACTCCATACATATATATATATATATAGAGAGAGAGAGAGAGAGAGAGAGAGAGAAATTTTATATAATATATAATTATATATTATATAATTTTAATATATGTATTATGTCTACTACTTCAAGGTATTTTTGTGGTATTGTGTTCCAATAGTGACAAATCAACACTTCAGAAACTATCAAATATCTAATAACCATCCACCATTTTGGTAACTGTCAGGAAATAACATAGGATTCCTTGCCATGACAATGTGTTTTAGGATCCCATGTTGGCATCTAATGATTAACTACATTCTTTTTAACCACTCATTAAGTATTTCACCCTTGCCATTGCATATACTTTCAAATCTCCTCGCTTTCATTTAAAAACTGGGAGATGTTTTGGTTCCTCTAATTGGATATTTCTCCTGTTCTTGATATTCTCAGATGAACAGATAATATTGTTTTTTCAGCACTTGAACCTGAATTCAAATAATACTACTAGATTTTCTTCCCTCGCCCTGCTTTTTAACTTAGAAAATGGAAGTGAGCTTTTAGTTTACCTTTTTCTTTCATATAATCCCCTTGTTTAACCAATTCATCAATTTTTTAAGCATGAGATACTATGGGGACATGAAGTGAAGTCAAAGGTCAAGAAGTAACTTTAAGAAGCCTTCTTTATTGCCTTTAGGATTTGGACATCCTCACCTCAGTCCTTTGACCTCCTTGACCTGGTTCTTTCAGTTTTCGTGTCACTCAGTAGCCTTTATCTTTCTTTATTTCTCCTTTCATCTTAAAAAAAATTAAAGGGTGAGGGATGTTGACATGCTCCTTTTTTTATTAAAAATATTTTAATTTGCTTTATCATACTAGTAACATATTTCTTATAACTTTTTGAACACAGAGGTAAGCCAAAAAAAGAAAACAAATTTTTTTTGTACTAGAGATAGTCCCAGTTAAAATTTAGTAGCTATACATAGGTGTAAATATATATAATTTCTAAAAGACCAGGAAAGAAGTAAAAGCCTTTTTCATTCAACAGCACATTATAAACATATATAAACAGCATATTATAAACCCATGTCAACAAATGGAGCACTTCTCAAACTTTTTTACTGTCAGGACCCCTTTACATACTTAAAAACTGAATTTTTTTTTATGTGGCTTATATCTGTTACATTAAATATTAAAACTGAGGCTGGGCGCAATGGCTCACACCTGTAGTCCCAGCACTTCGGAAGGTGAGGCAGGTGGATCATTTGAGGTCAGGAGTTCAAGACGAGCCTAGCCAACATGGTGAAACCCCATCTCTACTAAAAATACAAAAATTAGCAGGGCGTTATGGCACGTTCCTGTAATCCCAGCTACTCAAGAGGCTGAGGCCAGAGAATCACTTGAACCTGGGAGGTGGAGGTTGCAGTGACCTGAGATTGTGCTACTGCACTCCAGCCTGGGAAGTCTGTCAGACTGAGACTCTGTCTCAAAAAAAAAAAAAAAAAAACTAAAACTGATTTTTAAAATAACTCATTTGAAAATAATAAACCTATTACATTTAACATAGTTATTTGTTGTTTAAAAAAAAACTTTATTTTCCAAAACAGAAAAGGAATTAGTGTGACGAGTAACATTGTTTTACATTTTGCAAGTCTTGTAAACGCCTGCATTCAGTTTGTTACGACATGTTGTCTTAGTTTGTGTATATTGTTTCCTGTACTTGGAATGCCTTCCTTGGTCTTAACTACTCATCCTCCAATCCGTCTCAAACATCACTGCCTTTGAAGACTACCCCCCACCTTTTTTTTTTTTTTTTTGGAGACAGAATCTCACTCTTATTGCCCAAGCTGGAGTGCAGTGGCGCAATCTTGACTCACTGCAACCTCCGCTACCTGGGTTCAAGCAATTCTTCTGCCTCAGCCTCCCGCGAAGCTGTGATTACAGTTGCCTGCCACCGTGCCTGGCTAATTTTTGTATTTTTTTTAGTAGAGATGGGGTTTCACCATCTTGGCCAGGCTGGTCTTGAACTCCTGACCTCGTGATCTGCCCACTTCGGCCTCCCAAAGTGCTGGGATTATAGGCGTGAGCCACCGCGCCTGGCCGACCACCCTCTTTTTAATGTAGGTATACAGAGTTGATTGCATCTTCCTTTGTACCTCACTTTGCATTTATTACCTGCTTGCTACATTACTATCTAGGCGTCAGGTCCTTGAGGGTAGTGACAATGTCTTATCCAGTCTTTGGTCTTTATTTATTGATACTTCTCTTCCTAGTTTGCCGAATGGGTGAATTATTACTTTTTTATATGCAGTATCAGTTCATCTTCTATCAAAACAAACTGCTATTCTTTCAGTTGTACCAATTCCATCAGATTTTGTAACTTTTGAAAATTTGGGTGGGACTTCGGGAATATTAGTATCTTGAATTTTCAGTTTGGTAATTTTATTATACATTCAAATATTATGTTATATAAGTAGTATGTAAAATATGGCTGTGGCTTTATTCCATTTTCCTTGCAGGGAAGTTACTTTTTTGATAGTGTATGAATATGTATATACTTATTTTTTGGATTACACACACTTGACCGAGGAGTTTCGTAATTATGTAAAGATTATGGGAAATGCACCTTGACAGAAAGGGGTTAGACCATAGCTCACTCCATAGATTTGTCACAAAAAGACCAAAAAAAAAGTTTTATTATTAAAAGTAGGATTACTGATTTTTTAAATAAGAGATTGATACCAATAGTTAAAAAGTACAGAAATGTGATTAAATGTACATGCCAAGGAAAATATAGACAGAAATATTTATTGTAATAGTTAGTCCTATGTAGCATAATTTTCATGAGTTGAGCAGGATTTCTTCCTGATTAGAATTTCTCTTTTTATTGTTTTTGCTCAGTTAATATAAGGAGCCTTATGGAACATTTCCTCTCCACCAGTTTTCATCCCAGAAAAAATAATACACTATCTGTAATTACCCTGTCAAGGCAGGGTTCTAAAACTTTATGTACCTAAGAATATAGGTACATATTCTTTATGTACCTAAGAATATAGCTACATATATGTGGTGTGAATTCCTGATGCCTGTTTCCAGGTAGTCCACATACCAACTTTTGTCTTCCAAGTCTTAAAAAATTTGTAGGATTTGTAGCTAAAAGAAATTTTGCAGATCTTCTAATATGACTCTATGAGGAGATGGATTATAATGAGAAAACTCACGACTGAAAACAGTAATGTTTCTAGAATCACAAATCTAGTTAGCTAATGGACCAACAGAGACAGTTATTGGAACCCAAATTTTCCATTCTACCTTGCTCCATCAATCACTAGGCCTTTCTTGACTGATGGTTTCATCATAGAGCAGCTTTTCTTTGTCCTTTTCAGAATAAGAGTGAACTTACAGTAAGATTATTTGTATAAGCCTAGGAATACTAAAGTTGTAAAGTATTTCTGTTTTATTTTCTTTTTTGAGACAGTCTCACTCTGTCGCCCAAGCTGGAGTGCAATGGCGGGATCTCGGCTCACTGCAAACTCCGCCTCCTGGGTTCAAGAGATTCTCCTGCCTCAACCTCTCAAGTAGCTGGGATTACAGGTGTGTGCCACCATGCCCGGCTAAGTTTTGTATTTTTAGTAGAGACAGGGTTTCACCATGTTTGCCAGGTTGGTCTCGAACTCCTGACCTCAAACGATCCACCTGCCTCAGCCTCCCAAAGTGCTGGGATTACAGGCATGATCTACCACACCCAACCCAAATTTCGGTTTTTTTTCTAATTCTCTTCTCACTCCCAGCTTTTTTTTTTTTTTTTGTGGAGACAGAGTCTCCCACAGTTGCCCAGGCTGGAGTGCAATGGTGCAATCTTGGTTCACTGCAACCTCCACCTTCCGGGTTAAGGTGATTCTCCTGCCTCAGCTTCCCAAGTAGCTGGGATTACAAGCACCCACCGCCACACCCAGCTAATTCTTGTATTTTTGGTAGAGATGGGGTTTTGCCATGTTGGCCAGACTGCTCTTGAAGTCCTGACCTCAAGTGATCCACCCACCTCAGCCTCCCAAAGTGCTGGGATTACAGTCGTGAGCCACCGCACCTGGCCCCAGCTTTATTTTCAAGAGACTCTTGAAAGAAATTTTTTTTTCTGCTGAAGAATAGTTTGAATTTGATGGGGTCATCAATAAACTTAAAATTGTTTGAAGGAAATAAAGAAGTCAACAGACGATACCTATCTAGAAATAAGGCTCAGTTTATAGTTAGATATACCATGTTTTTCTTTGCCCTACCTTAGGGAGTTGAATCATCTTCATACTCATGAATACATCAAATATTAGGGAATTTTCATCCTTTCTCTCATAGTATGTTAGAACTATACTGAGAGATCCATTTGTGGTGAGTCCTATTTATTATCATTACTAGCATTATTACTATGTATAGATACTGCCAAATATCTATATATTGGTATTGCCAAATGCCAAATAGATAGGAGCCATTCTGGAGGATCTTACATCAGTTTAAGAATCAAGAAGGAAAGGATCCAGAACAGTCTTAGAGTAGATTAACTGGAGAATTGCTCTCTGGCTAGTTGGACCACTTAGCTCCTCCCTTCTCTCCTCTTTGGGCTAAGCTGAAGACAAAAACAGCATTTGTCCTCAGAATATAGCACTGAGTATAAGCACTGGGACCATAGATGCAGAGTGGTGTCCCACATAGCCTGTGGACCTTAGGCTCACTCAGAAGATAAACTGCTCACATACCCTGATGAGCAGAAGCAAATCTACTCTTTGCCTCCCCTATAGTCACTAGAGACAAGCTACCAGCAAACAATAGGCAAACTAAATTAAAGTCAGAACACCATTTATGGAAAACCAATACCATGAAAGGGAAGAATCAAATTCAATGAGGAGAGGATCTAAATTTTTAGGAAACAATCAATAGAACAAGACTTTAAAATGGGTAGTTATACTGGGCACAGTGGCTCACACCTGTAATCTCAATGCTTTGGGAGGCTGAAGTGGGAGGATCACTTGAGGCCAAGAGTTTGAGACCAGCCTGGGCAACATAGTGAGACCCTCTCGCTGCAGAAAATTAAAATTTTAAAAAAATTAGCCAGGCATGGTGAGGCACACCTGTCTGTAGTCTTAGCTACTTGAGAGCTTGAGGCAGGAAGATCACTTGAGCCCAGGAGTTTGAGGTTACAGTGAACTATGATCACACTGCTGCACTCTAGCCTGAGCAACCAAGTGAGACCCTGTCTCTGAGAAAAAATAACTACAAAAATTAAATAAGTAGTTAATGTCCTCATAGAGATGATTGTATACACACTAAAATAAATTGCTTTGCTCTACATACTTGCCAGTGCAAAAAAAAAAAAAAGACAAAAGGAATTACCAAAAATCTTGGAAATTAAAAATTGAACAGTCAAAATAATTGTTATGCTGGGCCTGGTGATGAGTGCCTGTAGTCCCAGCTACTCAGGAGGCTGATGTGGGAAGATTCCTGAGGTCAGGAGTTGGAGGCTGCAGTGAGCTATGATCACACCACAGTACTCCAGCCTGGGCAACATAGCGAGACCCTGTCTCTTAAAAAAAAAAAATGGAGCAGGAAAATGGGCACAGATGAAGAGCATATTAATGGATTGGAGTGGAGCATTTTCCCCAGACAAAGCATAAAATGACAGAAAAGATAAAATATAGAGGAAAACAATGAGATAAGCGGATTAGAACCTAACATTTTAACATCCATTTATAATAGTATATCCAGAAAGGGAGAATGGCAACAGGGGGCAGAGGACAGGCTAGGTTGAATAACAGGAGAAATATTTTCCATAGCATTCCTTATGCCCTCTAATACAGTGGTGAATAGTAGAGGTGATAGGAGTCATCTTTGCCTTGTATTTAAAGTTGATGACTTAGGGCAGGCACGGTGGCTCACACCTATAATCCCAACACTTTGGGAGGCTGAGGCCAGAGGATCACTTGAACCTAGGAGTTTGAGACCAGCCTGGGCATGGTGAGACCTGTCTCTACAAAAATAAAAATTATAAAATTAGGTGTGGTGGCACATGCCTGTGGCCCCAGCTACTCAGGAGGCTGAGGCAGGAAGATTGCTTGAGCCCAGGAGGTTGAGGCTGCAGTAAGCCTTGATCATGCCACTGCACTCCAGCCTGGACAACAGCCAAGACCCTATCTCAAAATAAATAAATTAATTAATAAAGTTAGTGGCATTGCTTATGTTTCATTATTAAGGTTGTTGTAGAATTTTGGTAGGTAGCCCTTTATTAAGTTAAAGGCGTTTATTTTATATCTACCAAAAACTAATAGTTTTGGTTTTTTATGATATTGGAGTAGGTGTTAATTTTTTTTTTTCAGCGTGAGTTGAGATGATCACATGGTTTTGGTCTTTTAATTTGTAAGTTACAGTAACTTATTATATTGAACCACCCTTGTATTGGGAGAATTGGTATTGGTATACCATTTAATTTGCTAATATTTTATTTAGTTTTGCTTAAATGTTCATAATCAAGATCATAGCTTTCTCTTTTTGTGAATGTAGTATATTTGGTCAAAAACTATTATCCTGTTTTTGAAAGACAAATTCAGATTTATCAAAACACATATATTCCCAAATCAGAATGTACCTATATTGATAGTAACAGCTTTGGGGTGCTTTATGAAAAGAAAATTTGAAGACTCCTAAACAGTAAATGTTTAAACGGGACATTGTTTTCAAGGGATGTGATGAAAATTTTGTAATCTGTTAATTATTTCTCCTTTTATATGTTACTCTTCATAATTCTCCTAAGTGTAAATTTTGTTTCTCTTTAGGTACGCATAGCTGCTAAATTCATCACTCATGCACCCCCAGGGGAATTTAATGAAGTATTCAATGGTGAGTAAAGATTAGTATTTTAATCCCTCCTTAATTACCATTATTTATTGAGTACTTGCTATCTGTTTTAATTCTTATGACTTGTTGTAGCTATAGCTAAGTAAATCAAGATTCAAAGAAATTAAAATAACTTGTCCAAGGTCCCCCAGTTAGTAAATGTCAAAGCAAGAATTCAAACCCAGGTCTGAGTGAAAATAAAGCTCCTAACCCATAAATTAGGATGCCTATCTTATGTGAGAAAAGATTTAAGGCAGATTAGTATCAATAAATGTAGAAACAATACTAAATTATTTTCATAGTTTTATTTTTATCAGTATAGATCATAGCTTAATTTTCTTCATTGCTTTCACTTAGGAAGTCACATGATATGGAACACTTTTTTGGACCAGTGGGGCTGAACTGACTATATCTGGGGAGCTTATTAAATATGCAGATTCAACTTTATCTTCCCCTCAAGATTCACATTCATTAGATCTGAGGTGGAACTGGTTAATCTGTATTTCATCAAGTTCTTTACCAGGTGATTCTGAATCGCAGCAGGTTGGGGAACCACAATTAAATACATTTACAACTTTCCATACTATCTGCTGTCTTAATACATTTTACAAGATGGAAAATGTGATGGAGCATCTTAAACTTCCTGGTGAAATAAATAATCATAATCCCATTTTAAGTTATTAAGTTTGTCTTAAAGATGCCTTAAGTAAAATAATAATTGTTGGGCATCTTGGTTCAGTTTAGCAAACATTTATTTTGGGATCCTAATTTTATATTAGAAAGTTAGCTACTCTAGAGGAACTGTATGATATTCCTCTGTACCTGGGCCAGATGGTAGAACAGTCAATAATAATCTTTATTGCTAAAATTGGGAAAAGTAACTAGGAGAAACATAAACATTTGCTTCAGGGAGTATAAGATATAATAGAAGTAAATCAAGATATTTTTTATAAAATTGTTGATTTTGAGCACCAACAGCAAAGGAAACAAATGCAGCCTTTTTCTAGTCTTTTACATTGACTAAATAAATGTAAATTCTTAGTAACATTTTTAATAAATTTTCCTGTTGATTTTTGTTTTGTTTTGTTTTTGACGGCGTCTTGCTTTGTCGCCAGTCTGGAGTGCAGTGGCACGATCTTGGCTCACTGGAACCCCCGCCTGCCAAGTAGCTGGGACTACAGGTGCTCGTCACCACACTTCACTAATTTTTTGTATTTTTAGAAGAGATGGGGTTTCACCATGTTGGCCAGGATGGTCTCGATCTCTTGACCTCGTGATCCGTCCGCCTCAGCTTCCCAAAGTGCTGGGATTACAGGCGTGAGCCACCATACCTGGCCGAAATTTTCCATTTTCAGTAGAAAATTCTTCTTGAACTTTAGCTCAGATAAATTCTTAACTAACAGGCTGGGCGTGGTGGCTCACACCTGGAATCCCAACGCTTTGGGAGGCCAAGGTGAGCAGATTGCCTTAGGTCAGGAGTTCGAGACCAGCCTGACCAACATGGTGAAACCCCGTCTCTACTAAAAATACAAAAATTAGCCAAGCATGGTGGCAGGTGCCTGTAATCCCAGCTACTCGGGAGGCTGAGGCAGGAGAATCTCTTGAACTGGGGAAGCGGAGGTTGGAATGAGCCAAGATTGCGCCATTGCACTCCAGCCCAGGTGACAGGAGTGAGACTTCGTCTCAAAAAAAAAAAGTGACTAGACTTCTGACACACAGCTTTTTAAAAAGGTTGTAGACCCCATATTAGATTCTCCAAGGTTAAGAATTTCACTGTCACTGACTGAATTGTGCCCAGCTTTCTTGATATGATGTTGTAGAAATGCCTGCAATTCTTAATCTATGCTCATAGTAAAGGATTCATTTAAATACAGAATTAACACTCTTTAACTGTACCTTTCTGTAAACCATGTTTTTCATTTGCTATGAAGTTCCTCGAGACTGTATAGCACACATAATTGTACACAAATCTGTGAACATTAGCATCTTTTTATTTGCATGTTTAGAATTTCTACTTATATAGTACATCTGAAGACTAATCTTACAAAGCCTGAATTTTAAAAATTCAATCTAGAAATCTGCTAAAATTTCTCAAATTTATCCTCCACTGAACATTGTAACATTTTCCCTCCTCAGACGTTCGGCTACTACTTAATAATGACAATCTCCTCAGGGAAGGGGCAGCACAGTAAGTATCTTTCCAAATCCACTTAGAATGTTACTCTAACGTTGGATAAACTATGTTGACAGTAAACTAGACCCTGAAAACGAAGTTTAAAATACTTCAAAGTAAAGCAGTTGGTTTTAGCAATTTTCATTGTTTTTTTTTTTAATTGGGGAAAACATGTTCCCTCAATTGTTGTTTACTTCCTCAAAGCTTACTATAATATATGAACTAGTTTTTATTTCTGCCCACATTTGCCCCATTAAAGCAGAGTTTAATGTTAGCTGTTAGGTTTTCATTTATAGTTGTTCTAGTTGTGTTGAATTTTTTTAAACAGCTAGCTATACATGGGAATGATCTGCCAGTGAGGAATGATAAAGTGCCTTAATAGTTAAAATTAACCATAGGATAAAAGCATGATTAGGTTACCTAGTCATTGACTCCTTACCACTCTGAAGCTAATTAATCTTTCTAAAATATTTTCATTGTGTCCTTGCCTTCAAAAATATTACGGTGGTGTCTCTCTTTTTTTTTTTTTTTTGATATCGTCTATAATAAAATCTAAACTTGCTTTAGCTTTCAAAGCTCCCTGTTGTCTGGCTTTACCACTACTCTACTTTTCAACACAAAGTTCTGTTTCAGTTGCTGTCTACCTAACTGGCTCAGCGTTCCTTTGTAAAGAGTTGGATAATGGCTAGAGTGGGTAGGGATGGGGAGACAGGACAAGGACATGTTGATGCAGAGCAACAAATAATTATCATAAAGTCGTTGGGTATGATACATAATTGGTTTAGATTTTAGCCATAGAAAACAGTTGTAAGAGCTGCTGCCTGGGAAACAATAATCTGCCCTGTCCATGCTGCTTTTTTGGAACTCATTTTGGGACTAGATTCTGCAAATGTAGAATTTGCACAGCTTTACTGTAATTGTCATCGTGAATGATACCCTAATTATACATTGATTTAAGGAAGCTAGGCTCACATCGGAGATATACTCTAATGATGGTTTCTCTTAGATTCATAGAATCTGCCATAGAAAAGGGCATTCATGATTTGCTAGTTTAACTCCTCTCTACTTTCTTTCACTGAAAGAATCTCATCAACATCTGTCAATAGACAGTTATCTCATCTGAATGCTTCTAATAATAAGGAATTCACAATCTCACAAGGCAAGTTCTTCAATTTGCCTGCCATATTTGTCCCAGTTTTATCCTTGAGAACTACCCACAATAAATATGCTCTGTACATCACTTGATAAGCTGAAAGGGGTGGATGTTGAATATCACCCAAGTGTGATTGCAACCTAAAGCCTGTTATCGTATTTCCAATTAGAATCAAAGAGAAGTTGGTATGTAGCTTCTCGGCCTTTTGGCTAAGATTAAGAGAAGTTGGTATGTAGTTCAGATACTTCATTTTCTTTAATTGCACTGACACTAAAGCTTTGTATTTATAACTATTCTGGTTCTTATAGACTATAGGTTCTTGGGGAACCCTCTTGTTAAGAGAATTTTCCTGGACCCAAATATTTGATTTTCCATAGAGAAGAAACATTCAGTTTTATTTCCGTATTAAAGCATTTCAGTCCCTTGGCCATAGTCCTCATAGTAACTGCTCAATTAATGTTTTCATAATCATTATCATAATTATTGCTGTCAGTCTGTATAAAATGAAGGTCTTGAAGTAGCTAAGATTTACCATCTTTCCTGTATTTCCACCTGTTTCTGGCCACCAGAACCATCCCCAGATAATTCCAGCGCTTCTGGAATAAATAGGGTGTTGTAAGTTATGTTAAAGAGTGAATTTCATTCTGACAGAGATAGGAAGTAAGATTGTTTTGAGTAGAGAATAACATAATGAGACTTATATTTTAGAATAATCACTAGCTCCTGTGTAGAGGGGCAAAAGCTGAGGTAAGATGAGTAATTCCAAGACTATGAGAATAGTTCAGGGATAGATGCTAGTGGTTGGACTAGAGTGGTAGCAGTAGGGGTGGTGGGAAGGAGTCAGATTCTGAATATGTACTTAAGTAGAGCCTACAAGATTTACTGATGGACTGGATGTGAAGTGTGAGAGAAAGAGAAGAATCAAAGATCACCCCAAGTTTTTGGCTTAGGCAGCTGGTAAAATGGAGATGCTGTTTACTTGAGATGGAATTAAAGGTAAGGACATTTTGGTGTTGGTGTTGGTAATCTATAGTCTTAGGACATATACTAGAGTAAAATATTTACTTCCTACTCGTTTTTTTTTAAACTAACATTTATTCTACTTTTTATGAATAATTTGTATCTTTTCTGAAGAACCAATGTGTTTGGGATTAATTTTGCTACATGGGGATGTGGTGTTTTAAGGAGTAAAACACAGTAATAACTTTTGGCTGGGTGTTGGTGGCTCACACCTGTAATCCCAGCACTTTGGGAGGCCAAAGTGGGTGGATCACCTGAGGTCAGGAGTTCGAGACCAGCCTGGCCAACATGGTGAGACCCCCATCTCTAAAGAAAATACAAAAATTAGCTGGGTGTGGTGGTGCGCATCTGTAATCCCAGTTACTTGGGAGGCTGAGGCAGGAGAATCACTTGAATCCGGAAGGCAGAGGTTGCAGTGAGCCAAGATCATACCACAGCACTCTAGCCTGGGCAACAGAGTGAGACTGCATCACCCCCACCCCCCCAAAAAATAAACAAAATAAACAGTAATAACTTTTAACAAAATAAGATTGAAAATTAGCTTTAGAGGCTGGACACGGTGGCTCACGCCTGTAATCCCAGCACTTTGGGAGGCTGAGGCAGGCGGATCACCTGAGGTTGGAAGTTCGAGACCAGCCTGACCAACATAGAGAAACCCGGTCTCTACTAAACATACAGAAATTAGCTGGGCATGGTGGCACATGCCTGTAATCCCACTCTGGAGGCTGAGGCAGGAGAATTGCTTGAACCCAGGAAGTGGAGGTTGCGGTGAGCCAAGATCACGCCATTGCACTCCAGCCTGGGCAACAGAGCTAAACTCCATCTCAAAAAAAAAAAAAAAAAGCTTTAAATATTTGAAGAAGTTTAAATGTTTTTTACTTTGCTTTATCTTGAAAAGCCTAGGGAAAGTTTAACACTCTGCTTAAAACTAGTGGTCTCCATCCTTTTGTAGTTCATAAGCGTGATGGTTGAATTTTCACATGCATGTGTGAGATGTGCCTCCCTCAAACCTTGTTATGTTGGCACATTACCTGTCTGACATGGGGGAAAAAAAAACTAGGCAGTCTATTTTAATAGGTTAAAATTGGGAATTCTGTGAGAAGACTGATACTTTTCAAGAATATTAGTGTAGCTCTTATTTCCGTCTTTCTTTTATCTTGTCTTTTGCTTTAGCTTTGTAAAATGTATTAGAGAGCCATTAAAAATGCAGAATTTCAAAAATCAAGCTCTGGACAAATAGTAATATTAGGCATGTACTTTGATTATTTATGCATTCCTCTTTTAAAAATAACTACTCTGTGCCTGAGGCTCTACTTTTATACTTGACTCATGCTCAACTCTCACTTCACCTTCTTCGCATGTCAGATGCCTTCTGACATTTAATTATATTTTCTCGTGACTTTGAGAGCCAAGAAAAAAAATCATTTCCAAAATAGTGTATCAATGGAAGATTCTTTTGAATTACTGAAAGCTTCTGCCCAAATGATTAAAATTGTTGGCAGTTCACAATAATCAGATTGCTTCAAACTTTGGAATTAATCGAGTGTGGTGGTGCGCACCTGTAGTCCCAGCTACTCAGGAAACAGATGGGAAGATCTCTTGAGCCCAGGAGTTTGAGGCCAGCCTGGCAACATAGTGAGACTCTATCTCAAAACAAACCAACTTTGGAATTATCTAAGTAGAAGGTCTTTTGGAGCTCAGGAGCAGAGAGGAAAAGGTAATTTCAGAGTTTAAGGAGCTTCCAAGATCTCCGTGGAGAGGAGTCCCTTCAGAAAGCTGGAAGGCATTATGTTAACACTGGATGTCTGGGGAGAAAGGGGAAAAGTACCGGGTACTATTTTCACATTTCCTTTCACTATTCTGTGAACCACCTTCTGTGTTTATTTACACATAATTCTTTTCTCTCTCCCTCCTTTTTTTTTTTAAAAAAAAAAAAAAAAAACTTTTTAAAAAAACAGTGCATTTGCCCAGTATAACATGGATCAGTTCACGCCTGTGAAGATAGAAGGATATGAAGATCAGGTAATAATTGCCTTTTAGACAGGCTATGCCTGGCAGATAGTAGAGATCCTATTAATAGAAACCAAAGCAGATGTCTGAACCAGGTGCTGAATAAATTTGTCTTAGTTTTTATAGTTTTTGTATGTACTCTACATGTTAGGATATTCTTCCTCTTTCTCATAACACTAGCAGTTTCTTTGACAAGAAAGGAGAGCAGCCTCTTAACAAGAACAGTGAAAATGGAAGTATTTAAGTCTTACAGGTTTTCCAGCTGTCTCTAACTCTCCTTGATAGGAGTAACAACAGACATTATATTTAATGGAAAAACAGAGGCATTCCTCCTGAAATTTAGACTATTTATTTATTACTTTAGGATTTTGGTGGTTGGGAAATGGGGTGAGAAAACAGTTCACTTTGTGTATTTTTTCATTTTTGAACCATGTGAATGTATTACCTATTTTAAATGCTAAGTGTAATGGCCCTAAAGTTTCATAATGACTCTGGAAAAATATGTGAAAAAAATACAAAAGTACATAAAAGTTATTACAGCTATGTATAAAGTACATATATAGCTATGTATAAGTATATATTAGAAACCAAGAAATGAATATTATTAGTATGGGGGATATTTTGTAGTTTAAAGTTGACTTATTCATAAATACAATATTCTTAATAATATGGGACTTGGTTAAAAAATTAATATGAAAGAGAAATCTGACTAAATGAAAAGTTAACTGCCTCAGAATTTTTATTGATGTGTTTCATAAACGGCAGTAAGATTGTCTTTTTTACAGAGTTACTCATATGTTTAATGATTCTTTGGAAGGTCTTAATTACAGAGCACGGTGACCTGGGTAATAGCAGATTTTTAGATCCAAGAAACAAAATTTCCTTTAAATTTGACCACTTACGGAAAGAAGCAAGTGACCCCCAGCCAGAAGAAGTAGATGGAGGTCTGAAGTCTTGGAGAGAATCCTGTGACAGTGCTTTAAGAGCCTATGTGAAAGACCATTATTCCAACGGCTTCTGTACTGTTAAGTATCTGACTGCTTCGTTATCAGAGAGTGTTTTCTTATATTTACCTTATCCTTTGGAGGCTTTGGCCTACCAAACATCCCTACTTTCTTCTTAGCCATGCTCTCTTCTCCTCTGCATTTTATTCCCTAAATCATTTTGGAAAGGGGTATAAATAAATGGAAATTTTTATATGGAAAATTTCTTTTTAAAATCCCAATGCACAAAAAATTTAGGTATCAGTGTATTCTGTTTTCATATTTGACTTATGAGAAATGCCTTACATCCATCAGAAAAAGGTCTTTGGTTTTTCTTTTTTTAAATTAACCTTTTAAACTAATTTTTTTCTTATTTGTATTTTTACCCAGATCTAAAAGGTCTTTGGTTTGGACGTGGAGAAAAAATGGTATACTAAGATTGTTGAGAGAGCTATTGCTCATATTTATGGCTTTTTGATATGGGCATTTTTACACAAACTACTTCTCCATAGTTTAGATGTTTATATTAGGTAATCAAAACTATTAGAACTAAACAATTGGCTGGGCATGGTAACTCATGCCTGTAATCTCAGCACTTTGGGAGGCCAAGGTGGGCAGATCACTTGAGGCCAGGAGTTCGAGACCAGCCTGGCCAACATGGTGAAACCTTTACTTAAAAAATACAAAAAGTAGCTGGATGTGGTGGTGCACACCTGTAGTCTCAGCTACTCAGGAGGCTGAGGCACAAGAATCACTTGAACCAGGGAGGTGGAGGTTGCAGTAAGCTGAGACCACACCACTGCACTCCAGCCTGGGCAACAGAGTGAGACTCTGTCTCAAAAACAAAAAAAAAAAACGATTTTTTAAAAATCAGGAGTGATTTTCTTTTTTTTTCTTTTTTTTGGTTGTTGTTGTTGTTCTTTTGTTTTTTGAGACGAAGTCTGTGTCGCCTAGGCTAGAATGCAGGGGCACCGTGTTGGCTCACTGTAACCTCCATCTCCTGGGTTCAAGCAATTCTCCTGCCTCAGCTTCCTGTGTAGCTGGGATTACAGGTGCCCACCACCACACCTGGCTAATTTTTATATTTTGAGTAGAGACAGGGCTTCACCATGTTGGCCAGGCTGGTCTCGAACTCCTGACATCAGGTGATCCAGCTGCCTCGGACTCCCAAAGTGCTGGGGTTACAGGCGTGAGCTGCTGCACCTGGCCTAATTTTCTTTTACTACCTCTTGACTGTAAAAATAGATAAATTTGGCTTTATTATTTTTCCTTTATAAAATTATGGCATATTAAGAAAAATATTGATTAGAATATTTTTTATTTTTAAATTGACAAAAATATGATATGTACAACATGATGTTTTGAAATATGTATACATTGTGGAATGGTTATATTGAGCTAATAACATGGATTACTACACATATTTATCATTTTTTTTGTTGTGGGAAAATCTCTCTTAGCAATTTTCACTAGAATAATTTAAGTATACAATGATGATGAATTACATGGCAGTCTAGAATACAGTTAAGAGCACCTACTTTGAAGCCTTACTAACTGGTTTGAATCCTGGCCCTGCCAATTAATTAGTTGTGTGACCTTAGGTAAATTACTTAACATCTCTGTGCCTCAATTCTTTTACTGTAAAATGGAAATAATTGTTTTTACCTCATAGAGTTGTTGTGAAGATTTAATGAATTAGTAATATGTGTAATATATGCCTGGAACAGTGCCTGGCACAAAGTAAGCTCTACATAAATGTTAGATAAATGTTAGGCTAGATGTCATTATGTTTGATTTTTTTTTTTTTTTTTAAATGAGAATACCCATTATGGTGGACTGGACAAGTATAGAATTCCTGTTGGGAAGCCAGTATTGCAAAGGGGAGACATGTTAGACTCCCATTTAGAAACTGACTGTTTAATCCTAAATATACTTTGAATTTATTGTTTGTTACCTGTTCAAAGTTTGTCACTACCCATTCTTAATTTGGAGAGCTCCAGCACCAAATAACCCTACTGTGTCCTTAGCTATCAAATGACCTACAGAAAGTCATGGAATTGTTCTGATGGTGTCTGCTGTATATAAGTATCCTATGTCTATGTCTTCAGCTGACCTGCTTAGTAGTCCGTAATTTCATCTCCTTATTTCCTATCAAATTTTCTACATAGTATGTTCCAAACATTTTTCATCGTCCTCTGACAGGCATCTAATCCCCCATGTTTTGTAAGGATTGAAACTGACAGAAATTTTTTTTTTTTGAGACAGTCTCGCTCTGTCTTCCAAGCTGGAGTGCAATGGTGTGGTCTCGGCTCACTGCAACCTCCCCTTCCTGGGTTCAAGTGATTCTCCTGCCTCAGCCTCCCGAGTAGCTGGAATTTCAGGCGCCTGCCACCACACCTGGCTAATTTTTGTATTTTTAGTAGAGATGGGGTTTCACTATGTTGGCCAGGCTGGTCTTGAACTCCTGACCTTGTAATCCGTTCACCTCAGCTTCCCAAGTAGCTAGGACCACAGGTGCACACCACCATACCTAGCTAATTTTTCTCTGTGTGTGTGTGTTGTGTGTGTGTAGGGACTACAAGGCATGAGCCACCATGCCCGGCCTATTTCTCCTTCTTTGTCTGCCCTTTCCACCTTGCCCTTTCTCCCTCTTCTCCACTTTTTCCCTTCTCTCATCTCTCTCTGCATCACCACCACATCAGTACACATTCTTCGCCTGCTAATGCCATTTCCTCTATCTACTTCTGAACCCTTTGATTTTTTACTCTAGTCTCCATTCTACAGAAACTGCTCTGAGTTTACTAATGGTTCCTGAGTTACCTGGTCCAGTGTCCTTTTCCTTGTCCATGACTTCCGAATGGCATTTCACACTGAAGCCAATCAACCACTTCTAGAAATTATCTTTTACTTAGGCTGCTGTCAGCAATCCCTAATTCTTTTTTTTTTTTTTTTTTTTTGAGATGGAGTTTTGCTCTTTTTGCCCAGGCTGGAGTACAGTGGCATGATCTCAGCTCACTGCAACCTCCGCCTCTCAGGTTCAAGCGATTTTCCTGCCTCAGCCTCTCTAGTAGCTGGGATTACAGGTGGCCACCACCACACCTGGCTAATTTTTGTATTTTTGGTAGAGACAGGGTTTCACCATGTTGGCCAGGCTGGTCTTGAACTCCTGACCTCAGGTAATCCCCCTGCCACGGCCTCTCAAAGTGCTGGGATTACAGGCGTGAGCCATTGCGCCCAGCCCCCTAATTATTCTTACTCTGTACTAAGTTCTTTTTTTCCCCTACCTTTGTAAATGTAGGTATTCCCCAAAGTTCATAGTTCATTTAATGCAGGTAAAGTAACATAGGCTTCGGTGTCACAAAAACAGTGGGTTTGGATTCTACCTTTACCACTTCCTGAGTGACCTTAGGCAAGAAGCTTTGTGAACTTCAACTTCTTATCTATAGATAACACTATATTTCATCAGATTTATTGGAGGAAAAAGAAAGTACATGTAAGAACATATTTTGTGGACTATAAAGCACTATCTTTTTTTCTTACTTTCCCTTGGTGATTGCATTTCCATTCACCTCTCCCACACTAAAGAAGAGTTAGGGTTTCTAACTACTAACTAGACATCTCCATCTGTAATTTCCAGTTTGTTAATGACACCACCATCTTTTTAGTCACCCTTGAGTTCCTTCTTTCCTTTGCCATCATTTGCAATATACTGCTAGACTTTGATTGTACTTCTATATTCTGTATGCAGCTTTTCCTTTCCATTCCCATTAATATAACTCTGACTTGTTGCCTAGATTAATCCTGTGGCCTCCTAACCAAGCTTCAGCTTTTCTTCATTTTATCTTGAATACCAGTATTGATTATTCTCCCACAATATTAGTTCTAGTCATGTTTTGCTGTCTCTCCATTGCCTATAGAATAAAACCTTAAACTTCTTACTTTACATCTACTATTACATGACCTAAATCTACCATCCTGTTTTGTCTTTCATTAGTCCACTTCACACACACCCTCTAAACCTGACAACTATCAGCCTTTCACTGAACAAGTCCTTAGTTTCCTGTCTCGCCTTTATTTTCAGTCTCTGCTTATCAGAATCTCATCTGTCTTGTATGACCCAGCCTAAATGGCACCCGCCTTGTACCCCTGACCAAGAGCAGTATTTCCCTGTTTTCATTGTATCACTGTCTCTGGTAGAACCTAACATGTTCTGCTTTGTTTTCATATCCCATGTGCACTATTGTGTTGTAAGCTCATTTTATCTGATTCTTTGTCTCCCCCAAGGATTTAACACTGTGCTTTTGTACAATGCGTGTTGTTTAAATTAAATGTGTTTGGAGTCTTTAACTATTTTTTTTTCCCCAACAATAGGTTTATGCTAAAACTATCGATGGTCAACAGACTATTATTGCATGTATTGAAAGCCACCAGTTTCAGCCTAAAAACTTCTGGTAAGAAATAGATATTCTCTTCTATTTATATCTGAAAGAGACCAGCAGTTGAGACTTGGTTTTTAATCCAACTAGCTTGGAATAATTATTTAACTTACAGACTTCAGTTTTCCATCTATAAATGAGGGATTTAGATTCCTTACAGTTCTAAGTTTTGTAATTATATTTTCCTTTAAAAGTTACTTTTATTTTGAGTGAGAACAAGTGATTAGTAAAGCACCCTATTGAAAATCTGAGTTTTACTTGGCTTAGGGTTACTGCTACTTGAGTTAATTGTATAACTCAGCAGCCTATTCATCTGATTTTGGAAGAGCCTCCCATGAGCAGAATAGGCATGGTTTTCCATTTCAAGGGAAAAAAGGAAAAATGAAAGACAAAATAACTTAGAAAAGGCTTATGGTCAGGCCACTTAGATCCAGACTTATATTTGAGTAGACAGAGCTTTGGGTTTGCCAAACTGGAAATGACAGTTTCGCTCTCTTTTTTTTTTTTCCTTTTTTGCACCCCTCTTTCCCAACTTCTGTACCTCAGTGGCAAATCACCTCTTTCTTGTGCTTATCGCTAATTCTGCAATGTTGTCTGTGTGTTTTAATAGGAATGGTCGTTGGAGATCAGAGTGGAAGTTCACCATCACACCACCTACAGCCCAGGTGGTTGGAGTGCTTAAGATTCAGGTGAGATTCCAACATGTTTATAGACTTAAAACTTCACATCTTTAAAACATGTGCAAGTTGCTTTGGTATTAAATAAGGACCAAGTATATGTAGATGCAAAGGGAAACTGATAGCAGTGAATAGAAATAGAAGCCTCCTTCTTGGGATGGTAAATAGAGAGAGCTATTCTGGGTTGATAAAGGATAGTATGTAGAGTGTATGGCAACATGGTTATTGTTATTTTTCCTTTAAAGGTAACATAAGATATAACTAGGAATTATCAAACAGCAGTTTTAGGAAAGATTTAAAATTAATAATAATAATAATTATTATTATTATTTTTTGGGACAGAGTTTCACTCCATCACCCAGACTGGAGTGCAGTGACGTGATCTCAGCTAACTGCAGCCTTCACCTCCCAGCCCAGGCTGGGTTAATTTCTAAAAATTATAACTAGAGAGAATGGCAGGTGTTTTGGAATATAAATAGCCAAGCAGAAGTAGATTGATTGATTGATTGACTGATTGATTGATTTTTGAGACAGAGTTTTGCTCTTATTGCCCAGGCTGGAGGTGCAATGGCGCGATCTTGGCTCTTCGCAATCTCTGGCTCCTGGGTTCAAGTGATTCTTCTGCCTCGGCCTCCCGAGCAGCTGGGATTACAGGCATGCGCCATCATGCCTAGCTAATTTTCTATTTTTAGTACAGGCGGGGTTTCTCTATGTTGGTTAGGCTGGTCTTGATCTCCTGACCTCAGGTGATCCACCCGCCTCGGCCTCCCAAAATGCTGGGATTACAGGCGTGAGCCATTGCACCTGGCCCAGAAGTAGATTTTTAATGCTGATGTCAGGGTAGACAGGCAGCTGAATAAGATAGCTGTTAACTCATTTGATGCCTATCTGGATTGAAGCTTAATATCCTAGCAGAGGTTCGATTTTCTAAATTCAGGGTGATTTAATATTTAAGCCTCACTAACTGTAAGGTCAGAATAGGTACAGGTAACCGAGAAGATCAGTACCTAATCGTACCTGTATTATATTATGTGAAGCTGTGCTTTAACAACAATTACCAAGAGTTGTCTTTTTTTTTTTTTTTTTTTTTTTTTTTTTTGAGGAGGAGGAGGAGAAGGAGGAGTCTCGCTTTGTCGCCCAGCCTGGAGTGCAGTGGTGCAATCTTGGCTCACTGCAACCTCTGCCTCCTGAGTTCAAGCAATTCTCTTGCCTCAGCCTCCCAAGTAGCTGGGATTACAGGCACGCATCACCACGCCCAGCTAATTTTTGTGTTTTTAGTAGAGGCGGGATTTCACTATGTTGGCCAGGCTGGTCTTGAACTCCTGACCTCAGGTGAGCCACTGCGCCCAGCCAAGAGTTGTCTTTTTTAATGCTCTAATTTAATCAAGTGCGTAGGTAATAAATTCTGTAAAAGTAAATCTTCTCTTTTTATATATACCTATAGCTTCCTGCAACAAGTAGCTCCTGGCCATAGGAGCATGCCCAACTCAGGTGAGACAGGCTGGTGTTGAGTTCACAGCTCTAGGAGCAGCCCTCAGTGATATGTAAGAGTTGATAGATAAATATGGCAGCTTCCTCAAGTAGGACAACTTTGAAGCACGTTCTATTTAGTCTTCCGGAGCCCAATACCCACAGCCGTAACCTGCTCATAAACGTACCTGTAAGGCTTCCTTCCCTTCTGTGTCTTACTTCTTCTGTCCCCTACTATAGCTTTGTGAGATTCGCTCCTGAATAAACTACTTTTCCTCTAATCTTTGTCTTGGGGTCTGCTTCTGGGAAGGTGCAACCTAAGACAGCATACTGTTCTGTTTCTGTTAACAAAATATCTTAGTAGCCTAACGCTCTAGATCTCTTGTAACTGTGGCATTAGCATTAACTTCCTAGAACCATGGTATCAGCATTGTAGAAGCTTATTGTAAATAAATTTTACTTTGTTTCTAGATGGAAACAGCCATTTGTATTTTAGCTCTGCCAGTGCAAACCTATAAAATGAGAGCACACATCACAAAGGGTGATAATTTATGGTAAGATTCAAAATACAGCCCAGTGTACAGACCCACATTTAAACCTTTTTAAGCACAGATTGAGCACACTTTCGGGGAAAGCTTATTTCATTTACATATCTTTTAAATTTTGGAGTGAGAATTATTTGGAAAAGTCATTAAGATATTTAGCCTTTCGGGCTAGTCTATAGGCAAAAACATCGTTCTAAGAAGGCAACAATTTCTGAGGATTTATGTTGATGACAATCATGTTGAAATTTGTGTTAGTTAATTGAACCATTTTCATATTAGCAGATGAGACCTAGAAAAGGTCTTAGAACACATAAGTTTTGAGCTTAATTTCTTTCTTGAAACGGTGTATCTCAACTCTATCACCTAGGCTGGAGTGCAGTGGTGCTTTCATAGCTCACTGCAACCTCAAACTCCTCAACTGAATGATCCTCCCACCTCATCCTCCCAAGCACCTGGTGCTACAAGCACACACCACTGTACCTGGCCAACTTTTTTAATTTTTTTGTAGAGTCGGGGTCTCACTATATTGCCCAGTCTGGGTTAATTTCTAAAAATTAGAATATCATTAGTGTATTAGGTAATGAAATTAATATTTTTTAGAATTTTTCTTTTCTTTTCTTTTTTTTTTTTTTTTTTTGAGACAGAGTCTCACTCTGTTGCCCAGGATGGAGTGTAGTGGCAGGATCTCGGCTCACCGCAAGCTCCATCTCCCGGGTTCATGCCATTCTCCTGCCTCAGCCTCCTGAGTAGCTGGTACCACAGGCGCCCACCACCACACCTGGCTAATTTTTTGTATTTTTAGTAGAGACAGGGTTTCACCGTGTTAGCCAGGCTGGTCTCAAACTCCTGACCTTGTGATCCGCCTGCCTCGGCTTCCCAAAATGCTGGGATTACAGGCGTGAGCCACCGTGCCTGGCCCTAGAATTTTTCATTGAGATCAAAAACAGGCTTATTGACCTTACCCTATATTCCTTTCCATGTCCTAATTAAGAAACATAACAGAAGTTCAAACTAATTGTATAGTCTTTATTCTTGAACAAAAAGAATGTGCTCTGCATACCTCCTCTCTTTAGACAAGTTCTGAGAAATACAGAAATTCTTGTTTCTTCTGTGGCCAGATCTCTGGCTTTTTTTTTTTTAAATATCTCCCATCCTGTTTGTAATCATTCCCCCTGCCCGCTTTTTGTTTTGTTTTGTTTTGTGAGATGGAGTCTTGCTCTGTCGCCAGGCTGGAGTGCAGTGGCACGATCTTCTTGGCTCATTGTAACCTCCGCCTCCTGGGTTCAAGCGCTTCTCCTGCCTGAGTCTCCCAAGTAGCTGGGCGTACAGGCACATGCCACCACGCCCAGCTAATTTTTTGTATTTTTAGCAGAGACCAGGTTTCACTGTGTTAGCCAGGATGATCTTGATCTCCTGACCTCGTGATGCGCCCACCTTGGCCTCCCAAAGTGCTGGGATTACAGGCGTGAGCCACTGCACCCGGCTCATTCCCCTTTTGAATGTTCTTTTCAGTCCCTGAACCTCTAGTTTTTTTAATGAAAAAACAAACAAAATTGATATTTGATTGTGACCTATTTGTATTTTAAATATTCTTATCTATTGGGATTTTAACCTTTATATGTCATCATCATTTAGCCCAGTCTTTTTTGCCCACATCTTTGCTGTTCTGATTTTACATGTAAGTATTAGTGGTTCTTATTATCACCCTTCTTTTCCAGTGGATTCTCATCTTGTCTCCAGTGGATTCCAGTCTCACTCTGTTGCCCAGGCTGGAGTGCAGTGGTGCAATCTCAGCTCACTGAAGCTTCCACCTCCTGGGTTCAAGTGATTCTCCTACTTCAGCCTCCCAAGTAGCTGGGATTACAGGCACCCGCCACCAAGCCTGCCGAATTTTTTTTGTATTTTTAGTAGAGACAGGGTTTTGCCATGTTGGTCAGGCTGGTCTCGAACTCCTGACCTCAAGTGATCTGCCCGCCTCAGCCTCCCAAACTGCTGGGATTAAATGTGTGAGCCACCATGCCTGTTCTCAGTGGATTCTTATATTGTCTTTTCTTCTTTAACCTCTTAGAAAGCCAAAAGGTAAAATTTCAGGGTTTAGAGAGGATATGGAAAGTCTAGCTTCTCTTGCCCATCTGGATAGAGCCAGCTGTTTGTCCTCATTAAAGAAGATGCTTGCCAGGCACGGTGGCTCACGCCTGTAATCTCAGCACTTTGGGAAGCCAAAGCAGGGAGATCATGAGGTCAAGAGATCGAGCCCAGCCTGGCCAACACGGTGAAACCCCATCTCTATTAAAAATACAAAAATTAGCTGGCCATGGTGTCACGTGCCTGTAGTCCCAGCTACGCAGGAGGCTGAGGCAGGAGAATTGCTTGAACCCAGGAGGCAGAGGTTGCAGTGAGCCGAGATCAGCCACTGTGCTCCAGCTTGGGCAACAGAGCGCGACGCTGTCTCAAAAAAAAAAAAAAGATACTTATTTTTGTCCTTTAAACAAGGATAGGTAGGAGGTTCTTGTTGTCCAGGGAAGTCTTTTTGTTGCAAATAGCTTTCTGCCTAGATGAAGCTTGGCTGTTATGCCCTTCTAATGATATCCACAAAGAGTAAGCCCCTGCTGAGACACTATTTCTCCCCAGATCAAGGAATTTCTAACTTTTTGACAAAACATAGCATTGGGAGGTATTGCATATGTTGGATAGCTCTGGAATTTGACCTAATTCAAATCCTAGCTCCTCCTCTTACTAGGTGTGTGAACATGGATAAGTTATTGTTTAATAACTGCCTCAAGGCAAACTTCAGTTTCCTCAGCTGTAAAATAGGGTTAGTTGTAGTTCTCATCTCATAAGAGTTTTTGTAAAGATTAAATGTGGTGGCCGAGCGCAGTGGCTCATGACTGTAATCCCAGTACTTTTGGGAGGCCGAGGTGGGTGGATCACAAGGTCAGGAGTTCGAGACCAGCCTGGCCAACATGGTGAAACCTCATCTCTACTAAAAATACAAAAGTTAGCCGGGCGTGGTTGCGGGTGCCTGTAATCTCAGCTACTCGGGAGTCTGAGGCAGGAGAATCACTTAAACTGGGGAAACAGAGGTTGCAGTGAGCTGAGATCGTGCCATTGCATTCCAGCCTGGGCAACAAGAACAAGACTCTGTCTCAAAAAAAAAGGATTAAATGAGGGAATATAAGTAATAGTGAAGTGTTTGCACAGTGTCTAACACATAGTAGAGGCTTAATAAATAATAGCTCCTACAGCTAAGATTACTGAGTAAGTGAAATGAAGTAAGTGAAGATTAGTGTTCTCTTTCCCTTTTCTGCTTTATCTCTCAAAACATTATTTTGTTCAAATATCTCCTGGTAGCATAGACTAGATGTCTTAGTTTGTTCGGGGTTTTTTTTTTTTTTGGAGACACAGTCTCACTCTGTCACCCAGGCTGGAATGCAGTGGCATGATCTTGGCTCACTGCAACCTCGGCCTCCTGGGTTCAAGCAATTCTCCTGCCTCAGCCTCCCAAATAGCTGGGATTACAGGTGCCTGCCACCACACCTGGCTAATTTTTTTTTGTATTTTTAGTAGAGATGGAGTTTGGCCATGTTGGCCAGGCTGGTTTCGAACTCCTGACCTCATAATCCGCCCGCCTTGGCCTCCCAAAGTGCTAGGATTACAGGCATAAACCACCGCACCCGGCCTTGTTTCAGCTATTATAACACAATACCTTAGACTGGGTAATTTATAAACAGCAGAAATTTATTCCTCACACTTCTGGAGACTAAGAAGTCCAAGATCAAGGTGCTATTAGATTCGGTGTCTGGTGAGTTCTGTTTCTCATAGGTGACACCTGCATTCTCACATGACAGAAGGGGTGAACATTGTCCTCATGAGGTAGAAGAGTGGCAAGCAAGCTTGATTGAGCCTCTTTTAGAATGGCAGTAATCCCTTGAAGGCTTCACCCTCATGACCTAATCGCCTCCCAAAGGCCCCTCCTCTTAATACTATCCCATTGCATATTGGTCCAACATAAGAATTTTGGGAAGGTACCAACATTAAGATCATAGCACTAGATAAATGGCATTACCTGGACTATTGTTCTGGCATTAAGTCTCCAATAGCAGCTCCTTCGTTTTATTTTCTTCATAGCACAAGTATAATCTTTCTAAAACATTCCTTTTCCTGTGTGTCACCTATAATAGGATAACATCTGCATTCTTTTTTTTCCCCTAAGATGGGGATCTTGCTATATTGCCCAGACTGGTCTTAAACTTCTGGCCTCAAGTGATCCTCCCATCTTAGCCTCCTGAGTAGTCTGAATTCTTAACATGGTTTATAGGGTGCTTTGTTCTTCACAGTCTGTGTTTCCAAATTCATAACAATGTCTCCTGCCACACTCCTTTTTTACACATATTCATATGCAGTGAGTTCTTTGTTCTTCTCCAAATTAAACCAGTTATACTCCATTCTGTTATACTTTTTTATCTCCTTGGTGTAGATATCATTCTCTACCTGTCTACTTAGGTGACAACTACTGTTTTCAAGATCCTATTCAAATGCACAAAAGGATACCCTCATCATATTGTGTATGACCAGTTAGTAGCCTTGTCAAGGTGACTAAACCTATCTTAAGTTGCCAAAACTTAACCTAAAATGTCATTGACTTGTTAGTCTCTTCTCCTTTTTGCTAATTGTTTTCATAATTGTAGCACTTCACTTTACCTTACATATTCAGAACTACTTTTATCTTACTTTTTAAAAATATCTGATTTACCAATAAAATATTTGTTTTTCTATCCTGTCTTTAACCCTCAATGTGACTTTTCCTGTACCTGGTCAGTTCTGCTTACCAATATTGATGATAATGTATATGGAGAAATGTGCCAAATATTAGGTATGAGGATCCATTAGAATTCCTTGGTTTTCACAGAGAAAAACTAATGTTTAATGACTTTAATTATTTTAATATTGTTAAGAGTGGGATCTTATTTACCTTTGTATTCACAATGCCTAGCACAGTGCTTAGAATGTGAAAAGCATGTAATAAATGTTGAACTTAATAATCAGTTTTCCCTGCTAAGGAAAAAGCATTCTTAAACTTAAGTGTTCTGTGGATTAATTAACAACCATTGTGAATTACCACTGCTTATATTAATTATTTGTTCAGAGTTGGTAAAATGGCTCATCAACTTAAAGATAGCTTAAAGCATGGATTTGTGTCCTAAATAACGGGTTTCTCTATGAACTTCCCCTAAAAAGGCTCAAACATTGTCTCACACAGGTTCATTATTATGAAGATGGCAATGTTCAGTTGGTTAGTCATAAAGATGTACAGGATTCACTAACTGTTTCGGTGAGTATGGAATATTTAGTGTCTGTCTTACTCATGTCTCATTTTTCTTTAAAAAATTAGTTTCGATCCTGAGTGCTGATTGTGCTAGTAGAAATTCAGTTTGCTTTTAATGTTTTGATTTTGGCCACTTCTGTTAGTGCCTCTTACCACCAACCAGCATATATTAGTTCACAGTTTTTGATTCACAATATTGATTATGACTTTAGACAAATGTCCTTCTTAGTTGCTCTCTTTCAATTGTAATAGTTACTCAAGGACAGCAATACCTTCAATCAATAAATACCAAGAGCAAGGAAAGTTTACCAAACTGCATCCTATAGGGCTGCATTTATATCATTAGAGAAACAACATTTTTAGGAGTATTCAATTAGAATGTTTTGTGGTTTGGTGGTGGTGTTCTGTTTGAGACAGGAACTCACTTTGTTGCCCAGGCTGGAGTGCAAGGAAGGACATGATCACAGCTCACTGCAGCCTCGAGCTCCCAGGCTCAAGCGATCCTCCCACCTCAGCCTCCCAAGTAGCTGGGACCACAGGTGCATGCCACCATGCCCAGCTAATTTTTTTATTTTTGGTAGAGATGAGGTCTCTATGTTGCTCAGGCTGGTCTCAAACTCCTAGACTGAAGTGATCCCCCTGCCTCAGCCTCCCAAAGTACTGGGATTACAGGTGTGAGCCACCATGCCTGGCCACTATTGTGTTCTATACCTTGAAAGAAGAGACATGATTTGTTCTTGCATTTCTTTGATAGTCTCATTACTT
This sequence comes from Pongo pygmaeus, assembly GCF_028885625.2. Lineage (NCBI taxonomy): Eukaryota > Metazoa > Chordata > Mammalia > Primates > Hominidae > Pongo > Pongo pygmaeus. The sequence continues at coordinate 117,057,601 of NC_072373.2, read as the reverse complement.
CTTTAAGTTCTTAGAAGTTATTGAGTACCCCCAAAGAGTTTTTGTTTATGTGTTAGATCTATCAATGTTTACCTCACCAAAAATTAAAGCTGAGAAGTGTTGGCCAGGAGTGGTGGCTCACACCTGTAATCCCAGCACTTTGGGAGGTCGAGGCAGGTGAAAGCTTGAGCTCAGGAGTTCAAGACCAGCCTGAGCAACATGGTGAAACCCTGTCTCTACAAAAAAAAAAGTATAAAAATCAGCTGAGTTCCTGTAGTCCCAGCTACTTGGGAGGCTGTGGTGGGAGGATCACCTGAGCCCAGGAAGGTTGACGCTGCAGTGAGCCAAGATCGTGCCACTGCACTTCAGCCTGGGTGACAGAATGAAACCCTGTCTCAAAAAGAAAGCAAGAAATAAAACTAAGAAGTGTTAAAAATATTCGTTAATTAAAAATAATGATAACAAACCCATTACTTGTTAATAAGTAACATCTTTGTGAATATATTTTCCAAATCAAAAGAAAAAATAGTGGGAAGAATGGCATTAGTCTGTGTCTTCACAAATTGTGTAATGTCTGGTTTATTAAAAGATGGCTGACTTTATTGTGATATTAGTTGTTTTTTGCTTGTTTGTTTATTTTTTGAGATGAAGTTTTGCTCTTGTTGCCCAGGCTGGAGCACTGTCTTGGCTCACTGCAACCACCACCTCCCAGGTTCAAGTGATTCTCCTGCCTCAGGCTCCCGAGTAGCTGGGATTATAGGTGTCTGCCACCATGCCCAGCTAATTTTTGTATTTTTAGTAGAGACAGGGTTTCACCATGTTGACCAGGCTTGTCTTGAACTCCTGACCTCACCTGCCTCGGCCTCCCAAAGTGCTGGGATTACAGACATGAGCCACTGCACCCAGCCTCTGCTTCATACCTTTCATTATCCTTGAAAGTGATAAAGTCATCACACATCATGTAGTTTCTAGGAAATTACATCATACACACATTACAGAGTGAAAATGAAACAGGCAAATAACTGTGTGTTAGTATTATTATGAAAGTAGAAAGTAGTTTTGACCTCATAGTCTGTCTTAGGACTGCTGCTCTAGATATTAAATCCTACCCTCTTCCCTTTAATTCTGTTGTACTTAATGGTAACAGGAAGACGGAGATTCATTTCATTTTAGACTTGAACCACGTAGTACAAAATGTGATTGACTAGTTTAACATCATAAGTGGCAAATAAAGGCATATGTGAGCCTATGTATATGACTGATGTGTCAAAGGGCATTGTTCATACCATTTTAAACCAGAAATATTTTCAAGGAGTCAAGGTTTCAAGACTTGATGTCTTTTGGGTGTACTGTGGTAGAGTGGAAAGAGCATGGGTTTTTTTGGTGAAGACCTAATTTCAGATCCCATCTTTATCATTCAAAAGCTGTATAATTCTGGTCAAGTTGCTTAAGAGGATTCTGTTTTCTCATCTGCAAAATGGGGGTTATGATTATAATATAGTCTCTTCTATAGAGTTGTTGTGAAAATCAAAGGAGGGTAGTGGGCATGGGAACACTTGGTAAACTAGAAATTGTTATACAAATGTTAGTTAAGATGGACTTACTTTTCAGGATCTTACTGCTTACACATTAAAAAAAAAATCTGATTTTCCCCCCTCTTCCTTCCTCCCTTAGAATGAAGCCCAAACTGCCAAGGAGTTTATTAAAATCATAGAGAATGCAGAAAACGAGTATCAGGTAAGAACATTTGGAGTTAATTTTCCTAGATCTACTATCTTATTATTTTGCTGTTAGCATATTTTGTTAGGCCTGTGTCCTTTAATGTAAATATACATGCTCTTCAGTTTACTAAATGTGGAGACTTTGCAGACCTTCCAAGTTGGCATTCTGCTTACAGTCAGGGTTTGAGGATTGTTTGGGACTGTAGCCCTCGTTTAGAAATAATATAGGTGAACTTCTTGACCTACTTCAGAGATTGGAGAGGAGCTCATTGAAAATAATATATCCTGCCTATCCTTCATAGGGGACTCAAGCATATCCTTTGACTATAGCATTACTTTTCTGTTCACAACCAGCCCCATTTCTGTTCAAGCAACTCATCTTCAATTATCTATTGCAGACAGCAATTAGTGAAAACTATCAAACAATGTCAGATACCACATTCAAGGCCTTGCGCCGGCAGCTTCCAGTTACCCGCACCAAAATCGACTGGAACAAGATACTCAGCTACAAGATTGGCAAAGAAATGCAGAATGCTTAAAGGCTGAATGTAGGATTCTTCAGTATGTGGAAAGACAAGGATTCAACGTGTGGTCATATGATAAGTGATTTATAAACAAGAGTGATATTTTGCTAGGGTTTTCAAAGTTAACCGGTTTTCTAGCCTCATGGAATACTGTTGAACCTATAGCATTGTCTTGATTCTTTTGTGTTCTCTGCCTTGTAATTTTCTGTTACTGCTATATCTACGTGTAAATCTTTTTTTTCTTTTTCTTTTTTTTTTTTTTTTGGTTAATTCTGCCACATTTAATGTTGGTGAGAGAGTGATCTATCCTAATGACATTTTACTGTTTAAAAAAGTTTCCTAGCCATGAAGCCCTGCTACTGATTTAGACAAGGTATTATGGTCATTACTTTCTACCCCTATCCTTCCAAGCACTTCTGGTACTTCAGTCGTTTTTACTGACCCACCAACACCTAAAGAGGCTATGCTACAATCTCTAGCTAAATGGAAGACACATTCATCCTTCTCCCTCTGACTGCTTTGATCATCATTTATTGCATCTCATAACTGTAATTTTCTAAAGTTTGGATTGGGACTTTTCAGGTCCTTTTTGGAGGGCAAAGGAAGTGCCAGCTTCTCTGGGGAACTTGTTTTTAAATCCAAAGACTTGAACCACATTCCCTGTACATGAACATGTTTGCTTTTATCCCTTCTCTCATTGTCTCCTTCCCATCTTAGTACCATTGTAGTTATAAACATCTGCATTTTTAGAAGCATTTTACCCATTTATTTTTTTAAACATTCAAGAACTGCTGACGTACTGTGGATGTAGAGTATAAAACTTGAAAAATGCAGATGTTGAAGGAATAATAGGTATCTTGTGCTTTAATACTTTATGGCAGAATTGTACTATAAGCAAATGAATTAAACAGCTATGTAAATCATAAACAAAAACTAAAAATGAACCAAAGTGAAAGGATAACTTCCAGGCAGTATCTTTCTATTGTAACCTGTTATTTAAGGAAATATTAGTGATTTCTTCTAAATAGGATGTAAAACTTATTTCAAATTACTCTTCCTCAGTCCTGCCTGCCAAGAACTCAAGTGTAACTGTGATAAAATAACCTTTCCCAGGTATATTGGCAGGTATGTGTGTAATCTCAGAATACAGGTGACATAGATATGATATGACAACTGGTAATGGTGGATTCATTTACATTGTTTACACTTATATGACCAGGCCTTAAGGGAAGGTCAGTTTTTTAAAAAACCAAGTAGTGTCTTCCTACCCATCTCCAGATACATGTCAAAAAAAGAAAGGTGTTTGTGCTTCCGTTTTGTTTCTGCTCAGTAATATAGTCAAGCAACAGTTTGTTTCCAAGTGACCCATTGAGCTGTGTATGCATTTTTGTTTATTTCAAATAAAATATATTTGTATTATTTGTCCTTCATACTATCCATCCATACCACACTATCTTCTGTATCAGATAGTCTAATAGAAATATACCTGTTTTGTTCTAAAATTGTCTGAGTCTCTCCTTTTTGATTCATCGCTTCAGCCTTGGTTCTCAAGGTAAGATATTCAGCTGTATTTGATCTTATGTTGAGAATGTTTAGGGTTTCTAAAATTGGTTTCTACCTTCAACTATTATAGACTGTGAATATCCACAGATTTGCAAAGAACAGCTTTTTAAAGCGTGAGCAATATCTGTGGATCATACTGCTCTTCACTCAAAGACTACCCATGTTTCAAAGGGAAAAATGTAGTTGTCTTCTGTACCTATCATTCAGAAAGCAAGGCCGAAGTACAGTTGTAGTCACTAGGCAGAAGTAGAAATGAAAGAATCCCTGCCTTAAACTTGGTAATATTTCACATTTCATTATCTTGAAATGCTGTTTTTCCTCTCCTTAGCTGGCCTAGCTACAGACTTGTGGGAGAGGCTTTTATCCTGGTTCCCAGAAGAAAACCAGAGGGAGTTTTTATGCTTCAAGTACTCCATCCAAGGCCAGTTCAAATTCCCACCTTTTTGAGGAATATTTAGCTGCATTCCATTCTATTTGTAATGCAAATAGATTGAAACATTCTTGCTTTTAATTTATTAACACTCTCATCCTGCCCCTGCTATCCCATTGATTCCTTAGCTTAGACTTTTAAAAAAAAAATTCTTAACCCCTTAACTATCTAAAGGCCTTGGTTACTTGTATAGTCGGGAGGAAGTCAACCCTCCTTACCAAGTCTGGCAGAGACACTCCCTCTCCCGCTTCCACCCCCTTCTTAACCTCCCTTAGCAGAATATTTGCTTGAATTGTATCTATTTTATCACCACAAGCTGCTGAAATCAGCCTGTTGTACCCTAGGGCAAAGATTTCCCAGCCATCTGGAAAAGCGTTTTTTTGTGAGGCCTCCCTCCTATATTTTGGTTTGAAATGACACTGCTGAAGACTTTTTTCATCTGAGCCTCAGTGGTTATCCCTCTATTGCTTGCCTAGTTCCAGTTCCTGTTCTCTTTTATAATCTAAGACTTTGGTGCTGGACTCATCTAGGTTCATGGGATGCTTGGCAAACTTGGCATATTCTCTTCAAACTCAAAGAATGATAAATATTTGAATGCCAACTTGTGAATTTACAATTTTCTATAAAACTACCAAGTAAACCAAATGCTGGTGACCATTGTCTCGTTTTTCAACTACCTACTATGTGAAAAATCAAAGGAAGATTGGTAAATACAGAACAAAGCTGGATTGTCCTGTAGTTTAAGTTGAGCTAACTTAAATTTCTTCTTTGAACAGATAGGGTATATATAAATGCACAGAGTATATATAAGCTCTCTGAGCACAGAAACAAATCTCACATCTGACGACTAGAGGTCACTCTCCTCACCATCTTGGTTTTGGTGGGTTTTAGCTAGCTTCTTTACTGCAGCCTGTTTTATCAGCAAGGTCTTTATGACATGTATCTTGTGCTGACCTCCTGTCTTATCCTGTGACTTAGAATGCCTAACCTCCTGGGAATGCAGTCCAATAGGTCTCAGTCTCATTTTACCCAGCCCCTGTTGAAGATGGAGTTGCTCTGGTTCAAACAGCTCTGACAATAACAATTAGAACCCCATGTGAAGTAGATTTTTCTGGATGAAACTTGTTTAGAGAAGTTCCATTGTAAACAAAGCCACATAGCATCACACTTTTTACCCAAGTTTTTACTATACTGCAGCCTTTTGTGTACGTTTTGAGAACATCCAAGACATAAACCTGACCAGAGAAGAAGGGAGATTGTATCCAAGAATAATATGGATTTAGATTTGCTGGTCAGAATGGAGCCAGACATTCAGTTTGAGTATGGTTGATGATAGGTTTTTGAGATGGTAAGTAACAAGGCAATTTTGAGGAGTTCACCCTCTCTACTCTTCTGGAACCTCATCAGGACACTGAGGGAGAAAAAAAGGTAAAATCTTTGGCTGCTTTTCTAGTTTTTTCCTCTACTTTGCATAATAAGTTTGTAAGATGTTTTCCTCTGCTCTATTTTACCCATCCCCGTAGCTTTGGTTCACACTGACATTGCATTTCCTGTTGCTAAAAGCCTGTTATTCCTGGCTTCATTTGGTTGTTGGCCTTAGAGAAGGTACAGGGTAGCCCAGCTGGAGTATGACCTGGGTTCTGGACTTTCTTCAATTCCGTAGACTGAGTGTGTGGCCTCCTGCTGGTAGCTACTATGGAGAACAACACTAGCTTTGATTTATTTGAAAGTGATGTATTTGATTTAAAACTTTGTAGTGTAACTTAGCTTGTCCCATTCTAGTGTGTGTGTTATTTCATTCTGCGGGAAAAAAATAGATGCAAAGGTTTGTTATTGTAGCCCCACCCCCTTAAATTTGTCTATACAGTCTTCTGAAGCACACTGCCCTTTTAGTTCTCTTCTTGGTATTGATGCTGTCACTATTAACCACTTATTATTGCCTAACACAACAGTCCCTTACGCTCAAGATGCTAGTATTTTGATGAATATAAGGTGCCACCGTATATACCAGTAAAAATTAAAGAGCAATACAGACTGGAATGCAACGAAGCGCCCAAATATGTGGCTCAGGGGTAAGGGTCACCAGCCTTTCCACATAAGCCGATGTGGCAGAGAAAAGCAATGACTGTGTATCCTGGCAGAGCCCCTTGTCCCTCCCTCCCACACGTACACACCTTTATCTCAGAGACACTGGGTTCTTTTCCCCAAACTTCTTTGACCCTTATGCCAACTACGTGCGTCTGAAAGCCCAAGAAGGGAAAATGGGGGAGGGGGCGTGTCGCCTGCTTCCACGGGTTTACGTCCCTGGAAGGCTGGGGGAGGCGCTGGATGAGCTTCCCCAGTCCGGCCGCAGCCGACCTAGGTCCCAGTCCTGCCCTTTGCTCTTCTGCTTTTCACTGATTCCTGAGGCTCTGGAGGGTGGGCGTGAGGGTAGCCCTGGCTGAGGCTCGGAGGTCCTCCCGGGCTGTTCAGAGGGCCCCAAGCGGTAGCCACGTTCTGATACTGGCTAGAAGCCAGGGGAGGGAGCTTGGGGTAAGGGGAGGGCCCTGAGGGAGGGGTCAGACGCTTTAGGAAAGAGTTAATGCGAAGAGGGGGAGGGGATAGGACGAAGAAACCGAAGGGAAAGCTCAGGTAAGAAAAGAACGGAGGAGGGAAGCCTGGTGGGGAGAAGGGAGCCCGCAGGATCAGGGGTCAGAGTTAGGGGGCTTCCCTCCTGGTGCACCCTCATCTCAGGGCCGCCAACTTCCAGCTGCAGCGGCGACTTTCAGTTTCATTTCCACGGACCCTCCTGCCTGGGCCGCAGCCGCCGCCGCGATGCCCAGTAAGTTCAGCTGCCGGCAGCTCCGGGAGGCGGGCCAGTGTTTCGAGAGTTTCCTGGTCGTTCGGGGACTGGACATGGAGACAGATCGCGAGCGGCTGCGGACCATTTATAACCGCGACTTCAAGATCAGGTACGGGCCGGCCCACTCCCGGCCCCGAATCGCGGGCCCAGCTTGCTGCCACGACCCCCGCGCGGGGGCCACCTTTCCCGCCCCGGGGCGCAAGAGACGCAGCTCCCCCAGCGGCTCAGGCCAGTCCCGGGGCGGCGCAGATCTCCCCTCCCGCGCCTCGCCCACGCCCCACCAGCGCCGCCCGGAGCCCGCCCGTTCTGCCCGAGCTGGGCCCCTGCGCCAAGTCCCCGCGGAGAGCCTCCCGCGCTGCCCGCGCCCCCGGAGGCCGGAACCCGGGGCCGGGATCTGGGTCCCGCGTCCACGCGCCGCTCGCGGGGGCTGAGGGACAGCGCTCGCGGTGGGGGAGGGGAGCCTCCAGAGGGGGCCCAGGCATCGCGGGAGCGCGGGTTAGAGGCTGCCTGTTAGGGGCTGCGAGCCCGGGCGCGGGCTTTACGGGGACCTCTGCCACCTTGTTGAGGCGCTGCTGCCTCGGGGGTCCGCTATCTGGGAGAACTGAAGAGGCCCAGGGTAGAAGGGAGAAGCTCAGGAAGCTCTGGAAAGAAGAAAAGGGCACAAACTACGTACGTACCAAACCTCCATTAGCACCTGTGGCTTCTCCATGGAGACCCAGGGGCAGGGCCAGCCTTCTGGAGGCTCCCTTTCACCCTGTGGCTGAAGGCTGTTTGGTCTCCTTTTCCTGTTACCACCCAAGTGAAAATCAAAGAGTCTTCTGTCACACCACAGAATTGTGCTTCAAAAACACGTTTATCAACAGGCTGCTGCCTTGCGTGGAAAAGCAAGAAGCAGTTTAACAAGGGTAAACGTAAAGACTTGTACAAATAAACATAATGTAGTGGGAATCTGGGCTTAATAACAGACCTCCCGAAAAAGACCTTGGGTTTTAACAGACCAGAGGGCCAGTATGGGTGAGATATGGCTGCTAAAACAGCTGAAGTCTAAGATTGAGCTAATAGAAGTGTGATTTGAGGTGGGGGGAAAGGGTAGAGACTCTCCATTTTGGTGAAATCGTGTCTGGAATATCGTTTTCACTAATGGATATCACATTTGTAGAGGGATATTAACAGGCTTCAACAACATCTGAGAAGGGGCAAAGATGATGAGGCCCTGTTTTATGTCACCATGCTGGACACTATGGGGACTCTTAAGATGAAAAACACACAATCCCAGAGGAGCATCAGAGGCTATGATATGCATGCAATATACATGTACACAATATAGGATAGTACATGGTAAAATGGAGGATTATACTAGGGATGGTGAAAGAAAAATGCTGGAGGAAAGAGCGAGCATTTGCATCACATGGTATCAACACTTTAGGTATGTGAATTCACCCATATCCACAGAGTACAACATGGCTGTGAAGCAAGTCACCTACTTCTTTTGGCTCTGTTAAGGAAAAAGTAATTGGTTAAAACAGTAAGGAAGACTTGACTCAAGGCTAGGGTAAGAGGGTATTGCAATAGAAAAGAGAGTTGGAGCTCAATTCTGAATACAGCAAAAACAGCGGGGGATTTATGACCAATGAACAGAGTAAGGGGATCAATATATAGAAAATTACTAAGAGGAGCCATAAACAGTGGGAGGATTTTTGCTCACCTGACCTAACAAGATTCTTGTTAAAGGCAGACCAAGGACTTGGACATCAAAGGCGAGAATGAGGAACTTGATCAGATATCAAGCGTGGTCATGCATCAAGGGTGAGGAGTCTCACTAAAATGACTTCAGTATTCTTGCTAAAACTGAACTAGGTGGGCCTAAGACTGAAGGGTTTGGGGAGGCAAGGTCAAGGGCTAGTCAAAAAGAGGGCTCAGGGGAGCCTAACAAAAGTTTGATCAAGGAGAGTCTTTGTCAGCTGTAAACCGAAGGTACATAGTATGTTTTAGTACTGGGGAAAAACTGGTTGTGTTGGATTGCATACAGAAAGCCAGATATACTGTATATTGTGGGTGAATGTAGGCATTTTCAAAAGTAGTTTTTACTGTATGCACTTGTGTTTATGCAGATAAGATGCCACTCCTCTGTAATCATTAGGGGGTGTGATGGAGAAGATGGCATTGACTTTAGTCTTGAAAGAGATAAAATTTTAGTACATGGAGGAGGAGGAAAGGCCTTCTATGTGGGTTCATATTCTATCCTGAGACCCAGTGAAAGAAACTGAGAAATATTTGCCTCAAAAATAGAAAAATCAGACAGTACAAGGTAATTATCCTTGACTATTTTGGAGTGTTATAATGGATAAGATTGCACTCCTGTGTCACTCCGGAAGACAGAAGTGGGTTTCATCAACTATCCCCACTCTGTACCCTCATCATGTTGGGGAAATGTATGTTCAGATTAAAGAACTTGCCTACACATCCTTTAAAGCCAGGCTGGAATGCTGTGAAGTCAACCTTCATTTCCCAGTAGGAATTACTTGCTTTTTCTCTGGGCTCTCATGGCTTATTCTTTATACCTTGGGTACAGCCTGGTATTATGGTCACGTTACACTCTGCTTTATGGCACGTGGTCATCTCCTCCTGGTACCAAATCAGTGTAATATGCCAAAGCCAGTATAATATGCTAGCCACGCAAATGCTAGATCCTCTACCTTTAGTCAGGTTTATATGGGTCTGCAGTCCCCAGCATAGAGCTTTGTATGTAGTAGATACTCAATAAATGCTTGCAGAATCTAATTGAACTAGCAACTAGAGTTAACTAACAAGAGAATGGGCCATATAGCAGGGGGTACAGCAAGTCACACTCTAGGAATTCTAGGAGATTCCTACAGTGGGAGGGGATAGGTCTCTCCAGCTAGGTTATTTTATGATGTTATAAAGTACTCTGCTCTGAACTCTTGCCTTTTCCCACCTACCTTTATTCATTTAGCAAATATATTTAATGAGGCTCTACTATGTGCCTGTGCCTTGGTCCTTGCCTCCAAAGAATATAATCTAGTAAAGAGCAGCAGATATGTGTAGACAAACAAATGCAGTACAGTAGTATAGGTGCTAGTAACGGTGTTTAGATAGCCCTGCCATTTAGTGGTTGCATTTAACTTTGAACAACTCTCTAAATCTTCCATTTCCCCAACTGTAAGAGTATGTAAAATAATACCTTTCTCTCGGAGTTGTGAGAGACCAAAATGAGTTGTCCTAGGCAAAGCATTTGTGTGGCTAGCATATTACACTGGCTTTGTAAGTGGTACCCCTCATTAGTGCGATGATGATTAGGAGTCCGTTGTATGGGGTAAGGACTGATGTCACGAAAGGTTTCTGAGAGAAGATGATTCTTGCTTTGGATAGGAGACTCATTCTTCTACAAGTACTGGCTGAGTGCCTCCTATGAATGGCAAAGCAAAAGTGAGTTGCTAGAAATAATACAAAAGGAACCCAACTGACTAAGGAAGGAGGCAGCAGTTAGATAATTACTTAATTACGGTTGTGATGAGTGCTTGTACGGAAAAGTCCAGTATGCATTGAGAGTATATAATTTGGAGATCTGACCTAGTCTAGCAACCTAGACTAGATCAAGAAACCTAGGCAGAGGTTTCTTGGGGAAAGTGATATTTGAGCAGAATCTTGAAGGATTAATGGGACTTAGAAGACGTAAAGGGCAAGGGGAGAGTGTACAGGCAGAAGGAACAGCACCTTCAAAGGCTTGGGATGACCTCAGAAGAACAGGAGGCCAGCAGGGCCCTGGGTAGGCATTGTGAGGTGTTTTGTTGTCTTTAATCTTAACGGAAATAGGAAAACACAGAAAATTTCAAAGTAAGAGACGGACATAATCAGATTTAGAAAGATCATTCTGGCTTCTGGCGTGGAGAGTGGCTTGGTGGTTGGACCTCTACCCACAGTAAAAAACACATTTTACTTTGGGACCTGGTATACACAACCTTCACAAAACAATGCCTGCCCTTGAAACAATACATAGTTTCACTCCCTGCTCTCTGATATTTTTTATTCTGTTTTATTTCAATTTTATAAAAACCCTGGCTTTGACCCGCTAATCAGAGTTGGAATCCACAGTCTATAGATGATGAAACTAGATGTCTCTTTAAGATCACTTCCAAATCTGATCATATGTTCTAAAATACCTTTCCTCTAGCTTTTGGCTTTTCCTGAACTGGGTCTAAAAAGATTAGCCATTGTTCACCCAACAAACAACAGGGGCAGCATAAGGCAGGGAAGTGCAGGCTAAGGATGTCCACAGTGCAGAAGTCTGCAGACGGGCACAGTGATACAAGTAGTTGGGAATGGCTGAAATAAGGATGGATTGACAAGAGGCCAAGTGTGGGTGAGGATGTGTACCTCAATTTCTTTTTCTCTAAAATGGGATGGTAATAATTACTACCTCAAAGGGTTGTTTTGAGGATTGAATGAGATAATGCATTCAGGAAACGTTTTCTGTTGATGTTATTGTATTTGCATTATCGTTGTTACTATGGAGGATCTTGGAAGGTGCCATATTAAAGACTTAATTTTGTGGACTATGAAGTTGTAAATTGAGGGAACAAGATCAGATTTGTGTTTGACGACAATTCTGCAGATATAGGCGGTGGCCTAGGGTAGGGGTATGAAGCCAGAGGTAGGGAGAACAGTTAATTGGGACCTAGAAAATTGAGCAAGGGGTATGATCAGGCAGCTCACAGAAAAAATATAAATGACTAATAAAAGAAGGAAAGATCCTTGACTATATTGGTGATCAGAGAAATGCACAGTTAAAAAAGATACCATTTTTTGTAATCAAATGGTCAAAAATTTAAAACATTGAAAATTTCTGATGTTAGAGCCTTGGGAAAAGGGCATTTTCTAACTCTTGTTAGTGAGAACATAAATTTGTACAACTTGTTTAAAGGACAATTTGGCAGAACTTATCAAAGTTGTAAAGGTTCATTCTCTTTGACCCAGGAGGTTCTGCTTTAAGGAATTTATCCCATTAGACTTGCCTACAAGTACAAGGGTTTGTGTGCAAGGATAGTTATTGTAACATTTGGAGTAGCCAGAAATTTCAGGCAGCTTGTCTATCACTAGAGAAAAAAACACACCATGATGCATTCATACATGCTGTCTTTTGTAGCCATTCAAAAGGTCATGGTGGCTCTATAAAGCATTGTTACGGGAGAAGATCCATGGTGGTGAAAACGCCTGCTGCAGAATAGTATGTGTAGCATGTATCATCTCATTATTGTGTTTTATATGCATAGAAAAAAGACAGGAAAAACATACATCGAATAGTGGGTTTAATTAATTGCTCCTAATCAAGCAAGTAGTTGGGAGCAAGGGAATTAAGGGCTTTAATGTCTTATGTTAGATACTTGTTTAAATGTTTTAAAAATACTTTTGGTGACCACCTTTTCATTTATCTCTTTTTTTTTTTTTTTAATCTCTCTCTGTCACTTAGGCTGGAGTGCAGTGGCACAATCTCAGCACACTGCAACCTCCACCTCTCGGGTTCAAGCAATTCTCCTGCCTCAGCCTCCCAAGTAGCTGGGATTACAGGCGTGAACCACCATGCCTGGCTAATTTTTGTATTTTTAGTAGAGTCGGGGTTTCACCATATTGGTCAGGCTGGTCTTGAATTCCTAACCTCAGGTGATCCACCGCCTTGGCCTCCCAAAGTGCTGGGATTACAGGTGTGAGCTACTGCGCTAGGTTCATTTATCTCTTTTTGCAGGCATGCTTATATCACACCTACATAAGTTTACACACGTGGGATCATTATCACATATCATTTTTATTGTGGACCCCTCCCCTTATGGGCATCCCACCTCCATTTCCACATTCCGCCCTATACTCAGGTAACTCTTGATATCAATCAGGGTTTTTTTTTAGTCATTGTTTTATTGAAAAAGAATCATGTTTGGCCGGGCTCAGTGGCTCAAACCTGTAATCCCAGCACTTTGGGAGGCCAAAGCGAGTGGATCACCTGAGGTCAGGAGTTTGAGACCAGCCTGGCCAACATGGCGAAACCCTGTCTCTACTAAAAAATACAAAAAATTAGCTGGGCGTGGTTGTGGGCGCCTGTAATCCCAGCTACTCGGGAGGCTGAGACAGGAGAATCGCTTGAACCCGGGAAGTGGAAATTGCAGTGAGCCAAGATGGTGCCATTGCACACCAGCCTGGGCGACAGACCAAGACTCTGTCAAAAGAATCATGTTCCTACTCTCTCAACTGCATGATGGGAATCACTCGTAGGCATCTGGCATAGACCTCTAATGCATTGTTGGGATTTTTTCCCCAATATTATACTATAATAAATTTTAAACATAAAGAAAAGTTGAAATGATTCTACAGTGAACATCCACATACCCTTACCTAGATTTCTTTTAACATTTTACACATATCTGCCCATAGATCCATCCCTCTATTCCTTTAGCAAGTCATCTTAATTTTCCTGATGCATTTCAAAATAAGTTACAGACATCAGTGCACTTCACTCCAACAAATTATTATTAATTATTTAGCGTGATTATTATCAGCTAGAGTTCAAAATTTATGTTATGTTTGCCTAGAAATGAAAAAAAATTGTTTATGGATTTGTTTGTTTTTTTTTTTTAGATAGTTTTGCTCTTGTTACCCAGGCTGGAGTGCAATGGCGCAGTCTTGGCTCACTGCAACCTCCGCCTCTGGGATTCAAGCAATTCTCCTGCCTCAGCCTCCCAAGTAGCTGGGACTACAGGCATGTGCCACCATGCCCAGCTAATTTTTTGTATTTAGTAGAGACAGGGTTTCACCATGTTGGCCAGGCTGGTCTTGAACTCCTGACCTCAGATGATCCATCCGCCTTGGCCTCCCAAAGTGCTGGGATTACAGGCATGAGCCACCGTGCCCAGCCAGGAACATTTTATACAAGTCATTTTGTGGACTTACATTTTAATTTCTCTTGGGGATGTAACTAGGAGTGGAGTTTTTGAGTCAGGATAGGCATATGTTTAGTTTTACAAGGAACTATTAGACCTTTTCCCGAAGTGCTTAAACCATTTTACAGACCAACAAACAATGCATGAGAGTTTTGGTTGTTCTATTTTTTATTTTTTTGAGGCAGAATCTCATTCTATCAGGATGGAGTGCAGTGGCACAATTGTGGCAGACTGCAGCCTCAAGGGCCCAGCTAATTTCTTAATTTTTTTGTAGAAACAGGCTCTTACTATGTTTCCCAGGATGGTCTTGAACTTCTCAGTTCAAGTGATCCTCCTACCTCAGCCTTCCAAAGTGCTAGGATTACAGGCATGACCCCCTGTGTCTGGCCTGGTTGTTCCGTATCCTTACCAGTATTTCGTATTGTGAGCCTTTTAAATGTTAGCCATTTGAGTGGGTGTGGTATATCTTTTCAATGGCTGCATAATATCCCATGGTATGAGTGCTTACAATGTGTTCACCTTTCACTCTGTTGATGGGCATTTGTTTAATTTTCAATTCTTGACCACTGTGAGTGACTCTGCAGTAAGTATTCTTGCACATATGTCTTTATACATTGGTACTTTTCTTCCCATGGGACACATTCCAGGAACAGGGTTACTGGGTTTTGTGGGGTTTTGTTTTATCTTTTAAATTTAAATTTTGTTTTATTTTATTTTTTGAGTCAGGGTCTTGCTTTGTTGCCCAGGCTGGAGTGCAGTTCTGCAATCATAGCTCTCTGTAACCTCAAAGTCCTGGGCTCAAGCAGTCCTCCCACCTCAGCCTCCTGAGTAGCTGGGACTACAGGGGCGTGCCACCACACCTGGCTAATTTTTTAAAAAAATTTTTTGTAGAGACAGGGACCTGCTATGTTTCTCAGGCTGATATCAAACTGCTGGGCTCAAGTGATCCCCCCACCTCAGCCTCCCAAAGTGCTAGGATTAGAGGCGTGAGCCATGTCCAGTCCCTGGGATTTTTTTTTTTTTTTTTTTTTGAGACAGAGTTTGGTTCTTGTTGCCCAGGCTGGAGTGCAATGGCACCATCTTGGCTCACTGCAACCTCCGCCTCCCGGGTTCAAGCGATTCTCCTGCCTCAGCCTCCTGAGTAGCTGGGATTACAGGCACCCGCCACCATGCCCAGCTAATTTTTTCTATTTTTAGTAGAGATGGGTTTCTCCATGTAGGTCAGGCTGGTCTCAAACTCCCGACCTCAGGTGATCCGCCTGCCTCAGCCTCCCAAAATGCTGGGATTACAGGTGTGAGCCACCACGCCTGGACAGTCCCTGGGTTTTAAAGGATACCTGTATTTTAAATATTTGTAGATGTTGCCAGATTGTTTTCTCAAAAGATGGCAATACCTGACTCTTCTACCAGCAATTTATGAGTTCACTTTTCAACATACCCATTATAGCAATATATGCTAGAACTATGTTCATTTTTGTCAGTCTAATGTGAATAAAATAATATCTCATTTATACTTTAATTTGCATTTCTCTACATTTGGAGCAGTTTTTCATACTCTTTTGGCCATCTGGATCTGTTTTTTTAATTGAATATTCAATTTTTCTGTTGAATTGTTCATCTTGTCAATTTGTAAGAAAATTTATGTATTATAAAAATTAGCCCTTTGCCTGTCATCTGCATTATGAGTATTTATCTGTTGAATGTGTTTATATTACCTTTTGCTAGAGAAAATATTTTTTAGTAGTCAGAAATGTTTGTTTTCTTTTTTAGAGACAGGGTTACCCAAGCTCTGTTAACCAAGCTGGAGCGCAGTGGCGTGATCACAGCTCACTGCAGCCTTGACCTCCTGGGCTCAAGTGATCCTTCTGCCTCAGCCTCCTAAGTAGCTGGGACTACAGGTGTGCACCACCACGCCTGGCTTTTTTTTTTTTTTTTTTCACTGTTGCCCAGGCTGGTCTCAAACTCCTGGGTTCAAGCAGTCCTCCCACCTCAGCTTCCCAAAGTGTTGGGATTACAGGCATGAGCCACCACACTTGACCTAGTTTTATTTTATAGCTGCTGGTTCCCAGCCTTGGTTAGAAAGTTTTTCTTAGAAATATAGGGGATTACGGCCGGTCACGGTGGCTTACACCTGTAATCCCAGCACTTTGGGAGGCCGAGGCGGGCAGATCATGAGGTCAAGACATTGAGACCATCCTGGCTAACATGGTGAAACCCTGTCTCTACTAAAAATACAAAAATTAGCTGGGTGTGGTGGCGTGCACCTGTAGTCCCAGCTACTCAGGAGGCTGAGGCAGGAGACTCGCTTGAACCCGGGAGGCAGAGGTTGCAGTGAGCCGAGATCGCGCCGCTGTACTCCAGCCTGGCGATAGAGCAAGATCCTGCCTCAAAAAATAAAATAAAATAAAATAAATATAGAGGATTACATGTATAATACAAGGATTGGGGCTTTTTTCTGACAAGAATACAAGTTTGTGATTTTTTAAAAATAATTTTTCTATGACTGTCAACTAAACCAGTGTTAGGTGAATTTGGGTAGTGGTAAGAGACATAGAGAATAATTTGAGAAATATTTACGGATAGCATCTGCAGTAGAATTTGGAAAATTTACAGAGATGAGTTCTGTCTGCCCTTGTGCCATGCAGGTTTCCAAAAATAGGAGGTTTCATGTTAAAATTTTGACTTTGTCTTTTCTTGAAAGTCAGATCTGGCCATCTGGGGCCTGCATTCCCTACTGGCCCCGTTCGGAGATGAGCAGTTACCCGCTTCAGACAGGGCATGCACTTCCCAGTTTGTTCAGTCCCCACAAAGCCCTCTTTCTGCCCAGCATTGATCTGGGATCCTGGAGCCACTTTTCTTGGAGTTTGCACTGTTGTTTTCTTAGCACTGTGAGGGATATACATGCAGTATTCTTACACTAGTGACTCTCAAAAATGGACTGAACAGGTGTCTGAAAGGGCTGCAAGGATCAAGATACCTGTGAAGCATAGCTGCTGTAGGCATTAGCTTGTGCCTCGATCCATGGGACTGTGATGGACTCTAAGAAGCCCTTGTGAAAGTTACCGATGATCTCCTGATTTCAGTCCCTGTATTACTGGACCCCTCAGCAGCTTTTGATCCTGATACGTGATTTTGAGACTTTGCTGATTCTCCTTTCTCCCTTGAGGGTTTCTTGTTTTCCCTTCCTCGCCGGGTTGTCCTAGTAGCTGCTCTCAACTACTCACACTCCCTGGGGAGATTCCTACACTTCCTTGATTATAACCACTACCTGAGGACTCCCTAATACTAGGCCGGAACCTTGACTTTGGCCTGAGTTCTCAGCTTCTGACTCGTGGAGCTGATTGCCTCTGGACCACAGGAATCTCAAACGCATCATATCCAAATCCAAATGTCATGGTCAGTCCCTCCAACCCCTCCTCCTCTTGTCTTACATCCTATCTCAGAGATAGTCCTAGAAGCCAGGCCATTGATTTGGGGACCCTAGACTCCTCCCTCTTCCCAGCTTTCATTCCCCCTTCTGTCAGTCACCAAATTTCTGCTAATTTTACATTCTAAGTATTAGCAAATCTTGCCGCTCTCCTTCTGTCTCTACCCACTGCCTTGCTGAGGCCTTTGTTATCTTTTAACTGGACAATTGCAAGGGCCTTCTTCTAACTGGTCTCCCTGCCTACAGTCTTGCCTCCAGCAAATCCATCCTCCAATCCTGATGCCAGAGTGATCTGAAATGCAAATATGATCTTGCCACTCCCCTGCTTAAAACCCACCAACCGCAGTGGTTCTGTAACCACAGTGTAGCCTCTGACGTGGGCTGAAAGTAAGTTGTTACTACTCCTACTACTACTGCTACTATTAGTACTACTATTTCTACTAATATAAATACTAATAATAGTAGCTAACATTTACTGAGCATTTTCTATTATGCTTTTGAATGATTTATTACCTTTTTAAAACAAATCATAGCCAATTCAATGTTTTCCAAATTTTACTGGTCTCATTTGCTTGGGGTGAAGGAGAGGGGCAGAGTTACAGGCAGGCGGCACCTGAAAAATATTCATAACCATAAATGATCTTACCACATACCCTAGTGAGTGACCATGATGATTTAGCCTTAAGAGTTAAATAGGGATTACCATAGTCCTCATAAACAAAGATTTGCTTTTTAAGGGAGGGTGTCAGTCATCTAGATCTTGAATATGTCCCTGAAGTATGTGGCACGTGGGAATGTCCTCAGGCTCCTGGGTATCAGTAGAGCGGGGAAAAGGACTGCAGACATTCAGAGTCAAGTCCAGGCTTGGCCTGTTGTGCAAAACTGTCCATGATCTGGTCCCTGCCCACCTCTGCTCCTCCTGCCACTCCCTTCCTTGTGCATTTCACTCTAGCACAGTGAAACTGTATGTGATACTAATCATGGCTCACCCTCACTGAGGTCTCCTATGTGCCAAGCACTGGGCTAAGTGGTTCTCTGCCGTGTCAAAATCTCATGTAAACCTCACAGCAACCCTACGAGGTAAGTCTCGCTTTCTTCCAATTTTACAGAGGAGGAAAGTGAGGCTCTGAGAGGTGAGGTCACCTGAGCTGACCTGGCTAGAGTTGTCAAGTGGGCAGCCCCCCTCCGCCCCTCCCAGCACATGCTCTTGCATACCTCTCACATCTGCTCACGCTTCGCGCTCCCTCTTGTGCCCAGGTAATGCCCACCCATCCTCAGGACTCAGTTCTTATGCTGCCTCCTGGGAAGGCCTTCATGGACACCTCCTCTGCCCCCAGACTGGGCTCAGTGTCCCTCTGTGGCACTGAGCCCCTCTGTGGCTGATGAGCTGCCCTCTAAGCACCACGCTGGAATCTATGTGTTCAGTCTGTGTGCTCCTCGAGGCAAGCGCTGAGTTTCTAGCATCTTTGAACCCCCAGCATCCAGCACAGTGTCTGGCACATAACAGGCCTCCGTAAGTGTTTGTTGAATTGACTGAACTGAACTCCAGGCACTGAGCCTTGAGGTTATTGTCCTTCTGACCAGTTTTCCCTGTCTTCACCTTCTCTAGGCACAAAGCCAGGCTATTTGATCTCTGGAGAAGGATCCTTTCCCTTCCTGCTTGGGTTCCACCTGCACCCTATGACTTCGGGTGGAAACTGCTGTCTGATCAGCCACCTTGCCCACACACTTGGACATCTGTACTGTCTCTGATCCCTTCTCTCCTCACCAACAGGCTGGACCCCACTGATCCACCCCTCTGAATCAAATCATTCCGCTTCCCCTTAGCCTCAGCTCTTTCTTCTGGGTTGTTTGTATTTTCTTTTCTGTCCCAAACAGTTTCCCCCACAAAAAGAACTTTATGTCTTTTTCTGTCTTCCCTCAGTCCTTCCAGTCAGCAGCCTGTGATTGGGCTTTTCCCCTCAGAAACGAACAATCCAGAACCCACTGTTAAAACAACTGTATTTTGCCTTGGGAAGTCCCATTGCCTTCCCTGAAAACATTAAACATTCCTCCGATCCCCAGCCTGAGTCTCTCTGTCTCTGGGCCCCATCCTGTTGCACAGCAGGGCTGGTGTGTCCAGCACAGAGTGACCCTCCAATGCCCTTCCCCACCCGCCGCCCTGCCTCCCACGAGCCCTGCCTTCCCTCACTTCCCAGTCTCCTCTGCTTCTGGCAGCTTTGGGACCCCCGCCCCTGGCTTCTCCTCCATGCTGTATGGAATGAAGATTGCAAATCTGGCCTACGTCACCAAGACTCGGGTCAGGTTCTTCAGACTCGACCGCTGGGCCGACGTGCGGTTCCCAGAAAAGAGGAGAATGAAGCTGGGGTCAGATATCAGCAAACACCACAAGTCACTGCTAGCCAAGATCTTTTATGACAGGTGTGTGTGTGTGTTGTGTGTTGTGTGTACGGGGAGGCCTGCAGGGTGTGAGGGAAGGGGGCTGTCTGTGTGAGGAAAAAGTGGGTTACACAAGTGGGAATAAGTCACCCTCCTTCAGGGAATGGGGGAAGGGCAGGGAACTGGTCTGCTGGGAGGGGGTGAGTTTCCTAAGCACAGCTGGCACTTTGCCTGCCTCCCAAGCCTAAAGCTTTCCCCAGGGTAACTCCCCAGTCAGACCGCTCCCACCCCAGCCCCCGCTTGACTCCCCTTCTCCCCAGGGCTGAGTATCTTCATGGGAAACATGGTGTGGATGTGGAAGTCCAGGGGCCCCATGAAGCCCGAGATGGGCAGCTCCTTATCCGCCTGGATTTGAACCGCAAAGAGGTGCTGACCCTGAGGCTTCGGAATGGTGGAACCCAGTCTGTTACCCTCACTCACCTCTTCCCACTCTGCCGGACACCCCAGTTTGCTTTCTACAATGAATACCAGGAGTTGCCCTGTCCACTGGGCCCCGGTGAGTGAGTTTCCAAAGGAAAGAGCTGGTGGACAGGGGCTTATCCCAGGCAGTACTCATGCTTTGGGAAGCACACTGTCACTGTCCATGGGACTCTTGCCTTGGGATGGGGCTTCCTGGGGGAGTGTCAGGGATAAGGATATGGGTGGGAGGGTCCCTACCCTACCCTACCCCCATTCACTCATCCATCCTCCTCCAGGTGAATGCTATGAACTCCATGTCCATTGTAAGACCAGCTTTGTGGGCTACTTCCCAGCCACAGTGCTCTGGGAGCTGCTGGGACCTGGGGAGTCAGGTTCAGAAGGAGCCGGCACATTCTACATTGCCCGCTTCTTGGCTGCCGTCGCCCACAGCCCCCTGGCTGCACAGCTGAAGCCCATGACTCCCTTCAAGCGGAGCCGGATCACTGGAAACCCTGTGGTGACCAATCGGATAGAGGAAGGAGAGAGACCTGACCGGTAACTCCTCCCTCCAACTCAGCCCTGGCTGGGCTCCTATCTCAACCACATGGGCTAGGGCTTTGGGAGGAGCACAGAGCTGGGAGCCAGAGCCCTTTTCCTGCAGGCTCTTCACTTATCTGGGTCTCAGAGAATTTTTCTGTCAAGGAAGAAAGTTGCAGATGAACTGCAGATCTGAGGACAGAGTGAAAACAGTTTTAGGCATTGTCCCTGTGTGATGGATTATCAGGCAGATCATTGTAGACATCTCTGTTTTGTTTTGTTTTTTGTTTTTGTTTTGAGATGGAGTCTTGCTGTCGCCCAGGCTAGAGTGCAGTGGTGTGATCTCAGCTCACTGCAACCTCCGCCTCCTGGGCTCAAGCAGTTCTCCTGCCTCAGCCTCCTGAGTAGCTGGGATTACAGGCACCCACTACGACACCCGGCTAATTTTTGTAAAGTAGAGATGGGGTTTCACCATGTTGGCCAGGCCGGTCTCGAACTCCTGACCTCAAGTGATCTGCCAGCCTTGGCCTCCCAAAATGCTGGGATTATAGGGGTGAGCCACCGTGCCCAGCCAACATCTCTGTTTTTTTAAACAGCTTTATTGAGATAATTAACATACCATATGATTCACCCATTTAAATTACACAATTCAGTAATTTTTTTAGTATATTCACAAATATGTGACACCATCACCACCATCGGTTTTAGAACATTTCATTATCCCAAAAAGCTATCACCCTTTTATCCTCCACCACTTTGTTCAGCCCTAAGAAACTGCTCATCTACTTCCTGTCTCCGTAGATTTCTCTGTACTGGATACTTCATATGGATGGAAGCGTAGGATATGTGTAGACATCTCTTTTTGTTTTTGCTAGATGTTCACAAAATACTGAGTTATAAAAGCAAACTAGCCGGGTGTGGTGGCTCACACCTGTAATCCCAGCATTTTGGGAGGCTGAGACGGGCAGATCACTTGAGGTCAAGAGTTTGAGATCAGCCTGGCCAACATGGTGAAATCCCATTTCTACTAAAATACAAAAAAATTAGCCGGGTGTGGTGGCGCATGCCTGTAGTCCCAGCTACTCTACTCAGGAGCTGAGGCAGGAGAATCGCTTGAACCTGGGAGGTGGTGGTTGCAGTGAGCTGAGATCACGCCATTGCACTCCAGCCTGGGCAACAGAGTGGGACTCAAAAAAGAAAAAAAGCAAACTATGTAATAGGACCTTCACAGACCACTGTGCTCTTTTTGTTGACTATATATGTATAACAGAAATTTACAGGGAAAAAGGTCTGGTAGTTAACATTGGTTATTCCTGGATGGTAAGAATGATATTTACTTATTACCTATTACTTGATTTTTTTCTCTAATGAACATTTATTACTTATATAATAGTTTTAAAGGTTTCCAAGTATCGCATGTTCCGAAAATGAGAATAGTCCAACCTTGGAGCGAGGCTGCTGACTTCCTTTCAGCAGTAGGATTGCAGGAGGGCTTTGTGCATCCACCCCAGAGGGGCGTTCTCAGAGTCTTGGAGGGTGAGGGGTTTTCTGTGTTTTCTTCCCTCGATTCTCCAGCGCTAAGGGCTATGACCTGGAGTTAAGTATGGCGCTGGGGACATACTACCCACCTCCGCGCCTCAGGCAGCTGCTCCCTATGCTTCTTCAAGGAACAAGTATCTTCACTGCCCCTAAGGAGATCGCAGAGATCAAGTAAGTACCACCCCTCTGCACCCCACACTCTCCCCTGTCTTTTCCCTACTGGCTTCTTTGCATTGCCCTGGCACCTCCATCCTCAGCCTCCCAGGCTGTATTCATTCATTCCCTTACTGAGCACGCACCATACACCAAGCACCATTCAAGGTGAACCAGTCAAATGAAGGCCTGGCTCATTTTAATGGGGGACAATGAGCATTTTTGTTACAATTTCATGGAGTGATGAGTGCTATGAAGAACTAAACAGGTCAGGTGTAAGTGGCTCATGCCTGTAATCTCAGCACTTTGGGAGGCCGAGGCAGGTGGATCATTTAAGCCCAAGAGTTCAAGACCAGCTTGGGGCAACATAGTGAGATCCTGTCTCTACAAAAAAACCTTTTAATTAGCCAAGTGTGGTGGCACATGTCTGTAGTCCCAGCTACTTGTGAGGCTGAGATGGGAGAATTCCTTGAGCCCAGGAGGTCGAGGACAGTGAGTGAGCCCAGATCATGCCACTGCACTCCAGCATGGGTGACAGAGCAAGATCTTGTCTGTAAAAAAGAAGAAGAGAACTATAGTGAAACTAAAGCAGGGTTAGGGAATGGGCTGGTCAGTCCTGGCCTGTTTGAGGTAGCGACGTTTGAATGAGGTGAGGTGGGAGTCACGAGAGGATCGGGGGAGAATGTTCTGGCCATAAGAGCCACCATGCAATTGCAAGTCGGGTGAGGTGGGGGCAGGCGCATCCAAGGAAGCAGGAGCCAAGGCTTCCTTCTTCAGGGCCTCTGACTCTCATCCACTTCTGTATCCCTCTAGTCTTCTCTGCTTTTCGACGCTTAGTTCCAGAGCTTCAGGTGGGAGGTGGTGGATACTCCTGGGCATGGGGGTTGTCTGGCCCATCCCGTTCCTGCCCCCACTCACCCCTCCCAACCATCATTTCCAGGGCCCAGCTGGAGACAGCCCTGAAGTGGAGGAACTATGAGGTGAAGCTGCGGCTGCTGCTGCACCTGGAGGAGCTGCAGATGGAGCATGATATCCGGCACTATGACCTGGAGTCGGTGCCCATGACCTGGGACCCTGTGGACCAGAACCCCAGGCTGCTCACCCTGGAGGTCAGGGCTCAGATTGAGTGTGAGGAGGGTGGGCTCAAGCCAGCCAAGCTAGAGGCTGTGGGCAGAACTATTCCTGACAGCAGGGCAGAACAAGAGGAAGGTTGAAGTGGTTCCCAGGGCTCTGCAAGAAGCAGGGTGGGCATCCTGTGCCCAATGACGTGTTGGAGCAGGGGAATGGGGAAGATCTGGCTTCTAGTCCAGGCTTTGCTACCACCTTAGGTAAGTTCCTGGCTTTCTCTAAGCCTTAGTTCCCTTATCTGAAATGCACAGAGCTGGACTGGATAATTCTTAGAGCTCTTTCTAGCTCTTGGATTTTGAATGTGCATATAAGCCCAAAATTACACACAAGAATGGATTTCTACACACAATTGCAGGTGGGAATTGGAGGGTGAGTTTGGTCAAGGAAAGATTACTGCAGGAAGTGAGTTTTGAACAAGTTTTTTGTTGTTGTTTTTGTTTTGAGACAGGGTCTCACCCTGGTGCTCAGGCTGGAGTGCAATGGCATGATCTTGGCTCACTTTAATCCCCGCCTCCCGGGCTCAAGTGATCCTCCCAAGTAGCTGGGACCACAGACATGCCCCACTACGCCCGGCTAATTTTTGTATTTTTTGTAGAGATGGGGTTTTGCCACATTGGCCAGGCTGGTCTCACAACACCTGGACTCAAGTGATCTGCCTGCCTCAGCCTCCCAAATTGCTGGGATTATAGGCGTGAGCCACCATGCCTGGTCCGTTTTTTGTTTTTTTATAATTATTTTTTTAGCAACCCGATTAACTGATGAACAGGATTTTTACAGGCAGAGCAGGAACTGAGCTGGCCAAGAGGGCAGCTGCACTGGAGGCTCCGGGTTCCTGGGCTCGGCATCTCTGGGCAGCTTCGGAGGATTTGTCTTCTTCCTCTTCCCCTGACTCGTGCTGGTATGAAAGGAAAGAGGGGTGCAGGGACAGCATAACTCCCTGAGTCTTAGGTTAGAAGGCCAGTCTCAGTCCTTGTCCCTTAAAGGTCTGGGGAACCTGGGGGCTGGGCCCTTCAGCGTCCATCCCTGGGACAGAAGCTTGCTTGTGTTCATACCCCATAGGTTCCTGGAGTGACTGAGAGCCGCCCCTCAGTGCTACGGGGCGACCACCTGTTTGCCCTTTTGTCCTCGGAGACACACCAGGAGGACCCCATCACATATAAGGGCTTTGTGCACAAGGTGGAATTGGACCGTGTCAAGCTGAGCTTTTCTATGAGGTGGGTGTTGGGGGAACCCTGAGCTTCTGGAAGGGTCTACAGACTTCTGACCCCAGGGGAGGAGAAGTGTTTCTCCCTGAGATAAATGAGACCCCAGGGGCAGAGCAGGAGACTTTTCCTCAGGGGTACCCTGAGATGCTACGGCAGCTTCCCCTTCTAGAGAACTTGCATTGAGGTCTTGGAAAGAGGGGTTGGGACATTGGTTGGTGGAGAAAGTTCTGGCCCTTTATTGCCCACCTCCCCTGCCCCAACAAACTCTTACCCCCTCTCTCTGCCCAAAGCCTCCTGAGCCGCTTTGTGGATGGGCTGACCTTCAAGGTGAACTTTACCTTCAACCGCCAGCCGCTGCGAGTCCAGCACCGTGCCCTGGAGCTGACGGGGCGCTGGCTGCTGTGGCCCATGCTCTTTCCTGTGGCACCTCGGGACGTCCCGCTGCTGCCCTCAGATGTGAAACTCAAGTGAGACTGTGGGCAGGGAGCCTCTGGAGCCACTTGGAGTGTGGGCACAGGGGATGGAGTCAGGGAGGCCTCTGGGTCACTGGATGACTTGAAGTTCACATTCCTGGTCCCTCTGCCAGGCTGTACGACCGGAGTCTGGAGTCAAACCCAGAGCAGCTGCAGGCCATGAGGCACATTGTTATGGGCACCACCCGTCCAGCCCCCTACATCATCTTTGGTCCTCCAGGCACCGGCAAGACCGTCACATTAGTGGAGGCTATTAAGCAGGTGGGGTCTGAGCACAAACCTGGGGCCTGCACTCTGACTCCCCCAGCACCAAGCAGTTGTCCCCAGATTCTAGTTCCCTCCCATTCCTGAAATGCTCCTGCTTCTGAGCAGCCATCAGAAAGAGAGGCAGGGGCCGGGTGCAGTGGCTCATGCCTGTAATCTCAGCACTTGGGGAAGACTAGTCCAAGGAGTTCAAGACCAGCCTGGGCAATATTGCAAGACCCTATGTCTACAAAAAATATGAAAAATAGCTGGGCACTTGAGGCTGCAGTGCGATCGTGCCACTGCACTCCATCCTGGGTGACAGAGTGAGACTCTGTCTCAAAAAAAGGGGTGGGGATTGGGGAAGTAGGAAGTAAGGGTAAATGTGGCCGTGGAGCACTGTTGTACGGGTGGAGCACTGTTGTACGGGTAGGGCACTGCATGACTCTTGGAGTCACCATTCACATTTTAGTCGTCATAGACTTGCCCTGCCCCAGCCTGGGTACGGCTGAGTCTCAGGAACCTGCCTCCCACACTGCGCTTATCTGCATCTCAGGTGGTGAAGCACTTGCCCAAAGCCCACATCCTGGCCTGCGCTCCATCCAACTCAGGGGCTGACCTCCTCTGTCAAAGGCTCCGGGTCCACCTTCCTAGCTCCATCTACCGCCTCCTGGCCCCCAGCAGGGACATCCGCATGGTACCTGAGGACATCAAGGTACTAGGGAAGTGCAGAGGGCTAAAGAATGGCAAATGCCGGGGAGGCTCTCAGGGCAGACACTGAGGCGAGGAAGCTAGGAGACCTGGATTCTGATACTTCTATGTGACCTTGGGTTGGTCAGGACCCCTCCCTGGGCCTCAATTTGTCTGTAAGTGAGGGGGGTGGATAAAACGTTTGGGGGGCTGGGTACAGTGGCTCACACTTGTAATCCCAGCACTTTGGGGGGCGAGGCAGATGGATTACCTGAGGTCAGGAGTTTGAGACCAGCCTGGCCAACATGGCAAAATCCCGTCTCTACTAAAAATACAAAAAAATCAGCTGAGTATGGTGGCTCGTGCCTGTAGCCCCAGCTACTCGGGAGGCTGAGGCATGAGAATTGCTTGAACCCAGGCGGCAGAGGTTGCAGTGGGCCAAGATCACACCACGGCACTCCAGCCTGGGCGACAGAGCGAGACTCCGTCTCAATAAAAAAAAATAAAAATAATTGTTTGGGGGGCCCACAGCCAGAATCACGGTGGGAATGAGTGGAGCCAAGCTGATTCCTCTGGTCCCTTCACAATCCACAGCCCTGCTGCAACTGGGACGCAAAGAAGGGGGAGTACGTATTTCCCGCCAAGAAGAAGCTGCAGGAATACCGAGTCTTAATTACCACCCTCATCACTGCTGGCAGGTGGGGAGTGTGTGTGGGTGTGTCTCTGAATCGTAAGTGTAATTAAAGGGGCAACGGACTGGGGAAAGGGGGAAGAATGGTTTCCGGGGTGGGGTGGCGGGTGGTGAGGAGCCAGCCTGGGAAAGCATTCAGGTTTGGTAGTTGGGTGCCTGGATATGACCCCTGCCTGGCCTGACACCTCCCAGGTTGGTCTCGGCCCAGTTTCCCATTGATCACTTCACACACATCTTCATCGATGAGGCTGGCCACTGCATGGAGCCTGAGAGTCTGGTAGCTATAGCAGGTGAGGGACTCAGGTGGGGCTGCAGGTATACACCCTGTGTGGGTCAGAGAGGTTGCACCACTTACCTTTCTTCCCACACCTCTTCTGCTTCCCAGGGCTGATGGAAGTAAAGGAAACAGGCGATCCAGGGGGGCAGCTGGTGCTGGCAGGAGACCCTCGGCAGCTGGGGCCTGTACTGCGTTCCCCACTGACCCAGAAGCATGGACTGGGATACTCACTGCTGGAGCGGCTGCTCACCTACAACTCCCTGTACAAGAAGGGCCCTGATGGCTATGACCCCCAGTTCATAACCAAGCTGCTCCGCAACTACAGGTATTCCCATGCCCTTGCCTCCCCTGCCATCTCCTATACCTTCACGTCCTGCATGCAGCCCCTGCTGGAGTCTGGCTTGCAGTCCTGTTGCTCAGAGGTTGTGTGATGCAGAAAGACTAAACCGGAAGGTAGGAGGTTTTTCTAGCCCCAGCACTGCTGCTTGTTGTCTGCGTGACTTAGCCAGTGGTTTCACACTACACCAGTCAGCTTATCTGCATCTTAGGGGGTGGTCAGTGGTTCCTAGAGGCTAGGGTGTGTCTGGTACCAGTCCCAGATGAAGTTTTCAGGCAATCCAAGGAGAGATAAGAAAAATAGGGAGGAAGCCAGGCACAGTGGCTCATGGCTGTAATCCCAGCACTTTGGGAGGCCAAGGTAGGTCAGGCTCCCACCCCTGATCACTTGAGGTCAGGAGTTTGAGACCAGCCTGTCCAACATGGTGAAACCCCATCTCTACTAAAAATACAAAAATTAGCCAGGCATAGTGACAGGCACCTGTAATTCCAGTTACTTGGGAGGCTGAGGCACGATAATCTCTTGTACCCGGGAGGCAGAGGTTGCAGTGAACTGAGATCGCGCTACTGCAGTCTAGCCCGGGTGACAGAGCGAGACTCCATCTCAAAAAAAGAAAAAAAAAAAGAAAGAAAAATAGGGAAGATACAGTTTTTTCATAAACCTATTATTCAAATTAAAGAGCTGTATACTTTTAGTGAAAGAGTTCAGCCATCTAAAATGCTTAGATGAGTTTTATGCTGTCACTACGAGCTCAATAAATGTTATTGTGTCATCACTACTTATATTTTTTGATTTAACACATGGTCTCATCAAATAACACGATAGTCAAGGAGAATTTGGTTTCGTACTGTCCTTGGTAAATTTGAAACCTGAAAATGGGCCCCTAATTTTTAGTTTTAAATGTCATGGGTCTGTGGAGTCCCTGGACTAGATGCTCTCTGGAACCATATTTGGTTCTGCTTTCTGTGGTTTGCAGTGCCTGGCAGCAGATATTACGGATGAGTGTCCTGCTATCCAGGGAGCCAGGGGGTAGCAGGCTAATGTGTGTGGGCCCAGAGTGGGTAGAGCGGAGTCCCTGTAGGGCAGAGGGAGTCTGACCCTTGGTCTTGCTTTTCCTCCTCCGGCCTCCCAGGTCTCATCCCACCATCCTGGACATTCCTAACCAGCTCTATTACGAAGGGGAGCTGCAGGCCTGTGCTGATGTCGTGGATCGAGAACGCTTCTGCCGCTGGGCAGGCCTACCTCGACAGGTGAGGCTGAGCAGGGCAGGCCCCACCCCTGTACCCTGACTTCCCTCCCACTGAAGGTGCAGCCCCTCCCTTTGTCACCTTGGCCTAGGATCTCTTACTCTCTGGAAGGGTTTGGAAAGGAAGGGAATAGAGGGAGGGTGGTTTGGCTGACGGTTTCCCCGACCCCATGTCCAGGGCTTTCCCATCATCTTTCACGGCGTAATGGGCAAAGATGAGCGTGAAGGCAACAGCCCATCCTTCTTCAACCCTGAAGAGGCTGCCACAGTGACTTCTTACCTGAAGCTGCTCCTGGCCCCCTCCTCCAAGAAGGGCAAAGCCCGCCTGAGCCCTCGAAGCGTGGGAGTCATCTCCCCGTACCGGAAACAGGTCAGGTCCTCAGTTACCAGCAAGGGTGGGGCCCCTCCCCGGATGGTACCTCCTTAATATCCAGACCACTAGGCAGAGGCTCCGGGAGCTTAGGCCTCTGCTGGCTCCATATCTCAGAAGAGCACCGAGGTCAGCTGCCGCCTCCCTTTGTTCCCCAGCTCCCTGGCCTCCTGCCAGGCTCCCTCTTGCATTAGGTTAATGGCACGAGAGAAAGGCACCTGTCCCCTCCTTCCAGGTGGAGAAAATCCGTTACTGCATCACCAAACTTGACAGGGAGCTTCGAGGACTGGATGACATCAAGGACTTGAAGGTGACACGCTGTTCCACTTGCCCACTTCCGTGTGCCCCCACTTGCTCACTTCCAGAGACTTCCTCAAACTTCGACTCCAGTCCAGCCCACGTCCCCGTTCCACCCCTGCTGCCTTGAATAGAGCTCGACCTCTCCCCAAGCCTCTCACTCCTGGAGATTCCAACTTAAGGGTCTGGGATGGGATCAGGAAGCCTGCATGTTTAACAAACACCTCCTGTCATTCCTAGACTCAGGCAGGTTTGAGGCCTCTGCCCTAAGGATAAAGTCCAAATTCCGTGGCCTGTCATGTGATGCTGCCACCCCCACCCCCAGTAGCCTCTCTCTCTTAAGGTTCTGGTCTCAACACTGGCTGCAGATAACAATCACCTGGAGAGCTTTTAATACCCCTGTGCCAGGGCCCCGCCCACCAGCTCATACAGCTATGGGGCAGAGCCAGGGCACTGGTAGTTTTTACAGCTTCTCAGGTGATTGTAATGTGCAGCCAGGGTTGAAAACACTGCTCTAAGACTTAGAGGCCTCTCTCTTGGAAATTCTGATCGGGGGTCTGGGTTAGGGCCCAGGGTTGTATATTCTTAACAGATACTTAGTGATTATTTTCAGGAAAGTTTGAAAGTCACTGCTCTGAGTTCCCGTGTTTTTTGCAATGCTGTTTTCTTTCCTTAGAACACTTTGCAGGCCCCAGCCCTTAGCAGGATTCACCCTTCAGGTTTCAGCTTCCACAGCCTACCTCCCGTCCCCTTTCCCTGGGCTGTGTCACAGCACTGGTTCACTCCACTGATCTACAATTGCCCAGTGACCTCTCTGTACCCTCCTTGGAAGGCAAGCTCCCTGGGGTAGGGCACCCCTTTGACACCCCTGGCTGGTCTCAGGCCCTGCCTCTTTCCCCACTAGGTGGGTTCAGTGGAAGAATTCCAAGGCCAAGAACGAAGCGTCATCCTCATCTCCACCGTGCGAAGCAGTCAGAGCTTTGTGCAGCTGGATCTGGACTTTAATCTGGGTTTCCTTAAGAACCCCAAGGTTTGAGGGCTAGTCGGGGTGGCAGGAATTCTTCCATCCTCGGGGCTCTTCCCTCCCATGACCACACCACTTCTTCCTTCCAGAGGTTCAATGTAGCTGTGACCCGGGCCAAGGCCCTGCTCATCATCGTGGGGAACCCCCTTCTCCTGGGCCATGACCCTGACTGGAAAGTGTGAGCATTCCCACCCCGTTCTCCCTCTTAGTGGCCACAGCCCCTGCCTGGGGCAGGTGGATCTTTTTTAAGCGCTTGCTTATCGCTCAGTTAATCCTCAGATGTGTCCATTTTCACAGCCTCCCTATTGTATTTATAAGTTAAATGACATCCAGAGGTTGAGCAAGTACAGCTCAGATGGGACAGGACCGTGGCTTAGCCTCCAGTCTCTGCTGGCACTCCTCTGTACCCCACAGATTCCTGGAGTTCTGTAAAGAAAACGGAGGGTATACCGGGTGTCCCTTCCCTGCCAAACTGGACCTGCAACAGGGACAGAATTTACTGCAAGGTCTGAGCAAGCTCAGCCCCTCTACCTCAGGTATGGCTGGGCCAGGGTGGGCCAGGTTGGGGACAGTGCCAGAGGAGGTGGTAAGGAAGACAAAGTGTACTTTCTTTCTTTCCAGGGCCCCATAGTCATGACTACCTCCCCCAGGAGCGGGAGGGTGAAGGGGGCCTGTCTCTGCAAGTGGAGCCAGAGTGGAGGAATGAGCTCTGAAGACACAGCACCCAGCCTTCTCGCACCAGCCAAGCCTTAACTGCCTGCGTGACCCTGAACCAGAACCCAGCTGAGCTGCCCCTCCAAGGGACAGGAAGGCTGGGGGAGGGAGTTTACAACCCAAGCCATTCCACCCCCTCCCCTGCTGGGGAGAATGACACATCAAGCTGCTAACAATTGGGGGAAAGGGGAGGAAGAAAACTCTGAAAACAAAATCTTGTTCTATGCAAAAGCCTTGATAATGTCTCCTCTGCCTGGCCCCAGCTTCCTGAGCCCCTAAGCTGACCCAGTAGGGAAGGGTGGGACTTAGCCCTGCTCAGGGTCACACCCCCTCCCAGCTGGAGAGGAACCCAGCCCCCACACTGAGGGAGGAAACCCAGTGGGAGGTGGCAGGGAAGCCACCCACAGGTTTCTAAGTTTAGCCCCCTGCTACAGACCACTCCCTTCACCCGCCTCCTTGGCCCAGAGCCAGCCATGACCTCATCCTTTGCTCTAAGACTCCACCCTGCTGGCCACTGGCCTGCTTTGTAGACAGGGGGCCAGGCTGGCAAGCAACTTGGACATGAAAAGAGATGGGACACCAAGCACCCAGAGGGAAAGATCGAAAGCTGCCACACGTTGGAGCCTGTAGCCTTTATTCATGCCCCCCTGACCAAATGCAGTGAGAGACAAGGCCCCTGCCGAAAACAACTCCAGGGGCCTGGGACTCTGGGTCCCCTACTGCAGACACTTTCCTGTGAGCCAGAAGTGTATAAAGTGCTGGTGTGTGACCATCCTTTGGGGAAGGTCAAAGGGGGCAAGAGCCCCAGGGGCCCTGAGGAAGGGCAGGGCGTAGGCCTGGCTCCCAGAGCACTGGGAGGGAAGGCCCGTGCCACCACCTCGGGGCTAGGAAACAATGCAGTCCTGGGCAGCAGGGAACTGAAAATGGGAGCCTTCAGCATGGAGCCCTCAGGAGGCTGGGGTTGTAGGGGGATAATTTCTGTACCCCTGTGAAGGGAGGGGGCATGTAGGAAAGGCCTTGGGGATCTCAGAGAATGGGACAGCCCCTCCGACGCTTGTTCTTGCGGACCTGGAGGCCAGCCCGAGTGGCCATCTCAAACACCTCCCGCACTCCCTCCTTGGTCTTGGCTGAGCACTCAAGGTAGCCAAAGGCACTGATCCGGTTCGCCATATCCCGGCCTTCCTCAGACCGAACGGGCTCCTGAGAAGACAGAAGATGAGGGGTCAAAGGAAGCTGGTGACTACATGAACCTCTCCTGCCTCACCCATAAGTGTAGCAGCTGGAACAAATGCCTCCTCCTCCAGCCCTGACCCAGAAAGCGCCCAGGCCCCAGCTACACTGGGCAGCTTTGTGGCCAGGGATCCAAAAATCCCTCCAGTCTACTCCCTCCATTCCCGTGCAGCCCCACATCCCCATTCAACCCCACCTCCTCCCACACACAGCCCCCGGTTCTCTTGCCTGAATGAGCGCCTCCCAACTCCTGACTGCTCTGCCTCCATCCTCACTCTCTTCCAGTCAGAATTATTTTTCTGACACACAGACCTAACATCTCCCCAGTTTGAAACTTTGCCATAATTATCTTTGCATTTCTTATCCTGACAGCTTTCTCTAATAAACTCTAGTTCTCTGGCTAGAGAGCCACTTACAGGTTCCTGAATAAGCCAGCTCTCTCATCCCTTCTTCCAGCCACTTACACAATGCCTGCCCTCATTCCCGTATCCACATCCCTACACCTCCCCCAGGGGCACTCTGATGGCACAGCCTGGGTACCCCAAGTGAAACATAAGCTGTCTCCCCGAGGGCAGATTTTCTTAATCATCTTAATAGTCCCAATTCTGAACAGAATGGACAATTAACTGAAATAAATAAAAATGCCAAGTGACTTTGGACAAGTCACTTCATTCTCTGATACCTCATCAGACACAACCCTACGGGTCCTCCCTCACCAGGAGATATTACCGTCTCCCCTAACACACAGCAGTAGCTGGAGAGAAGTTCCCTTTGCCTGTCTGCAACCCCTCAGAGGGTGCCTTCTTCCCCAGGGGTTCCAGCCTGGCAGCCGTACCCACCTGCTTCATCTTGGCCAGCTCTCTCCTGGTGTGCTCGTCTTGCCTCAGGTCCTTCTTATTCCCCACCAGGATGATGGGCACATTGGGGCAGAAGTGCTTCACCTCTGGGGTCCACTTCTCAGGAATGTTTTCTGTGTACACATGCGCCAACAGGTGTCGGTGCCTCCACTTAAGCTAGAAAGCTCCCCTGGGGGGCCCTCATCTTCCCAGAGCAGTCTTAGAAGCCATTCAGCAAGATGGTCCCTTTCACAGCTCAAAACCTCAACAGTAGTATGCCCTCAGAGGGCCAGTTACCACAGTAAAGGAGACCAACAGGGCCTGAGTGCTCCCCTGCATCCCCACCCCCACCTCTGAAGATGACTGAAGACAGGCCAAGGCACGAGACCTCTGGCTGATTCCAAGGGGTTCTCAGTCCCCTCCCTCCAATCCCCTCACCCAGGCTGTCGGGGCTGTCGATGGAGAAGCACATGAGGATGACATCAGTGTCCGGGTAGGAGAGAGGCCGCAGTCGATCATAGTCTTCCTGCCCTGCTGTGTCCCACAGAGCCAGCTCCACCTGACACACAGGGCCATTGAGTAGCTGGCCTGAGGGCCCCAACCCTGCCACCCAAAGGTCCCCTGAAACCACTGTCCTTCGGGCTCACTGAACTTCTTTATTTGAGCACCTGCTATGCACCAGGCATTATATTAATCACTGTCCCACAACATAAATTAGGTCAGTTTGTTAAAGAAATCTAAGACGTGTTTGACCCTTGAGTTGCCACTGTGAGCACCATTATTTTGGTTAATTCTCACAACAACCCTTTGAGGGAGGTCTTACCATCATCCCCATTTTGCAGGTGGGGGAGCTTAAACCCAGAGGCAAAGGGACTCGGCCCAGGTTACAGAGCCAGTCTGTGGGAGAACCAGAAAGTATATCCAGATTTTTTAAGACTGCAGATTTACTTCCTAACTTTTACTGGTTCCAGCAGGGAGAATGAAGCAAGGACAGGGGTAGGAGTGGGGAAGGACATACTAGGTCATTCAGTGACTGGGG
Source organism: Pongo pygmaeus (assembly GCF_028885625.2). NCBI lineage: Eukaryota > Metazoa > Chordata > Mammalia > Primates > Hominidae > Pongo > Pongo pygmaeus. The sequence continues at coordinate 117,023,301 of NC_072373.2, read as the reverse complement.
GCGGGTCTCAGGGTGGGGTGGGAAGGGCATCTCTGCCTTCACCTGCTTGCCGTCCACCTCAATGTCCGCAATATAGTTCTCAAAGACAGTAGGGACGTAGACCTCCGGAAACTGATCCTTGCTGAAGACGATGAGGAGACAGGTCTTCCCACAGGCACCATCCCCAACGATCACCAGCTTCTTTCGGATTGCAGCCATGGTGGGGCTGCCAGGAAAGACGTATTGGGGATTTGAGGAAAAGCCATTAAGTCCAAAAACACTTCTCTAGGGCCCCCAAACCTCCCTGGAAACCGAGGCATCTAGCAAAGGGACAGGGGGTTTGCTCAGGCATGTTCTGGCCAAACACCAATTGTGCGACAACAGAGCTTGAAATTCCCAATCTCTGGGTCAGGGACAGGTCTCCCTCGATGGGTTAGAATACAGTGGTGGGAGGTGGATGATGACCCCACTTGGGAGCTGGAAAACATGAGTTTCAATCTAATCCACTTGCCAACCTGGGGACTCCAGGTAGCTAGAGAGCTGCTCAGGGATGCGGGACGTCCAGGGAGCAAGCTTCTATCTACTTCACACATCAGGATTTCGAGTCAGACTTCATTGGTTACCAGGATTTTGATGCATTTACAGTTTAATAATCTCTAAGGTCCAATCTAGAACAGATTGTCCCTCAGCACAAGTCATACCTGTCCAGTCACAAATGAGGAGTCCCTCTCTAGGACCAGAGTAGCAGAACCAGCTACCAGGTGGTAGGTGGGTAAAGGAAGAATAGTTATAGAGCCCCTAGGTGCCAGGCACTCTGTCGGGCATTTTGGCAGGAATTATCTCCTTCGGTCCCCAGATGCCTGGAAGGTAGATGTGCACTTTCCATTTTGACAAACTAGGAAACTAAGGCTCAGTGAGGTTAAGACACAGATTCAGAGCTGTGGCTCATAAGCGGCAGGGATAGCACCCAAAGCAGGACTGTGTGACTCAAAGCCATGCCTCTTCGACATGTCACCTCAGCGGCAGGAAGGAGAGCAGAAGCAGGGAAACCCAGACAGAGGACAGGGGTAGCAGGAAGGAGAGCAGAAGCAGGGAAACCCAGACAGAGGACAGGGGTAGCAGCCAGCCAGCTTCCCTGGTCCATCCCACCCGGTCCCCAAAGCCCCAAGTAATACAAAGGAGGCTCAGTCCCAGCAGTGCCCACAGCTCGAGTTTGGGCAGGCTGCCTTCCTCCCCCCTTCCTCCTGGGCCTGCCAGCAACACTGGGTCACTCAGCCCCTGGCAGGGGACAATGACCACACTGTAGGGAGCCACACATCTACCACAGCACAGTGACTGAGAAGAATCCACCAGGGAATCACCTCCACCCACTCTGGAACAGCCCCTTCCTCCCTCAGTCCAGCTCACCCGCATGCCCTGCCCACCCCTCCCTGTGACTCAGGGCAAGGAGTCAGCTTCCCGGGCTTCCATGTGTCCCCCGCCCCCAGCGCACACGGCCAGCATCTGCACAGTTCATCACACCTTCGCAGCTTCCCTCACTTCCTCCTTCCCTGGGGAGGGGAACTGACCTCCAGCCGGCTGAAGTTCCCAGGCTGCAGGAAGAGAGGGCGGGCTCTGGAGCTGAGATGAAGTCAAGGCTGTTGGGAAGGGGGAGGGGGCTAGAGTCTGGGCTGGGAGGAGCCCCAAAAGAAGAGACAAATGAGGGCCAGTCCCAGCACCAACCAGGCAGGGAGCAGTTAAGAAAGCGACGGTAACCTGATCTCGGCCTCAAACCTAGCTTTTTCTCTCAGTCCCACATCCTGTCAAACTGGGCTGACTGAACGCCTCTACTCCCCACACCCCACCACCACCTCACACTGCCCTTTAGGAAGCGAATACTCCAGCCCCAGGCCTCTTCCCTTCAACACAGATCCTGGGTGGCCCTTCCCTTGCCTCCACACACATTCACAAAACTGTTTTGTGGACATGAGTCAGAGAATTTACAGGAGTTCAAAGTACACAGCCACACTCTTCCCACCACAAAACGGACTCTCTGATTCCCCAGAAGACAAGCAAGAAGGCATTCACCCTGTCGGGACATCACCTCCAGAAATGGAAACCATCCTCCAAAAAGAGAGTTCCTTGGGAATTCTATCCTGGTGACTGATGCTAGGATTTCTTCCAACTCCTCCACCCACTCCATTAGTTCACCTTGCCCTGTTTTGTAAAGATGGGCTGGGGTAGAGCCCCAAGCTGGGGTGGGCAGTGTTGATGGAGGGCAATCACTACTGGGGTGAAAGCCAGTCACTTAGGCATGAGTATGCCACTGCTGTCCCCCCAGCAGGGTAATTCAGACGGCACCAGAGTGGTAGGAGGCAGAGGACAGAAACCCGGGGTTGAGGCATGCCTTAAGGGACCTGGAGCCTCCAGCTCAATTAGAAGACTTTCCCTCCAGGCTATGATTGGGCAGGAACAGCAGGCAGCCCAGGCCAGGCCAGGCCAGGACACTAGGCCCAAGGCCAAGATGGCATGGACAACTCCCTATGAGAGGCAGCCCCAGAGGGACTGTCCCACTGACCCCTTAAGAGGGGCAACTGAGCCCCACACAGGGCCTGGAATGGAGCCTGGAACTTCTGGGGCCTTCCCCAAGACAAGACAGTGTGGATACATCAGACCTCTCTCCAGTCGCTCTCTTGAATTCCCAGATGATCCAGAGCGGCCGGTTGACTTTGCCGACCCACCCTACACGTAGGGAAGGAATCCGTTCTGGAGATACCAGGAGATACTGCATTCTCAACTTTAAAACCAGAGTGAGGGCGGGACTCGGCCTCGGAATCCCAGTCCCAAACCCCAGGATACTCTTTCTTGGTTCGAGTATGAAGAAAGAGGATTCTCATTCTCATTTTCTCTCTCTCTCTCTCTCTACACACACACACACACACACAAACCACACACACAGAGTTGGATCCTTCCCCATCTCCCTTATCCTCAACACAAGCGGGCTCCAGGAACCGTCTAGGGCGGCGTCCAGACCCTGCCGAAGAGTGGCAGGTCCCAATGGTCACATCCCGCCCCTATTCCCGCCATACCTCCCTCCTGGCCTGGAGGAATTCCCACCCCATCCCACTCTAGGTACCCTGCGGCCGCCCGCCCTGGGGGCTGGGGCGTCTGAGTTGAGGCTGCCTCGCCCCTCGCCCGGCGGGGCAGGTTCCGGGAAGCTGGCAGGAGAGGGGAAGGGGCTCCGACTTGGACCTCAGGAGGCCAGAGCCCCTGCCCGCAGGTCCGGGCCCCCTCGCTGCAGCCCGGGGAGGGGCCGACGCGGTCCGACCACCGCCCAGCCCGGATGCCGACTCCACTTGGAGGGAACGGGGTCCACGCCCAGGCCGAAGCCCCTTCCTCGCACGGGCCCCGATCTCCGGGCCAGCGAGGAAGGGAAAGTGCTCTCCCGGGGGAGTTCCCAAGACGCCCCACCGCCCACAGCCCCGGCCCAGGGTACCTTCCGCTCCGCCGCCTCCAGCTGCGCGGCCGGTGCCGGAGGCTCAGACTGACCCCAGGGCCCCGCCCCGCCCTCCTCCAGCGCCGCGGCGGGGAGGGCGGGCCCGGCAGGGGGAGGGTCGGCCGGGGGCGGCCCTTGGCTCGGCCCGCCCCGGCCCCGCGCAGGGCCGCAGCCGCCGGTACCCTCCGCAGGCCGGGGACCGGGGGCCAGGGGCGTCCACCCCTCCAGGTGGGGGAGAGCCACGGGGAGATTCCTGGACTGCGGAGGAGCCGGGCGAGCGGGGCGAGGACGACCCGGGTGGACTCAGACTCTGCCCAGCCTTCAATCCCCTAGGGGAGGACCGGCGTCGGGAAAGTTAAGAGGTGCTCGGGGTGGGGTCAGGAAGGGCCACTGCTGCCCTCCTGTGGCCAAGCGGCCACCCGCTCCTGCTGCACCTGGGACCTCGCGGGAGGCGGGACTGGGAAAGGGTATCCCCCGGGAGGTCCCAGGGCCCGGCGCGGGTGTGTTGGTTGTGGGGAGATGCCCACCCTCTTGTTCTTAGGATCGCACAGCCCAACGTCATCCCCCAAACTTGAAGACCTCTCAGAGCCGTTCAGACCCAGACCACCGTTCCTCCTCACAATTCGCTTTCTTCCCTGGGCCTGGAATTTCCAGGAGTCCAATTCCTACCTACTCCTCAAAGGGTGCGCCTAGAAATGCTTCCGGATCCCAGCTGGGAATTCTGTTCCCACTCCTGGGTCTGACTTTGGCGCATAGGATATTTACCTACACGTGTATCTCCCTTCCCTGTAAGGGAGCTGAGGAGGTGGGGGTAGAATGAGGACGTCCACCAACATTTCATTGGCTTGTGCTTGGGACACTACACAGCTTAACCCTTTCAATATTCATCACAGATCTTTGGGGAAAATATAACCATCCCCTTTTGCCCATAGAGAAGCTGAGGCTCAGAGAAATCAAGTGGCTTACACAAATGTTTTTGACTTGTGACAGCAAGAATTCACACAGCCGGGCCTGTCTGGCTCCAAACTGGTGGTCTGGCCCTGCTACTTCCCAGGCTCCTCCAGCCTGTCCCTTCCCCTGTTGTCTAGCACAGTGAGTGGCACATAATAGGTTGTCAACCAATATCTGATGAATGAATGAATGTTAGGAGTCATACAGACTTTAAATATCTGAAGTGCAATCCAGACATCTGACAAATGTGAAAACAGGTCCGCAGCAGTTTGGCCCCAGGCCTCTTAACTGACTCAATAAACATTTCTTGAGGGTGAACTGAGAGCTATGTTCGGAAGATCCATTTCTGCCTTCAAACAACTTAGAGTCTAAATGAGGAATGCAATTTCAAGATAGCCAACATTTATTGAATCCATATTACATGGACCTGGGTCCTCATACGTTAACTACAAGAATCCCATGAGGTAGCTATCTCCATTTTACTGAGAAGAAAATCGAGGTTCGGAGAGGTTACAGAGCTAGTGCTGGGTCTGACACTAGAACTCAAACAGCTGAACTCTAGAGCCCCTGTTCATAATTGCTACTCCCTACTGACTCCTAATGTAGACAGTTACGATACAGGAGGTCATTGCTGTAGTGTGGGCATGTGTGGGCTGTGGGATACCCAGTCCTGAACAACAGGTGAAGTTCTCAAGATAAGGTGATGTGTAGATTTTTTTAATTTTAATTTTATTTTGAGACAAGGTCTCTGTTGCCCAAGTGTGCAGTGGCAAGATCTCAGCTCACTGCAGCCTCAACCTTCCGGGCTCCGGTGATTTTCCCACTTCAGCTTCCCCAGTAGCTGAGACTACAGGCGTGTACCATCACATCTAATTTTTGTATTTTTTGTACAGCTGAGGTCTTGCTATATTGCCCAGGCTGGCGAGGGGCCTTTTCTAATTATTTTGCTTATCTTTATTTTTGCTTCCCTTAACTTACCTTGGGTTTAATTTGCTGTTCTTTTTCTAGCCTCTTAAGGTGGAAACAGATCACTGATTTGAGATCTTTATTCTTTTCTACTATAAGCAATACTCTTAATTTCCTTGGATGCTTAACTGCTTCCCACAGGCACTCACCACTACATTCAGCTAATTTTTTATTTTTTTGTAGAGATGGAGTCTCACTATTGCCCAGGGTGGTCTTAAACTCCTGGGCTTAGCAGTCCTCTCACCTCTGCCTCCCAAAGTGTTGGGATTACAGGCGTGAACCACCGTGTCCAGCAGTAGATTTTGAATAAGTTGGAGCTACTAAAAGCCCACAGTTATACAAACCCCAGGAAGTTGTGGTGGTGGTAAAAAAAATGAGGCTGGAGAAGGAAGCAGTGGCTGGATCGTGAAGGTCCTTATATGCCATGCACAGGAGTTGAGTGTTGATTTTGTTCTAGGTGCAATAAGGAGCCACTAAATTTAGGAGGCCAATATTGTGAAAGGTGGTGGTGACTGAAGGTGGGGAGAGATGGAGATAAGTAGAGAAATATTTTTAAAGGTCTATAGTCAACGATACTTAGTGATCAATTACCTTGATGGGAAAGAAACGAAAGCCAAGGGTGACCAACTCCAGGATTTCTAACTGGAGCAGCAGAGCTGGTGCCCATTGAGGGGATATACAGGAGAAGGAACATGCAATGGAGGGCAGTGGTGAATTTAGTTTCAGGTATTTGAATTGAAGTGCCAGCAGGCTATCCGGGAGATGTTCGGGAGATGACTGGTACGTGTAGGTCTAAAGCTCAGGAAGGATCTGGGCAGATGGGTGAAGCCACAGAAGTGGACGATGACACTCACAGCAAATGCGTGGAGTGGAAAGAGTGGGGGTAGAATAAAGAACCTGGGGGATACCACATTTCTAGAACTGTTCTGGTCCTCTTTCCACCACCCCACAGAGCTTTCTTCTTATCTTTCAGTTTCTAGTCAAAGCAAATAAAGACACACACCTTTATCCATCTGGTTTATTTGCCAATAGCTATAATTTTGGATATAGCGGGCATCCCTTCTTCAGTTAAGCTGCCACTAAAGAAGGGTCAGGCAGACAACTTCAGAATTTGGGCTGTGAGAGGAGTAAGTATGGAGAAGCTGGTGGGAGGGATGGTGTTCAGCCCCTCAGGAGTAACTGCCTGGCCCTCCCAGGGGGATGACGAAGACAGAGATGTCATCCCCGGAACCCAGCTTGTTGTTGGGGAGACGCCAGCCACGGTCCCGGGGGGTACCCCGGGCCCCCAGGACCAGAGCTTGGGCCAGAGCTGTATACCTGCCAGGAGCACACATGCACATTCATGTACCAACATGTATGTGGGAAGACAGATACACAGGCCCACATGTGGGGTCCCAAGCATTGCTTCCCTTTGACCCTTCCTTCACCAATGCCATCCCCTTACCACCGTGCCATGCAGCCCCTACCTGCTGTGGTCATTGGGCTCATAGGCTGACAGCACCCTGTCCACAGTGGCGGCTACCTCACAGTCAGTAGTGACATCCCACAGGCCATCTGTTCCCAGGACTAGCACATCATCTGGGCAGTGCTCATATTGTGTCAGGTCATACACTCGTACCTGGTGGGAGAAAAGGGCAGAGAGGATTGAGGTGTGGGGTTTGCTGGACAGGGAGCTTGGAGATAAAGGGACTGTAGATGAAAGCTGGCCTAAAACTCCCAGAGAAGGCAAGGTGTGGTTTAAGGGGGCCACCGTATGGCTCACCTCAGGGAAGCAGGAGAGAAAGGGCTTGATGGGCAGGGTGGAACTGCAGACCTTAAGGTTGTGGTCTCCCAAGCCTCGGGTCACCCCAATGGTGGCCATCACCCGAGCCTGAAAGAAATGAGGAGGGAGTACCACTATAGTCCTCTGCCAGATTCTCTGAAACCAAAGATTCTTTCCACCCCTACCCTCAGGTAGAACCTCCACCTCCCTAGACAAGTTGTGATAGGTCCTCCTGCCCTCTCCCACCTCTACCATGGAGTTTACCTTTTTGCCCTCCCCACAGACCAGAGGAAACCTGAGATCCTCCAGCTCGATCTTTTTGTAGGCCCTGGGGAGGGGGGAGTAGAGGAGGCATCACCCAGGCATCAAAGCCTCTCTCCCCTAGGAGCTGCATACCCTCACACAAACTCCTTAGAAGGGCCACATCCTCCCAACTCCCAGCCTCCAGCTTCCACCTTGCTGCGGGCGAGGGACTGGTTGTGTTGCCATGGGAACGGGCCCCGGCTCTAAGGGAAGTGTTACCAGCCGGTCATGTTCTGGTCCCGGTACAACATCCTCTGCCCCAGCTCCTTGGGCAGAACTCTGCGGGGGAACTCAAGGTGGGTGAATTCACTGCCTAGCAGCTCTGGTTTCAGGAAGCCCTGGAGTTGGGGATGATCAAAACAGAGAGCCAGGGGGCATTATGCTCACAGCACACGGTGGTATATAGATGACGTTAACTACAGCAGACCCTTAAATAGAGTTTACCATGTGCCACACGTTATTCTAATATTAGCAAATATTAACTCATTTACTCCTCACAACAGCCCTTAAGGCAGGAACTACTGATGCACAGAGAGGTTAAGGGAGGGAATTGCTGAGGTCACACAATTAGCAAAGCCCTCAGACCAGGATGCATCCCGGGCTTCCAGCTCCACAGCCACATGCGTTTAGGCACTAAGCCGTACTGCCTTTCAGGGGCCTTTGCTGTTCCCTTCCCCCACCTCAGTCTCTACTTCCTGCCTCAGCTGGGGCCACAGTGGGAGCACTGGACCAGCCCAGTGCCGCAGCCTCCCTGCTGCAGCCTCCCACTGGCTCAGCCCCGCACTCCATAGTCCACACAGCGGCCTTCCCAGTAAGGTGCTTTCTGTGCCTGTGGTGGGGGTGTGAGAGTTCTCAGGGCCATGGGGTGCAGGGAGGCACAAGACCCGACAAAGAATGGGGGTAGGGAATTTGGTTCCTACTTACAAGCAGCTGAAGACGCTGGCGCTCAGTCTCCGGGGTAAACTCCCGGGACATTGGAATGATTTCACCATTCCGGACGATGATGGCTCTGCCCAAAGAAAGAAAAGGAATTGGGACCTGGTTCTCTTCAGACCCACTCACGAGAAATTCCAGAAAGACCAGACCCTCTCCATAATGACCTTTCAGATCTCTTACCCAGACCCCCATATCTGCCCCTGGCCCCACCCAATGGATATTTCATGCCACTCCTTATGTCTGTCACCCCTCTTGACTCCCTCCAATCTTGATTTTTAACCCCTGCCACCTTACTCTCCTGTATTCCCCCATCTCAGAGAGTGTGGCCCTCTATCGCCACCTCAGAGCCCCCTCCCCCATACCTGCTATCGCCTGCATTGGCCACATACACCTTGCCTAGCAGGTAGATCACAACCAGTGCACAGCAGCCCCCCTCCACTTGGTGGCCACGCCGTTCCCGGGCCATCTGCTCATCCTGCCACATAAGGAAGGGTCAGAGGTAGGTAGAAGGAGAGGTTCCAGCACACAGTCACCCTCCCCCTACCCCCTCTACCTCTAGAAATCAACTGGCCCAGCCAGGCTACACTGGAAGACAGGAGGGAAGACTGGGGTGTAACTGCCCCTTCTCCCTCCCCTCTGAACCAAGCTCTGCTCAGGCTCTCAAAGGTGTTGTGGGTTCTCAGGGTAACCCCCTTAGGCCACCTGGCTTCCACACAGAGTTGGCCAGAGTGGTTGCCTAGCAGGCCCTTGGCCCAGGTCACCCACTTACCATGAGCTGGAAGGCAGTCTCAATGGCCCCCACTACCAGGCTCTCATGGGTCACTTCCTTCTGTGAAGACCAGCAGGACTGAGGGCCAAGCAAGTGAGAGGGATCGGAGGAACCTGGGGTCCCCGGGGTTGTCGGGAGGCAGAGGGGTGGTGGCGAAGGGTCCTGAAGTATCTCTACCAGGTCCTTTAGCTGCTCTCGGATATGGCGATGCAGGAGCCGTGAGGCCATTTCAGCAGCCCCGCCCCCTGCATGCCCATCAAATAGGCCCCAGTAGTAGAAGCAGAGTCCCTGATGGAGGAAAAGTTGGAGGTGAGTTTTGTTTGTTTGTTTTGTGTGTGTGTGTGTGTTATGCAAGGAGAATAACAAGACTCTAGGCATCCATACAAACATCTGAGAGGTCAGTGTTTGCTACTGAAGGCAAATTAGGTTTTTTCACATAAGGCTTCGTATGTGTCAAGAGAAAGGAAAGGCTCAAAAAGCCAAACTCAGAGGATAACAGATCCAAAACTTAGCACTGGCAATTAAATCATCCATAAATATGTGAGCCTCTACATTTTAGGTAGGAAAGTAACATTCATGCTTACATGGTAGAATCTAACTGATGAATACCAGGTAAAGGTTCTGTGCCAGAAAGTAGATAGCCAGTGATTTCGTCAGGTCTTCCGCATGGCTCAGATTTAAAACCAGAGGCCTGAGTCCCTAGGGAGAGGTGTCACTGTGTCTCTGGAGTCTGGGAAAGGGGATGGGTCTTACCTGGCCTCGGCTAGGCTCCCTAGGTACTCCTGTAACACTCCTCCGACCTTCCACATATACCACTTCACAGCAAGCCTGGTCCTCATTGTGCTGACTCTTGCCAGCATTGATGACCCTGCCAGGCCAGAATGACCACATCAGGTTGGACACCAGACCAGGTCCTGGAATAACCCCCACCTTAGACATACACCGTCTCCTGCGCCCGCTGGCCAAGCTGAGAAAGGTCACAGCCACCTGGGATCCAGGCCAGAGGGAGGAGGAGAAGGGAGGGCTGGCAAGGTGTAAGGAGTACTGTTTGGGTGGCCAGCTCTACCACTTCACAGAAACGCCAGCAGGAGCTTCTAGCCAACCGCTATGTCCCCTGCCTGCCTCACTTCCCCCATCCCTGGCGGAAAAAAAAAGGCATTCCTAGTGGTGCTTCTAGGGGAGGGGCTAGATGGCAGCAGCAGTTTTACTTCCCTGCCAGCTAGACCCTACATCCCACCCTCAACCACTATCAACTCTCCCAGTGCCTTGTCCCCAGCACCTCATCCTCATGGGCACACCCACCCTTATCCTAAAACCATCCAGTGAAAGTTTCTGCTGCCTTGACAATGAGGAAGTTCTCCAGCCCAGATCGGGAAAGAGGAATTGAAATAGAGTAGAAGTGGAAGCCCACCTGGACTGGGCAGGAGTCACATACCCACAAACTCCTCCCACACAGGAGGCTAAGGGAGGTGGTGGTGGGTCCATGGGCCACCAGCCACCTTCCTCAGCGAACTGAGCGCCCCCATCTCCCTCGGTGCTCTGCGTTCCCGGCAGATGCATTAAAAATACACACAGCCCGGGGGCCAGCCGGCCGCTCCGGCCAGGGGGTCCGCTTCTTTGCCAGGCCAGCACGAGTTGGCAGGCTGAAGGGCATCTAAATGGGACCCTCCTCTACCCCGGGCGTCACCCTCCCCGCCCCTGGAGAAGCTGGCGGCCTCCTGGTGTCGCGGGCTATTTCTGGGTGTGGAGGGGGAGGGGAACTACGGTAAGAGGGACAGGGAACTGGGGCGCTGGAGACGGGAAGCGGGTGAGCGAGTCTTCCCAACCGCTATGTCCCCTATTAAAAAGAACCCCGCTCCTTCGTGAAACCCCTTTTCCCTTAGCCTTTAAGCTGCCGGGCCGCGACTGGGAACTGGCCAACTCATCCTTCGCGGGGCCCTCAGCCCTCCGGGCTCTGGGGCAGAACAGGGTCCTGAGGCGGCGTGGGCGAGGGCAGTCAATGAGCGGGAAGGACCTGAAGAAGGTGACACAGGCTGCGCCCGACTGGAAAGTGGGTTGGGAGGGGGTGCGGCCCGAAGACCGGAGGATAGCAAAGGTCCTGGGAAAAGAGAGCTCCTGGCCCGGACGCGGCGTGGGGAACGCGTCCTAGCGCCGGGGATGCGAAGCTGGGGAGAGGGGTGGGAGCCCCATCCTGGTTTGGGTGCCCCAGGGGGCGCTCACTCGGCGTAGCCTGTGCTCCAGGGCAGGCGGCGGCCCGTGTCCGGGGGGCTTTGCACAGCCCGGCCCGCGTGGTCATCGGCGCGTCGCAGCCCCCCGGGGCTCAGCTGCAGAAAGGTCGGTCTGGAGAAGCTCGCTCGAGCCTCAACAGCCTTCGCGGGCGTCGCCCTCCCGCTCCCAGCCTTCGCGGGAGGGCTCCTGGGCGCTTCTGGAGCGGCAGCGGGCGGCGCCGAGGCAGGGTTGGGCAGGTCCGGGGACTTGGGGCGCGGAGGCGGAGCGCCCCCGGAGCTCACCAGGTGCGCCACTGCCGAGCGCACCCGGTTTAGCATGCTGCCTCTCTGCCCCGCCCTCGGCCGCGGCCCCGCCCCCGCCCAGGCCCCGCCCCCAGGGCTCGGGGTGGGCGGTGCTCGCGCCAGCCGGCCCTTCCCTGCTACTGGCTCCTGGCCAGCTGGGCGGGTCCCGGGCGAAACTTGCCCTTGCTCTGGGCCACCCCAGGAACCGGCCCATGGGCCCCCGGCCTCTGCCCCGCCCCATTCCGGCTTGGCCCCGCCTCCGTTTCTTAGGGGTAGGTTCTGTTGCTGTGGGAAGGGGGCGGAGAGAAGGAAACCTTATTTCAGCCGTGCGCTAGATTAGACATCAGCTAGAACGTCTCCATTGTGACGGGGGCTGAGGGACAAGGGGGTGCGGTCTCCTCGCTCTCGGTTCGGTGTGGCCAGCCAGCCCAGACAGCCATGGAGCTAATGACCTCAGAGCAAAACAGGCGCTTGGGAGCCGCCGGGTATGAGGCGCCAGGTGTGACACCACCTCTGGATGGGGCTGCAGGAGCGAGAGCGGGCAAGCTGGTACCGGGTGGGGGTGCGGGGGTAATGACGCAGGCTGCAGCCGACCACCCCGGAATCAGGAGCCGGGGTAGATTCCTGGGCTCCTGATGCGCTGTTCCCCATGAAGACCACCTCTAGATCTGGGAAAGCGGTTGCTACTCCCACCCTCCTTTCTCTCTCAGAACCCAGGTCTTTCCCACAATGTAGACCTTCCCTGACCACAGCAGGACAAGCTATTCATAGTTAGGATAATAACGACATAACAAATACTAATTTATTGAAGACGTACTGCATACTAGGCCCTTTACAAAGCACGTTCCATACATTATTTGGTTATTTATACTGCACACCAATCCTTCAAGATGGGTTTTTTTCTATCAGTTTCACGGATGAGGCAGGACAGGACGCTTCTTGTCATTTTACCGTGACTTGCCCCAAGAGGTCACACAGTCAGTGAAAGATTCACACCTATGTCGGCCTCCTGACATTCAAACCTGCTCTGTCTTAAGAACCAAACTGATTTCTCCGGATCAGGGAGGAAGGGCTAGAAAGGAGATCAATGGCAGAGAGAGGAGTGGGGGTTCCTCTCCTCCCATCCTTGTCTTAGGGCCAGGGCTGAGAGCAGTCCGGGAATGCTGAGCAAGTTCTACGTCTACCGCCAGGGGGTGACAGAGGCCAGGCTAAGCCCTTGCCTAAGAAGAGTAAAAGCTCACCCACTGGAAGACCAGGACAGAGCCCAATGCCTGGTTGGCTGCCCGTTCTTCCTAACTTCTCCCCTCTGGGAGAGGGTGGTACTGACCTGATGCCACAAGAGCTCTGTCTCTAAACCTCCTATCAGAAAGTTGATCACTAGGTATCCACAGACACCACCCATCCACACATCTCAAATGGGGACAAGGCCGTTGTGGCCCTCATGCAAGTTGGAGGTAGCCATCAGCGACTACGGCACCCAGTTCACAGATGGAACTTTTCTGGGCTCTGTCGGCCAGGTGCTTCCTGACCACATCCCACTCTGTTCCCCAGGCTAAACTGTGTCCCCAGAAGGGATGACTTTCTTGGCAGCTTCTAAATAAAGATCCCACAATAGTCATTCAGGTTGGTAGACTTACTATGCCTGCTATGTTATGCCTGAGCTTTAGGCAGAGAGAGCCAGAGGAAAAGAAGTCACAGGGGAGAAAAAAAAATAGACCCCAAGGCAAATAGAGCAACAAAAGCAGTCGGGGACAAAGAACAGGCTGCTTCTATAGGTTTTCCCCTGCTATTTGAGAAAAACTGGAACCAACTCTCAGATAAATAATAGCAGCAGCAAGCCAGCAACTGAGGAAACAAATATAACTCCTGGTTGTTTTTATTATTAAGTGTTTCTGAGACAGTTTACTTACCACTTCTTGGTGTCACCCAGCTCCCTATTCCCTGCCCTTTCTAGCACCCACCATGGTGTGGCTGCAAGCTGTCTGCAAAGCTAAGCCAAGAGACCCCCCCAGCTCCAGCACCAGATGATCAGCAGGGAAGATAACAGCTCCCTGGGGCTCCAGAACAGCCCCCAGCCACGGCCTAATCCTAAGGCTCCCCTCTCCCTGAACCTCTCACCTCCTATTCCTGACACCATTATGCCTCCTCCATCCTCAGACTGCCCCAGAACCTGGTGAGGTCATCACCTCTACTCATCCCTGAGGCAGCGGAAAGTGAGAGGGAAAAGGGGGTGGGGTAGGAAGAAGCAGACTTGTGGGATGTTTTTCTCTGTGAAGAGCGAGACTCTGCTCAGTGGCTGGCCCTGCCGGGGGGAGTGTGAAGCTTGAGCCAAGGAGGGGGACTGGACAGCCTCAAGACAGGCCCCTTTATCTCAGGTCACAATGGTGGCTCAGGGCCCAGAACTGGTCATCTTCTTGCCTTGTCTCTCCCCTTCACATCACCCCAAACCCAAAGGCCTCTTAAACTAAGAGGAAAGTCCCTTCAAATTCACAGAACACCACTCCCTCTCATTTGTCTAATACTTTCACATCCAAAATAGACCCCTGTAAAGAATTATTCAGTTGCAATTAATTACATTGCAATTTTTCTGATAAAGAAACTGGGTCTCAGGCCAGGAGTGGTGGCTTACACCTGTAATCCCAGCACTTTGAGAGGCCATGGTGGATGGATCAGTTGAGTCCAGGAGTTCAAGACCAGCCTGGGCAACATAGTAAAACCCTGTCTTTACAAAAAATACAAAAAATTAACCCTGGCTTGGTGGTGCACTACAGACTACCCCTATAGTCCCAGCTACTCAAGAGGCTGACAGGGGAGGATCATTTGAGCCCAGGAGGTGGAGGTTACAATGAACCAAGATCTGGGTGACAGAGTGATGAGACCCTGTCCCCAAAAAATAAATAAATAAAAAAGAAAAGAAAAAGAATGAAAGAAAGAGAAGAAAGGAAGGAAGGAAGAAAGAAAGAGAAACAAGAAACTAGGTCTCAGAATTTGGTTCCCATGTTGGTATTCACACTTATCATCCGTAAGGACCATTCATAGCCTGCTACGGTCCTCCTGCCTAATGCCCACACCCTAATGCCACACCTTCCTCCTGGGAGAGGAAGAGATATTTACTATTCCCTCCTAAATATCATTCTAGAAGAGTGCTGTTGAGCAGAACTTTGTGCACTGATGGGAATGTTCTACATCTGCTCTGTCCAATACAGCAGTCCCCATCTTCGTGTGGCTATTGAGCATTTGAAATATGGTGCATACTAATGAGGAACTGAATTTTAAGTTGTATTTAATTAATTTGGATTTAAATTTAAATATCAACATGCCACTAGTGGCTACGGTATTGGACAATGCAGTTCTGCAATCTTCAAAGCTCTAAAACCCTGAGGGTCTAGTCAATCACTCGTCACTCCCAGCTCCTTTCCCCCCAGCACCTCCACCTCCCCTGAGCCAGGGCACTGGGGGCCACGAGACCTTGAGGGTTTTGAGGGACCTCCTCTGAGTTGCCACCACGGAGGTGTCCATCCTCACTGAACCTGCGGGGGCCGGATGTCCTCTCTCCCTTCCTCTTGCCCTCGGCCGCCAGGGGCCGCTGCGTCTCGGCTGTGCCCATCCGTTCAGCCGAGCGCCTGGCGCTGTCCCGAAGGAGGCAGCGGCGCCCACGCGGGGCTGGAGGAGCGGGGGTAGCCCGGGGCGAGGCGGCGGTTGCGGCGGCGGCTGCGCGCTCCCCGACCTGCCGGCAGGAACCTTGGAAAAAACCCGGCTGAGTTCTGCAGAGCTGGCGGGGCCTGGCCCGGAGCTCCCCTGTGCCCAGAGCCGGGCCCGCCCTTCGGATGATGCCAACCTGACCAGAACCCCTCTGTCCCGGGGGCGCAGCAACTTGGTGAAGGGGACAGGGCTCCGGACTAGACAGCACCCAAGCTGGCCGCTCCCTCCCAAAGTCTGTCTTTCGGAGTGTTGGTTCCTAGTTCAGTGGCAAGGAAGACTTCAGGCCAGCAGATCGAACCAGTGGGCACCACCGAGGACCAGGTAGGTCCCAGGTGTGGGGGCTCAGAATGTGGAGGAATGAGTAGGCGTTAGGGGGGTTTGTGGGGAGAGAAGGTGAAGAAAGGTTGAAGGTTCTTATGGTTCACATCCTCAAACCCTTGTAATGCAGGCTGCTAACTCAGCCTCACTAAATCCCTGGATTGGGATTTAGGAAAAATAGCCTAGGAAATTGAGGCAGGAGCATGGAAGTCGAAAAACACATCCCAGAAGCTTCTATGTCCAGCTGTTTCTGGGGGGGAGGGAATAGAATGTCAGGGACGAGAGCCCAAATGAACACACCCACCCCTCTACTCCCCACCCCACCGAGGTCTTTTGGGCCTTGGGGTTCCTAGGAGAGACGCCTGAGTTGGATTGGAGGATGTTGCAGCTCAGAGGGAAATAGGATCACCTGAGAGAAGACAAAGCTGCATTTGTGATGGTCAAAAGGAGGGCTCCTGGAGGGCAGGGAGAAGAGATGCCTACTCAGAAAAGAGGCACATCTAGAACGGTGGGAAGCTCCACCCAGGGAGCACACCCATCCCCTGGGAACTGGCACCTCTTCCTCTGTCTTCCTCCAGATTCCCCTTATGCTCTCGCTCCTAGGAGCTAGGACTCAGGGGTCTCTGTCCTTCCGGGGCCCCACCATCCTCTATGTTTCAGTTCTGCCTCCCTTTAGAGAGGTGAGGGAAGAGAGGTTCTTAGGGAGAAATGGAAAGCTGTTGGAGGCTGTGGCCTTCAAAGGCTCAGGGACCTGGAGTGTCCCCATTCTAGCCCTCTGGTGTGGGAATGGGGGCGAGGGCCGCTAAGCCAAGCCAGCTCCATGTGAGTCCAGGAAGCAGGTGCCATAGTGGGTAGGAGGTGGAAGCAAAGAGGATCAGGGCATCAGGAATCTTTCCCACGAGCCTTTTCCAGCAGGAATCTGTCAGGTTCTGCTCCTTCCTTGACCCTCAGCTCCCTCCCAAGGCCAGAGAGATGACAGCCGTGATTCTTAGACCCCTCCCTACCATCACCCTGCTTCACTCTTGGGATAGAGAAACTCCCTCAGGCCACTCTTCTCAGGCTCACCACCCTGTGCGATCCCGGAGTCTGCAAGGACCCCTCCAGATTCCCAGGCCAGAAGAGACTGTCCCTGCCCTGGCACCTGAGAACAGCTTCAGAATTGGGCTGAACTTCCGTGCCCAGCCCACACCCTTGCCCTCTCCCAGGTTCTCCTTCACCCCCTGCAGAGCCATGGGCTCCCTCCATCCTTTGCAACCCCCTAAGAATCTTTCCTGCTTGTCCAGGTGGAGTGAGTCTGAGGTCAGCAGATGAACAGACAGAAACTGAAAGATCCCCAAAAAGGTAAGTGAGGAGACGTTGAATATGGGGAGTAGTAGGGGTGGACAGAGATCAAGTACCCTATCTGAGGAGCAACTGGGTCCTAGCAGTTGGTTTGGCCTCTGGTATTCCCAAAGCTGCAATGGCACTTGTGAGGGCCCAGCAGTGGTCCAGGCCCACCCCTGAGCTTGTGGCCTCGCTGCCTCCTGGGACTTCTCCCACCCCCTTCTATGGCTGGGCAGCTCCTAGCTACTCTGTGCCTCTTGCTTCCTTAGGATTCCCTCCATTTCCAGCCTAACCTTCAGGGTAGCTTTGGGAGGCCCAAACCATCAACGATGAAAGAGGAAAAGGAAAGGGGAAGAGAGCAGAGGCAAGGTGGTGCAATGGGCAGAGGGCAGGCTTCTAGGCTCTGGACTTTTCCACCCACATGCTGCCTGGCCTTGGGCAAGTCATTTGACTTCTATTAGCCTCGGTTTCATCTCTTCCTTTTTAATTAAATTCTGTTTAAATTGAAGTGCTACTGCATTCCCGTGGTTGGAAGCTCAAAAAGCAAGAAATGAATCAGGAGAAAAATGTCTCTCTTCTACCTCCATCTCCCAGCCAACCAGTTTCCCTTTTTGATGGCAAACAATATTACTAGTTTTAAAATACATTTTTCAAAGCTAGTTTATGCATATCTGAGCAACATAGATAATCCTTCCTTTATACACATTTTATTTTATTTATTTTTGGGCTGGGGTCTCACTCTGTTGCCCAGGCTAGAGTGCAGTAGCACAGTCATAGATCACTGCAGCCTCAAACTCCTAAGCTCAAGTGATCCTCTCACCTCAGCCTCTGGAGTAGCTGGGACTATAGGTGTGCACCACCATGCCTGACTAATTTTTAAATTTTTTGTAGAGATGTTGCCTAGGCTGGTCTCGAACTTCTGGCCTCAAGTGATCCTCCTGCCTTGGCCTCCCAAAGTGCTGGAATTAGAGGCGTGAACCACCACTCCTGGCCTGCCTTATACACATTGTATACACACCATTCTACACTTTGCTTTTTTTCCCCCTTAACAGTGGATTATCACTGGAGATGATTGCATGTGTCAGGACATAAAGCATTTTCCCATTGGTTTTTTTACAGCTATCTGGATGGGACTGCATTTGTACAGACTCTACGATGTATTCAGCCAGTCTTTTACTGATGGTTGTTTAGGTTATGTCCTAGCTTTTTGAGCTTTGGTTTGCTCATCTGTAAAACAGGTGATAATAATCTTACTTTGTAGGACAGTTGTGAAGAATTCAAGAGTGTGCATGTGAAGTGCTGGAACCAAGCACTCAAAGAGTAGGAGTCAATATTATTGTCCCTCCCATGTCACGACCCTCCATGGGCCCGTATCTAGTTCATCCTCCAAGATGCCTCTTAAATGTTGTCTCCTCCAAAGGCTCTCCTTTTCTTCCTGTAGCACTCATTACTGCCTGCATGACTCTGTGCCAGGTTGAAAGATGCCTGGGGACAAGGTGTGCCTCCTCCCCATCTTTGTGCCTCCCAGAGTGTGTGGCACAGAGAAGGTGCCCAGGCTGGGCACAGGGGAGCTTCTGCCTGGAGCTGAGCAGAATGTGTGCTTCTCTCCGCAGGATGAGTGAGAGGGTCGTGCGGAACTGGAGCACGGGCGGCTGGCTGCTGGCACTGTGCCTGGCCTGGTTGTGGACCCACCTGACCTTGGCTGCCTTGCAGCCTCCCACTGCCACAGGTTTGGAGGAGGTGGCAGGGCCCGGGGAGGGAGTTTCCCAGGACACCTGGGGAGCTGGACACCACTCCACCGTGTTCCATAGCAGGCAGGTCTCCCAGGCAGAGTAAAATCCAGAGATTCTAGGGGTTCCGGCTCCTCCTCTGCTCTTTACCCAGGTATCTCTGCCCACACCTGCTGTCCCGCCCCAGAGAAGGTCTGGGCAGACCCTTTGCTCACCTCTCCTTCCAGGCTGGAAGGTGTTCTGTAGTGAGAGAGGCCCTCGGGTGAGGGCTTAACTCTAGCCTCCTGGCCTAATCCTGTGGTTTTCCTTCTGGGATAGCTAAAGCCTGTGTAAGCGGATGATCCTCCCCACGCGTTGTAAGCCCTGGGGCCCTTGCCCTCACCCTGAGGAAGCTGATGAGGCGGGGCTGGTGCGGGACTCTGTCTTCTGCCCAGGGGCCGTGCTCTGCCAAAGGGTGAAGAGCACAGGCCTCACAGGGGAGGGAGGAAGAATAGGAGCTCTGTGAAGCGGCGGGAAGATTTCATCCACTTCCTCCTCCCCTGCCACTGGCAGTCTCTTCCATAGCCCTCCCTGAAGCAGGGAGGAGGGGCTGGAGGCCAGCCCGGGTGGGCGGGAGGGAGTGGGGTCGGGCGTCTTGGGCGTCTGATCCTGGGCGGCTCCCCTCAGTGCTTGTGCGGCAGGGCACCTGCGAGGTGATTGCCGCTCACCGCTGCTGCAACCGGAACCGCATCGAGGAGCGCTCCCAGACGGTGAAATGCTCCTGTTTTTCTGGCCAGGTGGCCGGCACCACGCGGGCAAAGCCCTCCTGCGTAGACGGTGAGTGAGAGGCCAGGACCCGGGCAGCGCCCTGAGCAGAGCCATAAGGAGGCCTGTTCAGGCCTCGCCATCTGCTGGGGATACAATTTCATACCCGTCTCAGGGCTTTCATGAGCAGTCTCAAATGGTGGGGCCCCCTCTGGGAGAAGAGGGCAGACGTGGCCATCCCTGTGCCATAGATGAGAAAAGCTCTTGTTATGCGCACAGCCTCCCACACTCACGTGCCCTCTGCCTGTTGCACACACAGGCGCGTTCCCTCACACGGCCCCACTCCTCTCCCCACACACTTCCTCCAGCTCCTTCCCCTGCTGCTCCTTCCCCTGGCTGCCTCCGCATACCCTCCTCTCCTTCTCAGCCCTTCTCTCACACTTTCCTATGTGGACACGTGAGATCCCTCACACCCACGCTCATACCCTAACACTCATTTGGCACCCCATACACATGCCCACTGTGTGACGCGCATACCAGCTATGCCAGCTATGCACTCCTGGTCTGTAGACCCCTCCAGACGACTCACACCCTTGCTCACACACCACAGAGGGAGTATACTGGTTGTGCATCGATGCTAGTGACATGGTCACCTTAGAGGCATTTTTGCCTGCCTTCACTCCTCACTGTCTGGGGAGATGCAGGGATCGGTGGGATTAAAGTTGAGAGGGTTACGTCCCCAGGCCTCAGCCTGAGTATTGCCTCTCTGGGCAGCCTGGAGTAGGGGAAAGACAAGGGAAATGCATGGCTCAAGGCCAGGGGTGTGTGGAAACGTGCACCTCATTCGCAGACCTGCTCTTGGCTGCCCACTGTGCTCGTAGAGACCCTAGAGCTGCGCTCCGCCTCCTGCTCCCACAGCCTCCATCGTCCTGCAGAGATGGTGGTGTCAGATGGAGCCCTGCCTGCCGGGGGAGGAGTGTAAGGTGCTCCCGGACCTGTCGGGATGGAGCTGCAGCAGTGGACACAAAGTCAAAACCACCAAGGTACCCTGGGTGGGCACCTCATCTCACCCTCCCCTTCCCTTTCTACCAAGGGCAGAAAAGGGGACACAGGAGCCTTGGAGGTCTAGGATGTCAGTGTCCCAAGGTGAGATCGTGAACCACGAAATTCACAGACAGTCCTCTCAGGTCTGTTCTCACTGGGGACTGGAGTTAGGGGGGTCAGGACTTGAAATCCAGTGTGTCCTGGGAAGATTCTTGATGTCCATATACCCTGATTTCCTCCTCTCTGCCTGGAATTAGTTTGCCTCCGGAAAATATCAGGCCTATAAAAACATAGTCGAGAATGGGAAAAATTATCAGATAATTGAGGGAGGAATTGCTACTTCTACCTGAACTCCAGGTACAGTAGTCACTCTGCCACTCACCTCTGCCGTGACCACCCCCCATCCCCACCCCATTCCCACTGTTGTTGACTCCCTACAGTTCATACCTACCCTCCTGTAGTCAGATTTCTCTGTCTACTGTCACAGCACCCAAGAGGATTATTATTTTCATGGTTTGCTGCCTGCCCCACAGAACAAGGGGTAATTAAATTTTTATCAAACTCTTTAGCAGCTCCATGTGTGTCATGGTTAATCAGCGGCATTGCTCTGCCATCGCCATTGGTACAGAATAGTGACACTGCGGGGCGAGCCAGGGTTCTGCCTTTGGCTTTCCTTCCCTCCCACCACACACAGCAAACAAGCAAACACACAAGAAAATAGAGAAGGAGGGCTGGGTGCGGTGGCTCACACCTGTAATCCCAGCACTTTGGGAGGCAGAGGTGGGTGAATCAAGAGGTCAGGAGTTCAAGACCAACCTGGCCAACATGGTGAAAACCCGTCTCTACTAAAAATACAAAAATTAGCTGGGCGTAGTGGCATGCGCCTGTAATCCCAGCTACTTGGGAGGCTGAGGCAGGAGAATCGCTTGAACCTAGGAGGCAGAAGTTGTGGTAAGCAGAGATCATGCCACTGCACTCCAGCCTGGGCGACAGAGTGAGACTCCATCTCAAAAAAAGAAAAAAAATAGAGAAGGAAAGGCAGCCTTTGGCTTCTGAAGAGAGCAACCATTTTCACAGAGCACACAACAAAAGGAGCTACAACAAGAAAAAGTTTGGCTCTAAAGTAGAGCATCCTCTCTCTATCTGGAGGCAGGGATGAGGGACAGCCATTCTGAGTATATTTAAGATCAGAAGAGAATGAGACCCACTACAGAGCTTGTGACATTTGTCACCATGTTATAGGTTTGGGTTTGTAGCCTGTAAGGAAGTACTTGCAATTTGGGTAGCTACTCTGAAGCAAACAGTGGGGAGGCTTGTCTGACGTATGTTTGCATGGGTCACCAGGCCGTGCTTTCCCATTCCGGCCTGCTTTAGGGTGAGAGGATCGGCAGCAATGGCCTCTAAGTAACCTGCATATTCTGGGTAGTCTCTGGCATGCTGGAATGGAATAGGCACTCCCTTCTCTAACCTTACCCTATCACTTCTTCACCAGGTCACACGATAGCTCTTGGGGGTCACGGCCTGGACAAGAAAGGCTTGATTGAGTCATGAACTGAAGAATGGTATCCAGTCATCAGCCAGGAAAGATGGGGATTCACTTACATGCCTCATGTCAAATGCAGCATCAGTCTTTCCGGGGCATTTCAGTTAAGCTGCTCAGCAGATATGGATGGATCTGCAACCACATACCTAGTGTGGAGCTGGGCTTTTCTGGAGACATGAAGGTCAACACACAATTCCTGCCCTTAAGGAATGTCCAGTTGAATTGGAGAGTTGAAGACAGACAATTTAGATAATTTAGGTTAAAGTACTTGATACCAGACTGTGGCTTCTGGGCCACATGCTATGGCATGATGGGGTTTTGGGAATGAGATTCCCACAGTTCTTCAGATACCCCGTGGCCACAGGGCATAGAGACAAGAGGTCACATTCAGCACTCACCACCTCCCTCTTTCTCATCAGTTCTGAATCCCCAGCAAGCTGTTAACATGTTGCAGAAAAACACTCTCCCCTTATGGCCAGACCAGCGGTATCTCATTTGGATGGGATTGGATTGAGTTGCGGAAGGAAAGTAAAAATAAAGCCAAATAACTTCCCAGCAAATCTTCGGCAGAGGTATGAGCCATTCATTGGGTATGGGATGGACAGGACTTTAAAATCATCTCCATCAAGCACCTCAGGTTTTTGTTTGTTTGCTTATTTTAACAGATGAGGAAGCAGCCCCAGAGAGGTGAGGCAGTTTGCCCAAGATCTCATAGCCTGGGCTCCCAAACCTCTAAGACTGATGACTTTCCACTAGCCTGAATAATAGGATTCCAACGTAGGCCTCCCATGTTAATTTTATGTCAAGTTACTGGAACCAGCAAAGTACAGGCTGGAGAGCAGCAACATTTTTCTTGGGAGATGCTAGAGCAGGGACTTTTACTAAGGTCACTGTTCTCCTGTCTGAAATAATCCAGAATATCCACACACCAGGATGTGGGACCATCTGGTCTCCACTCTACTCTCATCCTCCAAATTTCAAGCAGGCCTTATGACACCCAGAGGTCACTCAACCCAGTTACAGCTGGGGCTCAGCTGGCATCTCCATTACCCACTCTGACCCATCTCTTCTGGGGTCTTTGGGCTATGATTCTCAGAAGGTCTCGCTCCAGGAGAAATTCTGGGTGGGATGTAGAACTGGTTAGAGTCTTCTCTTTTCAAAGGCCCCTGATGGGCAGCAGGGGTGAAAGGCTAGAGCCTCTGTTTAGAATTAAAGGTCAGTGCAGTCAGGCTGACACTAGATGGCTCAGGGATGACACATAGGCTTCAGGGACTCAGAGGCATGGGCTACTTAGATATCTCATCAGTAAGAGAATTGCAGCCTCTGAGACTGTGGGCGTTGAGATCACCAAGGCCTTAGGGAGGGGGGTGTCAGTAGAGACCCACCTGGACGATGCGGAATTCTGACCCTCAGAGGGACAAATCAGATGATAGTTTGTGGCTGAGTCTTAGCTTCTCCCTCCCTCCCTGTGCAGTAGAACCAAGACTGATATTCCCCCTTTCTCACCCTACTCTAGTTTATTTTCTTGTTTTTGACAATGGGGTGAACAATGGTGCCAGCTTCTTACTAGACTGTAAATACCAGAACTCACAACTCAGAATCTCTGCAGATGGTGGGCTCATGGGGTGGGGTAGTCAGGGAGTTGGTCAAAGATTGTCATTGCCTCCTTTAAGGTTGGAGGATGGAGGATGGGGATGGATTAAGGGATTGGCAAACTTTTTCTGGAAAAGGCCAGATAGTAAATATTTCAAGCTTGGCAGCTCACATGCAGTCTCTTGTTGCATACTCTTTGTTTTTATTGTTGATTTTTTGTTTGTTTGTTTGTTTGTTTCATTTTGTTTTAAAATATCTTTAATATACAAAAGCTAGTCTTATTAATAGCTCAAGTCTTAGCTGTATAGAAACAGAATCTGGGTCTTTTTCAGAAGGATGCCAATCCGATGAACCTTTGAAGGCAGGCCATCTCTGCAGTGTGGGACTGCCTCCCAGCCTCCTGGCCTGACTTCTGTGCAATGGGAACCTGAGCATGAGGGCTGGGTCAGGTTTTGTTTTTCTCCTAATGCTTCTTGAGAGATTGGTGAGTGAATTATTTAGGCTACAAATGAGACAGCTTTAGCAGAGTCAGACAATAACAGCCTGTTCTCCTGGAGGCCAGAATAGGGGCTTTTCTCCAGTCATTCTGCACCCTCAAGACTGTGTCCAGGAAGGAGGGAGAGGGCTCGAGCCCCCTGCCTATCTGCTGCATCCACAAGCTGGTGAGCTCTGAGCTGGGGATTGAGCCTGAGAGCAGGGATCATGCTATACAAACTCTCTCCTGAGTTGCCAACCACTGCGGCCTCTGCCTCAGCCAAAGTCTGGGTTCTGCAACCTTCCCCGACCTCCCTCATCCCTGCTACAGAGAAGACCTCTTTCCTTTCACACATGCTGGAATTTACTAACTCCTAATTCATTTTTTTTTTTAACTCCTCAAGCCTTCATTTCCTCCTTACGTTTTCATATATTTTTTTGGTCGGCTTTGAGGGGTATCTTTTATATAGCCAGAAGACGCCTACATAGGAGGGTCTGATGGAGAAGAGAAAGTGTCCCACCTCCCCCACAATAGCATCCTAGGGTCCTGTTTCCAACTGAATATTTGTGTGCATTTTGTAGCTACAGTTTAAAAATGCAAATTAATTTTCCTGGAACATAGGGTTTCTGAAGTCATTTATCTTCCTCTTCTCCCCTTACTGGATTGGAATCTCAGTCCCTGAAGTTAGCCGGTACCCACAATGTCCTCAGCTCTGAAGGCCTTAGGAAGGTTACCAACCACAGGAGATCACGTGGCTAATTTCTGTTGGCATCCTAGCAGTTTCATTAAGGTCTATGAGTGACATCCTAATTAATGGCCCCAGACAGTTGACTGGATTGAGGCTGCAACTTCCTAAAATCACAAGCTTACAGCTAGAAGGATTTTAAAGTTTTCTTTCTTTCTTTTTTTTTTTTGAGACAGGGTCTCCCTCTGTTGCCCAGGCTGGAGTACAGTGGCATAATCATGGCTTACTGCAGCCTTGACCTCTTGAGCTCAAGCAATCCTCTCACCTCAGCTTCCTGAGTAGCTGGCACTAACGGCATATGCTGCCACACCTTTTTTTTTTTTTTTTTTTGTAGAATAGAGACAGGGTCTTCCTATGTTGCCCAGACTGGTCTTGTCTTGAACGTCCAGCCTCGAGCAATCCTCCTGCCTCAGCCTCCCAAAGTACTGAGATTACAGGTGTGAGGCATCACACCCAGCTTGCAAGGGATTTTAGAGACCAGTTAGCCAACTCCCTCATTTGACAGAAAAGGGAGGCTCAGAGAGGCTAGGTGATTTGTCACATAGCAAGCTGTTGGTGTGTCCAGTCCAGTGATCCAGACAGTGTTCTTTCTACTACTACACATCAAGTTTAGATGAGGAACCTGAAAAGAAGCCTGGATTTTAGCAAGGATGAATGTGAAAGTGTCCCATTCTAAAGTCAATCAACCTTGCGAGTGCAAGGGAACAGAATGAAGAATGGGAAACATGGAGAGATATATACACAGAAGGAGGGAAGGAGGAACAAAAAAGAGGGATTGAGATCACTCATTCAGAAGAACACAAGGCACAGTACAAAATAATAAGAACAGAACTGATGCCACATCCAAAACAATTGATTTTTATCCTTTCTCAAGGAGACAGAATGGAGCCCCTGTTAACCTTAGAGAGATCAGTGAAGCCACTTGGATGGCTTCTGGGTTCTTCAGGCTGCATACTAAAGCCCATGGGCTAAATCTGGCCTGCTGCCTTTTTTGTAAATAAAGTTTTATTGGAACTTAACTATGCTTATTTGTGTCTTCCTGTCTATGACTATTTTTATGCTAAACAGCAGAGTTGAGTCATTTTGAAGAGCCCATATGGATCACAAAGTCTAAAATATTTATCTAATCCTTTGTTTTTTGTTTTTTGTTTTTTGTTTTTGAGACAGAGTTTTGCTCTTGTTGCCCAGGCTGGAGTGCAGTGGTGCAATCTTGGCTCACTGCAACCTCCGCCTCCCAGGTTCAAGCGATTCTCCTGTCTCAGCCTCCCAAGTAGCAGGGACTACAGGTGCAAGCTACCACGCCTGGCTAATTTTTGTATTTTTAGTAGAGATGGGGTTTCATCATATTGGTCAGGCTGGTCTCAAACTCCTGACGTCAGGCGATCCGCCTGCCTTGGCCTCCCAAAGTGCTGGGATTACAGGCATGAGCCACCGCGCCCAGCCCATTATCTGATCCTTTGTACAAAAATTTTGCCAACCATGCCTTAGTGTTTTAGTTGAATCTTTCTCAATATACTTTTGCAATCTGGAAATGATGACTCTGCATTGTTTTCCTGAGTTTAGGGATATATATACATATATGTATTTGAGGCTGTGCCTCTGCCTGCTTTAATCCCTTCCAGTGCCACCTGTGATATCTAACAAGCAAAGAAATGAAGATGTAAAGACTAAGAGGCCAAGAGAAAGACTACAGGGCAGATGCTTCCCTAATATGTTGTCACACCCTAGACCAGTTCGGTTCATATTTTCCAGATTCATGTAACTTCTGCTTTTAAGCTTAAGGAAAATAACTGCATGTGCACCCATGTGTGAAGATGTAATTGTGTATGCATATATGCTGCTGGTGTTCCTTTTTTTTTTTTTTTTTGAGATGGAGTCTCGCTCTGTCGCCCAGGCTGGAGTGCAGTGGTGCTATCTCGGCTCACTGCAAGCTCCGCCTCCCGGGTTCACGCCATTCTGCCTCAGCCTCCCGAGTAGCTGGGACTACAGGTGCCCGCCACCATGCCCGGCTAATGTTTTGTATTTTTAGTAGAGACAGGGTTTCACCGTGTTAGCCAAGATGGTCTCGATCTCCTGACCTCGTGATCCGCCCGCCTCGGCCTCCCAAAGTGCTGGGATTACAGGCGTGAGCCACCGAGCCCGGACTTGCTGCTGGTGTTTCTGTGTGTCTGTGGATTTGAGTATCTCCACGCCTACAAGCAAGGACAATATTCAAAATACATAAAAACTAGTTTAGCACAGAGACTGACTCATCAAGACAGGTGCCAGCCCAGGGCACACTGGCAGCACACAACTGCACATTCCCACTCCTCCTGCTATGGCTGAGATGGACTCCGGAACAGAGGAGGGCTCACTTCCCTCTTCCCCACAATGTGAGCAGCTAAGATGGTTTCTGATTTCCTGGGACTTGTGATTTGTCATCAAGTGTGAGTCTGGGCATGTGCATGGGCACAGCAGCTACTGGCTCATATGACTGTAAACACTCTATTTAAAATAGATATCTAGACTGGGCATAAGGAGGACCAAGCAACTACCTTTCAAACCATACATGAGGGTACAAACTCCCCTTCAGTCTGGTCTAGAGGAAGGGGATTCCAGCCATTTCTAAAAGGTTAGATTGACCACAAGGCTAGGTGATTGGCGATATACCGTAGCTTCTATTAGTGAAACTCTACCATGTGTCAAACACATATATTAAATGGGACTCTTCCCATCTCAAAATTTGGACAGAGGCCCTAAAGATCAGGTAAAATAAAATTGACTATCAACTATACTAAACTCCTCCCACATTCTAAATCAAAATGCTAGACTTGCAAAAGGGGTGATGAATAGCTGTTACCCACCTCCAGACTGCATGAGAGAGGGCTAAGAACTAAGGTTGAAAGGCAGGCGATAGTGAAGATCTGACTGGAGAGAGCTGTCACTTTCTTCCACCCTGGCCAATGGTGTGATTCTTTCTTACTGTAAGCCACTTCAGAGGGGGTTCCAGAGAAGAACTCCAAGAGCTTGACTTGAATCCATTGGAGTGTGTGGGACCCAGGAACTCAGACCTGAAAATAATCTGATGGCGAGTGGCTATGGCTGGCTGGTTGCTCTGGAGAGAGTCCAGAGGACCACCTTGAGAGTGAGCTGCCCCCAAGAGCTCAGCAGAGCACGACGTTTGCATGTTTTCCACAGGCCAAAAGTGGACTGCCCAAGAGGGCTGCCTGGAAGAGAGAGGTGAACCCAGCTAGGGAGGGATTACCGAAGCCAGGAGTCTGAGAGGGAGTCATAAGCGGCCAGTGGAAGGAGACATCACTCACATCAAGGAATTTGTAAACAGGGAATCCCCAGCAATAGGGCATCTTCCAGAAATCCAGGAAAGTATCCTTTCACACAAGATAATGCCCAGACTCTGAGACAGAAAGAGACTTACAGAGACTCATAGACATTAAATAATTCATTCAATATCAAGCAGCTAAATAAATGGCATGTGGTAGTTTTGTATTGTGTCAGTTTGGGTAAGCTAGAGCTACATTTCCCAGAATCCCATCCCCTGCGTGGTTCTGGTTTAGAGTTGGCCAAAAGATTAATTTGTGAATGATTTGTAAGGCAGAGAAGCGAAGCAGCTGCCACAATTACTTTCTGAAGGCTGTCATAGGTTAGAAGTGTCAGCAAGTTCCAGGTTATACTTATACTCACCCACTTCACATTTAGCCTTACTTGGCAACTCCTGGCCCTTCCGACCAACAAAAACTGAAAAGCCCAGGCCAACCCCAGATACAGAGGCAATAGACTTGCATAAACTTCTCCTCTCTAGGATGCTGCTCCAGCAGCTGGCATTCCTGAGTCCAGAAAGTGTGATTAGTGGCTTTTCTCTGGTCCTCCAACTTCTTCATTCAAACCTTCACTCTCCCAGTTTCTCCAGCAGTTCTGTAAAGCCACCCTCCCATAATAAATCTCTTATTACACAACACTCTTAGTGTTTCTCCTTCCCTGATGGAACCCTGACCAATATCATTAGTATCAATAATAAACTTCAAGTAGGTACTGGAAATGACTCCAGAGGAATAGAACATTAGGGATAAAAATTTTGAACTGATCTGGTTAGACTGAAAGGCATTAATGATCCTATTACCATTGGTATAGGTGACACTGGTAAATCATGGCATGCAGTGGCAAGAGAGGTACATGAATTATCACCTGTGGTCACCTGTAATACAAACGTCTTTAAAGGCAAGTCTTTGGCTGGCCAAGTAGTTGCCCCCACTGAACATTTTAATGGAAATAGAGAGTAAAGGAGTGTTCGTTGATTGCTTCTAAGTGTACTCAAACATGTGGAGGAAGAAAATGATGAGCTCAGGACTTTAAATGCCAGGCTCAAGGTTTGATTACAGGAGCAGGATGCTTCTATTATTGCCTTAAAAGAAACCCTCATTCTGCTGGGCACGGTGGCTCAAGCCTGTAATCCCAGTACTTTGGGGGGCCAAGACGGGAGAATCCCCTGAGGTCAGTAGCTCGAGACCAGCCTGGCCAACATGGTGAAACCCCTGTCTCTACCAAAAACACAAAAATTAACTGGGCGTGGTGGCACATGCTTGTTCCCAGCTACTTGGGAGGCTGAGTGAGGCAGGAGAATCGCTTGAACCCAGGAAGCTGAGGTGAACTGATATTGCACCACTGCACTCCAGCCTGGGCGACAGAGTGAGACTGTCTGTAAATAAATACATAAATAAATAAAAGTTTAAAAATCATCATAAGGCTGGGCGCGGTGGCTCATGCCTGTAATCCCAGCACTTTCGGAGGCCAAGGCGGGCGGATCACCTGAGGTCAGAAGTTCAAGACCAGCCTGACCTACATGGAGAAACCCCATCTCTAATAAAAATACAAAATTAGCTGGGCGTGGTGGCACATGCCTGTATTCCCAGCTACTAGGGAGGCTGAGGCAGGAGAATCACTTGAACCTGGGAGGCAGAGGTTGCAGTGTGCCGAGATCCCGCCATTGCACTCCAGCTTGGGCAACAAGAGCAAAACTCCGTCCCAGAATGAAGAAAAAAAAAATCATCATTAAAAAAAAAGAAAGAAACCCTTATTTCCTGTAGCTCCAGGGGTGAAATTTCTGAAAACCAAAATGGCCAGTCTTGACTTCAGTGTAATAGAAGTCACTGTTGTGCCTCATGGTAGAGACATTCTTCTCTTAGAACCCAATACCACTAAATCAGTGGGGCCCAGAGTCTTGGGAACAGGAAGTAACATTTTAATGGTGAATCATTAGGGATGACAGTGAGAAGAGTCACTCCTATTTTCCATCTCATATTGAAATTCCACTGACTCATGCAATGAGAGCTACTATGGTGGAAAATGCCAGGCGGAAGCCTCTAGAACGGCCTGTACCTACCAAAATAGTAAGCCCAAAGCAATTTTGTTCCAGAGATTAGTGTCACCATAAGAACTTGAAAGATGTAGTAGTAGTGATTTCTACTATATCTTCTTTCAACTTGCAGAATACAGATGGATCTTGGAGAATGACAGTGGATTATCACAAACTTAATCAGGATGGCTCCAATTTCAGCCTCTGTTCCAGATGTGATTACTTTTTCCTCTTTTTTTTTTTTTTTTTTTTTGAGGCAGGGTCTCACTCTGTCACTCAGACTAGAGTGCAGTAGTGGCATCATGGCTCACTGCAGCCTCAACCTCCCCAGGCTCAGGTTATCCTCCCACCTCAGCCTCCCGAGTAGCTGAGACTACACGTGTGCAACAGCATGCCTGGCTAATTTTTGTATTTCTTGTAGAGATGGGGTTTTGTCATGTTGTCCAGGCTGGTCTTGAACTCTTGGGCTCAAGTAATCTGCCGGCCTCAGCCTCCCAAAGTACTGGGATTACAGATGTGAGCCACTGCACCCAGCCCGGATGTGGTTTCTTTACTGGAGCAAAGATGGTTTTGGTACCTGGTATGCAAATGGCCTGTTATTGAGTAAAGAAATGTTTATTTATTTTTATTTTTATTTTTATTTTTTTGAGACAGAGTCCAGCCTGTCGCCCAGGCTGGAATGCAGTGACGCAATCTCAGCTCACTACAGACTCTGCCTCCTGGGTTCCAGTGATTCTCCTGCCTCAGCCTCCTGGGTAGCTGGGATTACAGGGGCCCGCCACCACGTCTGGCTAATTTTTGTATTTTTAGTAGAGACAGGGGTTTCACCATGTTGGCCAGGCTGGTCTCGAACTCCTGACCTCAAGTGATCCACCCCGCTTGGCCTCCCAAAGTGCTGGGATTATAGACGTGAGCCACAGCGCCCGGCCTATTCTTTATGTCTGTTAGGAAAGATCACTGAAGCAGTTCACTTTCAACTGGTAGGGCCAGCACTACACCTTCAATCTCCTTCCTCAGTGGTTTATCAACCATATCGAAGATAATTGCAGCACTGCTGCCCCACTCAGAGAAGACCCTAAATGATAGTGGTAAAGGAAAATCCCACCATTCTGCAGAATTTTGAGCAGTGCAAAGGACAGTCAGAGGTACAGATACACACACACACACACACTCCTCCACTTCACACACAAATTCTCCCCCACTTCACATCTATAGCAACTCCTGGCCCTTCTGACCAACAGAAACCAAAATGCCCAGGCCAAACCCAGATGCAGCCACAAACTGTGTGTGTGTGCCGCGGCTGGCTAAAAGTTTGAGTTTCAGGGTATTGATACTTAGGGTATTGGAGGGAACACATTTGGAAAACTGATGATAAAGAAGTCTGGAGAAGAACTATGCAAATGAACTGTCATGAGCTGACACAAAGTGTGAAAATATTCATGTATTACATGAATGCTCGCCAAAGTGCAACTTCAGTAGAGGAGGATTTTAATAATCAGACCACTGAGATGCCACATTCTTTCCCCAGTCATTTCCTCCAGTCATCCCTGTCTTTGGCCAGTGGCTCATGATCAAAGTATACATGGTGGCAAGGGTAGAAGATATGCATGGCGCAGCAACATGGGCTTCCACTCATCAAATTGGATCTGTCTATAGCCACTGCTGAGTGTCCAATCTGCCAAGGACAGAGACCAACACTGAACCCTGAAGAAGGTAGTATTCCCCACACTGAACAGCCACCACTTGGTGGCGGGTTGATTACATTGGAACACTTTCATCACAAGAGAGGCAACACTTCTCCTAGTAGACACTCACTTTGGATATGGACTTCTCTTCCCAGTCCACATGCTGCTGACAAAAATACCAACTTACAGAATATCTTTTTCATTGTTATAGTATTCCACTAAGCATAGCTTCTTACCAAGGAACTCATCTTACAACAAATAAAACATGGCAATGGGCTTATGATCATAGAATTCACAGGTCTTACAATGTGCTGATTACGTTGGAGTAAATGGCCTAAAAAGAATGATCTTTCTGAAGCTCAGGCACCATGCCACCTGAGTGCTAACACTGGGCAGGGCTGATGCAATGTCTTCCACGATGCCCTGAATCAGTGACCAGTATATAGTGCTGTTTTTCTCATAGTCAGGATTCATGAGTCTGAAAAATCAAGGATTTGAAGTGGAAATTTCTCCTCTCATTGTTACTCCTAGTGATCCACTAGAGAAATTTTTGCTTTCTAGCCCCATAGCTTTGGGCTCTGTGGGTTTAAAAGGCAATTTATCTGCCTAGGTTAATTATACATAAGTAAATTATGTGACAGAGCTATCATTCAGCGACTGTATTAGGTGAAGTGTTTGCTGAAAGCAAAGGGAATATGGACTGAATAGTACAGAATGAAGTTAAAAATACCAGCTATGACCATATGACCAGTTATAGAAATAAGAACTGTAGTAGTTAAAAGAATTTTTTCTCACACTAATATGAATATATTACAATAGTCCCCTTCTATCTGTGGTTTCACCTTCTATGGTTTTAGTTACCTGTAGTCAACCATGGTCTGAAAATATCGATATTTCTCTCAAAATATTGTTCTATTTTATTATTGTTGTTAATCTCTTACTATGTCTAATTTATAAATGGAAATTTATCATCAGTATGTATAGGAAAAAGCATAGCACTATATATACAGGGTTCAGTGCTGTCCCTGGTTTCAGGTATTCATTGGAGCTCTTGGAATGCATCCCCTGAGGATAAGGAGGACTACTGTAAGGTAAATATTAACAAATTATTTTTTCCTCTTCTTATTCATGGAAGTGACCAGGACTATTAGCTGAAAGTAACCAGAAGAATACACAGAAGCTGCCCAAGATTTCATCCAGAACCACAGAAATGAGTCCACGTGTTGGGATTAAAGGTGAAGGTGTGGAATAGCCAAGGCAATCCTAAGCAAAAAGAGCAAAGCTGGAGGCATCATGCTACCTGACTTCAAACTATACTACAGGGCTACAGTAACTGAAATAACATGGCACTGGTACAAAAACAAACACATAGATCAATGGAACAGAATAGAGAATCTAGAAATAAGACCACACACCTACGACCATCTGATCTTCCACAAACCTGACAAAAACAAGCAATGGGATAGGATTCCCTATTCAATAAATGGTGCTAGGGTAACTAGCTAGCCATATACAGAATGTTGAAACTGGACCCCTTCCTTACACCTATACTAAAATCAACTCAAGATGGATTAAAGACTTAAATGTAAAACCCAAAACTATAAGAACCCTGGAAGACAACCTAGGCAATA
Source organism: Pongo pygmaeus (assembly GCF_028885625.2). NCBI lineage: Eukaryota > Metazoa > Chordata > Mammalia > Primates > Hominidae > Pongo > Pongo pygmaeus. Next base: position 116,989,767 of record NC_072373.2, on the reverse strand, counting down.
CCATTCAGAACATAGGCATGGGAAAGATTTCATGATGAAGACACCAAAAGCAATTGCAACAAAAGCAAAAATTGACAAATGAGATGTAATTAAACTAAACAGCTTCTGCACAGCAAAAGAAACTATCAACAGAGTAAACAGACAACCTACAGAATGAGAGAACATTTTTGCAAACTATGCATCCAACAAAGATCTAATATCCACCATCTGTAAGGAACTTAAACAAATTTACAAGAAAAAAAAACATTAAAAGTGGGCAAATGACATGAACAGACACTTTTCAAAAGAAGACACACATGCAGCCAACAAACATATGAAAAAAAGCTCAACTTCACTGATCGTTAGAGAAATGCAAATCAAACCACAGTGATATACCTTTTCACACCAGTCAGAATGGCTACTATTACAAAATCAAAAAACAGGTAGGGGCAAGGTTTTGGAGAAAAGGGAACGCTTATACACTGTTGGTGGGAGTGTAAATTAGTTCAACCATTGTGGAAAGGAGTGTGGCGATTCCTCAAAGACCTAAAAACAGAAATACCATTCGACCCACCAATCCCATTGCTGGGTATACACCCAAAGGAATATAAATCATTCTACCATAAAGACACATGCACAATGTTCATTGCACGACTATTCACAATAGCAAAGACATGGAATCAACATAAATGCCCATCAATGATAGACTGGATTAAAAAAATATGGTACATATACACCATGAATACTACGCAGCCATAAAAAAGAACAAGATCATGTCCTTTGCAGGGATATGAATGGAACTGGAAGCCATTATCCTTAGCAAACTAACACAGGAACAGAAAACCAAATGCCACATGTTCTCACTTGTAAATGGGAGCTAAATGATGAGATCACGTGGACACACAGAGGGAAACAACACACACTGGGGCTTTGGGGAGGGTCGGGGGTGGGAGGAGGGAGAGGATCAGGAAAAATAACTAATGGATACTAGGATTAATATCTGGGTGATGAACTGATCTGTACAACAAACTCCCATGACACAAGTTTACCTATGTTACAAACCTGCACTTATACCTCTAAACTTAAAAGTTTAAAAAAAGGTGAAGGTGTGATTAAAAAAAAAACAAAAAAAACCAGTTTTTCCGGCTTGAGCCCCAAGTCATTGTAATTCGACAAACTGATTACACATATCTTGAATCATTTAATTCCCACAGGAACTTGTGAGGTTAAGTGTTATTAATACCAGTTTACAGATGCAGATGCTCAGAGGGGAAAGAAAGTCTGAGGGCATTCAATAGCTGTCTCATGGGCTGGGAGTCCAGGACCAGGAAAAAGTATGTAGTAAATGACATTTGAGGAGCAGACTTTTAAAATGTGAATTGTCTCATTTAATTCTCACACTAATTCCATAAGATAGGCATTACTATTCTCAATTTACAGACAAAGAATACAAGACTTTGAGCCCAGGTCTGCTCAGCTGTAACACTCACATCCCTCCATCACCCATGAGATGTGTTCTGGTCATCTCCTTGGGGACTGGCTGTCCAGAGTCCAAACACTTCAAAATTAGTGCTTAGATAAGGGGTGAGAGATCAGGGCATAGACTGGGTAGTAAGTGCTGTGACATAGGTGTCTCCTCCATGCTCTGGGGAAGGAACGGGGGTAGAGGAAACCAAATCCAGCATGAGGAAGGCATCCTAAGGGAGTCGTTTTTGTTTTTTTTTTTTGAGATGGAGTCTCGCTCTTGTTACCTAGGCTGGAGTAAAATGGCGCTATCTCGGCTAACTGCAACCTCCACCTCCCGGGTTCAAGCAATTCTCCTGCCTCAGCCTCCCGAGTAGCTGGGATTACAGGCATGCGCCACCACGCCCTGCTAATTTTTGTATTTTTAGTAGAGACTGGGTTTCACCATGTTGGCCAGGCTGGTCTCGAACTCCGGACCTCAAGTGATCTGCCTGCGTCGACCTCCCAAAGTTCTGGGATTACAGGTGTGAGTTACTGCGCCCGGCCATGAGAAGGTCTTTAAATTTGAGTGGGAATCAGTCAGGCAAAAAACTGTGTGTGTGTGTGTGTGTGTGTGTGTGTGTGTGTGTGTGTGTGTGTGTGTTGGAGGGAAAGGAGTGCAAAGGCTGAGGGAAAAGCATTTGTAAAGAACACTTGAGGCAAATTCAGGTAAGCAGTTAGGAATGGCTGGAGTACAAGGGGTAAGGAGAGATGGCAGAGATGAGGCTGAAAGTTGGCCAAGGCTGAGCTCAGAAAGAAGCTGGTTGCTGTATAGTTTGAGTTTTATCTTGAAGACAATGGAGAACCCCGCAAGGGCTCAAGGGCAAGGGCAGAAGCAGATTGCCACCTTAGAGATGAAGCTGTAAGACCCGATGGGTGGGTGAAACTGAAGCCTGGTCAATAAAATAGAAGTTTTGACAATTATCCAGGTAAGAAATAATAAGCCCTTGGGCCAAAAGCGGTATTTGCCTGAGGGTGCAGAGAGGGGAAGGAGGAGGATGAGGGTAGTTTCCAACCCTGGGCTCTCCATTCCTTAATGGATGATTGCTTTTTTCTCTCCCACGATCTAGCTACAATGGTGGCAGCACTGGCCCCATGCACCTGCCCATGTGCTGTTTGAAGGACTCTGAAGGCCCAGAATCCCAACATGCTGCCTTCTCCAGGGCCTGTAACCCCTCTACTCAAGTCCCTATTACCACTGTATTCACACAAAAGCAAACACTGAACACTTACTGGACCTTTGGGTTAATAATTTTTTTTTTTTTTTTTTAGGGGCCACCATTAGAATCTTGGCCAACTGTGAGGAAAGGCTGGAAGAGGAGTTTGGAGATGGACTGTGGCAATTCTGGAAGACCCATGTCCTGGAATTCGAGAGAAGGAGAGGAGGCCATACCACCTAGGAGGGAGGGCCTGCTGAGGCGGGGTGAGCTGGAATCTGCTCTCATAAGTTATTCCTGCCCTTTGGCTGCCAGGGATTTGGGGGTCTTTGGTCTTCTCTTTCACTCTGGCCCAGGATCAAATTTCTCTTTAACTTCTTTTTCTGCACGTGGATTCCCAGACCCAACCTGGTGCTCCAGCCGGAGCCTAGGCCATAGTGGAGAGCGCGAGTGAGGAGCATGTCCTCTGATGGGTTCTTCAGCGAGGGTCGAAAGGCAGATCCTGAAAAGGTGACTCGCTTAGACTCACGGGACCAGTCGGGGCAGCTCTGGGACTCCCAGAGTTCCCAAAGATGATGGTCCAAAAACCAGGAGCAGCGTGAGTGGCTGCCGAGTTCCACTCCACTCGTAAGCTCTCGCCAAGTACTGGGCAGGAAACATGATAGCCAAGCGGACTGGGGCGTTGACTTTTTCTCCTGGGAGTGATACCTGGGACAGCCTTCAAGGCTGAAGGGTCGAGGTTCTCTCCGTCGCTCCCACCTGGAGACATCTCTCCTGGCTCTCCGCCGCCGTGCACACGCACTAGCTGGGCAACAGGCGATCAGTCAATGAGACTGCAAACGTTTTTTGCTTTTATTTATTTATTTTTGAGACGGAGTCTTGCTCTGTCTCCCAGGCTGGAGTACAGTGGCGCTATCTCGACTCACTGCAAGCTCCGCCTCCAGGGTACACACCATTCTCCTGCCTCAGCCTCCCGAGTAGCTGGGACTACAGGCGCCCGCCACCACGCCCGGCTATTTTTTTTCTATTTTTATTTTTAGTGGAGACGGGGTTTCACTGTGTTAGCCAGGATGGTCTCGATCTTCTGACCTCGTGATCCGCCCTCCTCGGCCTCCCAAAGTGCTGAGATTACAGGCGTGAGCCACCGCACCCGGCCCGCTGTTTGCTTTTAGTTACTGATTGTTAAAAGATTAAGCTGCTGGTAAGCCAACATCAATAATCCCTCCGGAAAAATCTTTTAACTAAGTTAATAATAGAAAAAAATTGGTTGCAATTGTAGATACCAGTCAATTCGAAGATGTGAGAGAGGGAGGTACAGTGGGTCCCGGGTAGGGTGCAGGGGGTGTGTGCGCGCGCACGTGTTGGGTCGGGGAGACTGAGAGTGTGTGTGCAAGATTTCGGGAGGGAGCTTTGTCTCTGGGGTGAGGAGTGCGGCCTGCAGCTCTCCCAGGCCAGCTTCCGCCCAACACTCCCCACAACCCCCAACCCCCAAGCCCCGCACACTAGCCCCGCCCCAGGCTGGACAGTTACTCCCAAGGACTCTTCCTTTACTCAGAAGGAGGCAGCTGCAAGCCGGGCGTGGTGGCGGGCGTCTGTAACCCCAGCTACTCGGGAGGCTGAGGCAGGAGAACTGCTTGAACCTGGGAGGCGGAAGTTGCAGTGAGTCAAAATCGCGACACTGCACTCCAGCCTGGGCGACAGAGCGAGACTCGGTCTCAAAAACAAACAAACGAACAAAGACGCTGCGAGCGTCCCCTCCTCTCCTTCCCTCTGATTAGCTGAGCGGCATCGATCAAGGACCATCTGGCCCGGGCGGCGGGATAGGGAGGGTCTGGCCGAGTCCCTCTCGGAGGCTTGGAGTCCGCAAGAGATTTGCGGGGGCGGGCTGCGTCTCCAAGAGAGCGAGCTCCCTGTCATGGGCAGTGTCCACAAAATGTGCCTCTATGGGCGACAGAGGGGTGCGGTGGGGCCTAGGAGGCTCGTGGGCGATTCCGAGCAGCGGGTCGGTCCCGAGTGAGGGGCCAGCCCTGGGGCTGGGAGGAAGGGGAGAGGCAGCGCCACTGCTCCTGACTCCCCGGGCGACTGCACGGCGGAAGGCAGAGGGCTGAGCCCCAGCGCGGATCAGCCAAACTCGACAGGCCCTTGCCGGTCACCCGTCCCTAACCCTGGTTGGGCTGGGAGGGGTCTTCTCCTCGCAAGTCCTCTCGCCCGGCGGAGGCTTCTCCTTCCCAACCCCTGTGACGGGCGCACGCCTTAGGCTGCTCTCGCCTGCCGGTGGCCCGCGTCCATCGTGTCGGTCCCAGCGACCCCGATTAACGCAGGTTCGAGATGAGGCGGCTTCCGCCGAGTGGGCGCGGCGTTCGGGGTCCTCCGGGAGCAGGTGGGAAGGACGTGTATGGAGTCTATCGTCTGGACCTCTGGCCTCTGGGTGCGCAGCAACCCCTCGCGGCAGGATTGCCGAGGAGGCCTGCAGCTGTGACTAAACTTGCGCCTCCTCCGCCGGCTTCGCGGCCCGCAATCCACCCGGGCTAATGGTGTCAACCTTGGATTCCTCTCAATGCCGGGCCCTGTGGCACCCGGGAAAGTCTCCACGCAGGAAGGCCCAGGGTCCTGTGGGTGTACACATGGGAAGGCACAAAAGCTGTAGATATTGTTTGTTCAAATTGAAGCTCAGTGGAAAGCTCTGCCTTCTTATTTTTTAAAAAATTCAACTTTGTTGAAGTATAGTTTACATGCAATAAAATGCACCCACTTTAAGTGGATATTTAGATACATATTTTGACACGTCACACTCCACTACCATGATCAAGATACAGAACATTTCCATGTCCTCAAAAATTACCTTGTGCTGTCATCCCAGACTACCCTGTGTCCCTCTACTCACCCCATCCCACACACCTGAGTTCTAGGCAACCGCCGGACTGCTTTCTTCTACTATAGATTATGTTTTTGTATGTTCTGGAGTTTCATATCAATGGAATCATACACTATGATCTCTGTGTCTGACTTTCACTTAGCTTAATGTTGTTGAGACTCCTCCCTATTGTTGGAAAGATCAGTAGTTTACTCTTTTGTGTGTGAAATGGAGTCTCGCTCTGTCGCCCGGGCTGGAGTGCAGTGGCGCGATCTCAGCTCACTGCAACCTCCGCCTCCTGGGTTCAAGCGATTCTCGTGCCTCAGCCTCCTGAGTAGCTGAGATTACAGGCACCCGCCATCACACCCGACTAATTTTTGTATTTCTTTAATAGAGACGGGGTTTCACCATGTTGGCCAGGCTGGTCTCGAACTTCTGACCTCAGGTGATCCACCCACCTCGGCCTCCCTAAGTGCTGGTATTACAGGTGTGAGCCACCGCGCCCGGCTTTTTTATTGCTGATATTGCATTGTCTGGTTGTACCACAATTTGTTTATCCTTTCTCTTGTCCATAGACATTTGGACTTTTTCCCAGTTTGGGCTATTTTGAATTAAGCTGTTAGGAATATTTGTTCAATTCTGTGTGACTGTATGATTTCATTTCTCTTGGGTGCATATCTAGAAATGGAATTGGTGGGTCATACCAGAAAATATATTTTTAATGTTGTAAGAAACTGCAAAACTATTTTCTAAAGTGGCTGAAGCATTTTACACTCCCACCAATAGTATATGAAAGCTCCAGTCGTCTCCACATAGCCACCAATTTTTAGTATTGCCAGTCTTTTTAATTTTAGTTATGCTAGTGGGTGCCCAGTGGTACCTTACTGTATTTTAAAATTTCATTTCTCAAATAACTACTTTGAGCATCTAATGATGTGTTCGTTTTAAAAATGTGTATATCTTATTTAGTGCAATGTCTGTTCAAATATTTTGCTCATTTTTATCAGGTTATTTGTTTTATATTACTGAGCTGTAAAAGTTTTCTATATATTTAGGATATAACTCCCTTATTTATGTTTTGCATATATTTTCTCACAGTCTGTGGCTTGCCTCATCATTTTCTTTTTCTTTCTCTCTCTTTTTTTTTTTTTTTTTTGAGACGGAGTTTCACTCTTGTTGCCCAGGCTGGAGTGCAATGGTGTGATCTCAGCTCACCACAACCTCCACCTCCCAGGTTCAAGCAATTCTCCTGCCTCAGCCTCCCAAGTAGCTGGGATTATGGTCACACACCACCATGCCTGCCTAATTTTTTATTTTTAGTAGAGATGGGGTTTCTCCATGTTGGTCAGGCTGGTCTTGAACACTCGACCTCAGGTGATCCGTCCGCCTTGGCCTCCCAAAGTGCTGGGATTACAGGCATGAAGCACCACACCCAGGCTTTTTTGTTTTGTTTTGTTTTTGTTTTTGTTTTTTCAAGATAGAGTCTTGCTTTGTCACCCAGGCTGGAGGGCAGTGGCATGATCTCAGGTCACTGCAACCTCCGCCTCCTGGGTTCAAGCGATTCTCCTGCCTCAGCCTCCCCAGTAGCTGGGATTACAGGCGTTCGCCACCATGCCTGGCTAATTTTTGTGTTTTTTAGTAGAAATGGGGTTTTGCCATGTTGGCCAGGCTGGTTTCGAACTTCTGACCTCATGTTCTGCCTGCCTCGACCTCCCAGAGTGCTGGAATTACAGTCATAAGCCACCGCGCGCGGGCTGCCTCGTCATTTTCATAACCTTTTCAAAGAGTTAGTTTTAGTTTTGATGAAATCTAATAATCATTTTCTTTTATGGTTTGTGATTTTGAGGTCTTAAGAAATCTTTTGCCTTATGTCAGGTTTGCATAGATTTTTTTTCCTTTGTTTTCTTCTTACAAGTTTTATAGTTTTAGCTCATATGTTTAGGCCTATGATCTATTTCAAGTTAAATTTTACATATGGTATGAGGTAAAGATTGAGGTCCATTTTTTTCTGTGTGGATATCCCATTGTTCCAGCATGATTCACTGAATAGACTACCCTTTTCCCATTAAGTTACCTTAGAACCTGTGGTAGCTAGAATTGAAGATGGCACCTAATGAATACCACCTGTTTGCAGGCCTCTGTGTAGTCCTCTTCCGCTGCATTGGTTTCTTTGGTTGACCTGTGTAATCAATACAATTTTGCAGAAATTAGGGAGTAAAAGTTAACAACACTAGGTCATAAAAACATTGGCTTCTACCTTGCTCTCTACCTTGATCACTCCTGGATCACTCACCCAGGGAAGCCAGCTGGAAACTCAAGCCACTCTATGAAGAGTCTTATGTGGTGAAGAACTGAAGCCTCATGCCAACATCAGCATCTACCTGCCAGACAAGTAAGTGAGCCATTTTAAGAGTAGGTCCTCCAGTCCCAGTCAAGCATTCAGGTGACTAGCCTCAGCCAACATCTTGATGTGCAAACTCAGGAGAAGGCCTGAACTAGAACCACGAGTCTAAGCTGCCTCTGAATTCCTAACCTAAGAAACTATATTTCTAGACTCTCAATTCTGTTCCATAGATCTATGTGTCTGTCCTTACAGCAACACTACACTGTCTTGATTACTGTAGTAAGTCTTAAAGCTTTCTAATATTGTTTTCTTTAAAAATTGCTTTGACTCTTCTAGGTTCTTTATATTTTTATATCAGTTTTAGAATTAGCTTGTAAATTTCTACAAAAATCTTGCTGGGTTTTGATTGGGTTTACATTGAAGCTATAGTTTTAATTCTGGGAAAACTGATCTCTTCTCTTTTTTTTTTTTTTTTGACACGGAGTTTTTGCTCTTGTCGCCCAGTCTGGAGTGCAATGGTGTGATCTTGGCTTACTGCAACCTCCATCTCCTGGGTTCAAGATATTCTCCTGCCTTAGCCTCCCAAGTAGCTGGGATTACAGGCACCCGCCACCAAGCCTGGCTAGTTTTTTGTATTTTTAGTAGAGACGGGGTTTCATCATGTTGGTCAGGCTGGTGTTGAACTCCTGACCGCAGGTGATCCACCCCCCTCGCCCTCCCAAAGTGCTGGGATTACAGGTGTGAGCCACCACACCCGGCCTGAAAACTGGTATCTTAATATTCAGAACCACTCTGGGTTGCCGCCATGGCTGCCACCGTCGTGCCAGCCGCTCAGGTCTCCGTGAGGCCAAGTGACGCTCAAGAATGGGGGACAAGCCAGTTTGGGAGCCGATTGGATCCAGCTTCAATCAACATTACTACCAGTTATTTGATAACGATAGAACGCAACTAGGCACAATTTACATTGATGCCTCATGCCTTACGTGGGAAGTACAACAGTTCCAGGGGAAAGCTGTCATTGTGGAGAAGTTGTCTAGCCTTCCCTTCCAGAAAATCCAGAACAGCCTCACGGCGCAGGACCATCAGCCCACGCCAGATAGCTGCATTATCAGCATGGTTGTGGGCCAGCTTAAGGCGGATGAAGACCCCATCATAGGGTTCCACCAGATGTTCCTACTAAAGAATATCAACGATGGCTTTTGCACCAATGACATGTTCAGGTTTGCCCTGCGCAGCTTCGGCTGACCTCCTCTCAGCCAGGCACTAACACTGTTTCCTCCTCCCTTCTCTTCCCAATACTATTCCTACTCCTCCAGATGCTCCAAATATCATGCACAAATAAGCAGGGCAGCGGCGGGAGTGGGCGCAGTGTGCTGCTGCCACCGAGGTGTTTTGCATGATGTTTGGACGCTAGACTAGTTACATCTGACAGGAGAAGTTTGTGTTGTACCAGTGCGTGCCTTGGAAAGACTTAAGTAATGCAAAAGGTTGTCCTTTGTTTTTGTTTTTTTGGTTTTTTTTTAAATCTACTGACAGGTTGCTTTAGTAACCCAAAGAAGTGAAGGAGAAAGCAGCTGCCTCACCGCCCCGACATTGATTTGTTCAGATGTTTCAATGCCTTATGATACAATAAAACCAAACCAAACAAAACAAAAAAACCAAAACAAAAAATTTTCTTTAAAAATTCAGTCTTCTGATCTATGAACATGGAAAATAATCTGCATTTATGTATGTTTTCTTAAAAATTTCTAAACAATATTTTATAGTTTTAGGTGCTCAAGTTTAGGTCTTGCAAATATTTTGTAAAACTTATCCCTAAGTATTTCATGTTTTTGATGATACAATGAATGGTACTGTGTTTTAAATTTCTATTTATAGTTGCTTGTTGCTAGGACAGTGTATAAACATACAATTGATATGTGTATATTGACCTTTTATCCTGTGATGTTTCTAAACATCCTTCTTGGTACCAGTAGCTTCTTAAAAGTTTCTTTTGGATTTTCTACATAGATAATCATGTTGTCTCTGAAAACGATAATTTTACTTCTTCCTTTCCAATTAGGAAGCCTTTTAGTTACTTTTCTTCCCTTATTTCAATGATTGGGACCTCTAGTACAATATTGGGTTTCTTTGTTTGTTTGTTTGTTTTTGTAGAGACAGGGCCTCGCCATGTTGCCCAGACTGGTCTTGAACTCCTGGACTCAAGTGATCCTCCCACTTCAGCCTCCCAAAATGCTGGGATTACAGGCATGAGCCATTGCACCTGGCCGTTATTCCAACATTGAATAGAAGTGGCAAGAAAAGACAATGTTGCTCTTGTTTCTAATTTTAGGGGAAAACATTCAGTCTTCACCATTAACTGTGTTATTAAGTGAAGGTTTTTCATAAGCATTCTTTATTAGATTGAAGAAATTCCCTTCTATTCCTAGTTTGCTGAGACATTTTATTATAAATGTGTGTTGAATTTTGTCAAATGCTTTTCTATATTTATTGACATGATCATATTGTTTTCTTTTTCTGGTTGAATAATATAATAAATAAACAATGTCAATTGTTGAATGTTAAACAAATTTTGCATAATTCTTGGGATAAACCCCATTTGAGCATGATGCATTTTCCTTATTATTTTCTTATTATATTGCTAAATTTGATTTGCTTATATTTTGTTAAGGATTTTTTTCATCTCTGTTTATGAGGGATATTGGTTACAGTTTTTTTTTCTTATAATATCTTTGTCTTTGTTTTGGAAACAGGATAATGCCGACTTCATAGTAGGAGTTGCAAAGTATTTACTTCTATTTTCAGGAAGAGTTTATGTGAGTTTGTACTATTATTTTCTTCAGTGATTGATAGAATTCACTGGTGAAGCCATCTGGCTGGGAGTTTTCTTTGTGGAAAGGTTTGTAATCAGAAATTCTAATTCCTTAATAATTATAATGAATATTCAGGTTATTTCTTCTTGAGTGAACATCAGTCTTCCTTTCAAAATAATTTTTCCCTTCCATCCAAGTTATTGAATTTATTGACATAAACTTGTACCATCTGTAGTGATGCTTCCTCTTTCATTCCTGATATTGGTAAGTCTGTCTTCTTTCTTTTTTTTCTATTCAGTCTGACTAGACGTTTTTCAATATTATCTTCTCAAATAATTGGCTTTAGAGTAATTGATTTCCCTACTGTCGAGGGCTTATTTCTTCTCTTTTTTTTTTTTTTTTTGAGATAGGGTCTCACTCTGTCACCTAGGTTGGAGTGCAATGGCAGGATCATGGCTCACTGCAGCCTCAACCTTTCTGGCTCAACTGATCCTCCTGCCTCAGCCTACTGAGTAGCTGGGACCACAGGCACATGCCACCATGCCTGGCTAATTTTTAAAATTTTTTTGTAGAGTTGGAGTCTTGCTATGTTGCCCAGGCTGGTGAGGGGGTCTTCTCTAATTATTTTGCTCATCTTTATTTTCGCTTCCCATTGCTTACTTTGGGTTTACTTTGCTTTTCTTTTTCTAGTCTCATGAGATGGAAACATAGATCACTGATTTGAGATCTTTATTCTTTTCTACTATAAGCATTTGATACTCTTAATTTCCTTGGATGCTTAACTGCTTCTCACAGATTTTGCTATATTGTGTTTTATTTTTATCCAATTCAAAATATTTTCTAATTGCCCTTGTAATTTCTTCTTTTACCCATAGGTCATTAAGAAGTGTATTTCATTTCCAAGTATTTGGAGATTTTCCACATATCTTTCTGTTATTGGGTTTACTAACATTATAGTCGAGGATATACTCTGTATGGTTTTATTTTATTTTATTTTTTGAGACAGGGTCTTACTCTGTCACCCAGGCTGGAGTGCAGTGGCTCGATCTCGGCTCACTGCAACCACCACCTCCTGGGTTCAAACGATTCTCCCACCTCAGCCTCCCAAGTAGCTGGGACTACAGGCACAGGCCACCACACACAGCTAATTTTTGTATTTTTTGGTAGAGATGGGGTTTCACCATATTGGCCAGGCTGGACTCCTGACCTCAAGTGATCCGCCCACTTTGGCCTCCCAAAGTGCTGGGATTACAGGCATGAGCCACCATGCCTGGCCATACTCTGTATGGTTTTAATCCTTTCAAATATATTGTGACTTATTTTTTGGCCCAGGGTATGGTCTATCTTGATAAATATTTTGTATTCACTTGAAAAACATATGTATTCTACTGTTGTTGGGTGGGTTCTATAAATTCAATCAGATCAAGTTGGTTGGTAGGATTGCTCAAGTATTTTATGTCTTGACTGTTTACTTTTATGTCTACTTCTATAATTACTGAGAAAGTAGGGCTGGGCGCGGTGGCTCACGCCTGCAATCCCAGCACTTTGGGAAACCCAGGCAGGTGGATCACCTGAGGTCAGGAGTTCAAAACCAGCTTGGCCAACATGGTGAAACTCCGTCTCTACTAAAAATACAAACAATTAGCCTGGGTGGTGGCGGGCGCCTGTAGTCCCAGCTACTAGGGAGGCTGAGGCAGGAGAATGGCGTGAACCCAGGAGGCGGAACTTGCAGCGAGCTGAGATCGCGCCACTGCACTCCAGCCTGGGCGACAGTGTGAGACTCCGTCTCAAAAAAAAAAAAAAGAAAAATACAAAAATTAGCTGGGCATGGTGGCGGGCGCCTGTAATTCCAGCTACTTGGGAGGCTGAGGCAGGAGAATTGCTTGAACCCGAGAGGCGGAGGTTGCAGCGAGCTGAGATCGCGCCACTGCACTCCAGCCTGGGTGACAGAGTGAGACTCCACCTCAAGAAAAAAAAAATACTGAGAAAGCAGTGTTGACATCTCCAACCACACTTGTAGGTTTGTCTGTTTCTCCTTTTCATTCTATCAGGTTTTGTCTCTTGTATTTCAAAGTTCTTTTATTGGCCAGGTGTGGTGGCTCACTCCTGTAATCCCAGCACTTTGGGAGGCCGAGGCAGGCGGATCACAAGGTCAGGAGATCGAGACCATCCTGGCTAACACGGTGAAACCCCGTTTCTACTAAAAATACAAAAACAAATTAGCCGGGCGTGGTGGCAGGCGCCTGTAGTCCCAGCTACTAGGGAGGCTGAGGCAGGAGAATGGCGTGAACCCGGGAGGCGGAGCTTGCAGTGAGCTGAGATCGCGCCACTGCACTCCAGCCTGGGCGACAGAGCGAGACTCCGTTTAAAAAAAAAAAAAAAAAAAAAAAAAAAAAGATATTGCAGTCTTGCCTTCTGGCTTGCATAGTTTTTGGTGAGAAACCTACGGTCATTCTTTTTTTTTTTTTCTTTTTGAGACAGAGTCTCGCACTGTCGCCCAGACTGGAGTGTAGCGGTGCGATCTTGGCTCGCTGCAAGTTCCGCCTCCCGGGTTCACGCCATTCTCCTGCCTCAGCCTCCCTAGTAGCTGGGACTACAGGCGCCCGCCACCACGCCCGGCTAATTTTTTTTTTTTGTATTTTTAGTAGAGGCGGGGTTTCATCGTGTTAGCTAGGATGGTCCCTATCTCCTGACCTCATGATCCGCCCGCCTCGGGCTCCCAAAGTGCTGGGATTACAGGCGTGAGCCACCGCGCCCGGCCCATTCTTTATTATCTTAGTTTCTCTATAGGTAGTGTCTTTTTTTAATCTCTGGCTGCCTTTCAGAATTTTTTTTTTATTACTACTTTTCAATATTTGATTATTATTTGTCTTGGTGTAGGGGATTTTTTGTTTGTGTGGGTTTTTTTCTTTTTGAGACAGAGTTTCACTCTTGTTGCCCGGGCTGAAGTGCAATGGCGCGATCTCGGCTCACTGCAACCTCCACCTCCTGGGTTCAAGCGATTCTCCTACCTCAGTCTCCCGAGTAGCTGGGATTACAGTCACATGCCACCATGCCTGGCTAATTTTGTATTTTTAGTAGAGATGGGGTTTCTCGTTTTGGTCAGGCTGGTCTCAAACTCCCGACCTCAAATGATCTGCCCACCTTGGCCTCCCAAAGTGCTGGGATTACAGGCGTGAGCCACCATGCCCGGCCTTTTTATTTGCTTTTTATCCTGCTTGGGGTTTGTCGAGCTACTTGGATAATTAAGATTATATTTTTAGTCAAATTTGGACCATTATTAACCATTATTTTTTCCTTCTTCCTCCTTTCTTTACTTCTGGGACTTCAATTATATGTACATTGTGTACATGTTGCGCATGTCTAATTACATGTAAAAGAAGACCCCTTGACATTGTCCACTAAGTCACTGAGGAACAAGATCATTTTTTTTCATTCTTTTTTCTCTCTTTGCTTCATTTTAGTATGGTGTTTTTTTTTTTTTTTTTTGAGACAGGGTCTTGCTCTGTTGTCCAGACTGAAGTACAGTGGCATGATCATGGCTCACTGTAACTTCAACTTCCTGGGCTTAAGCAATCGTCCCACCTCAGCCTCCTGAGTAGCTGGGATCACAGGTGTGCACCACCACATTGGTCTCCCTATGTTGCCCAGGCTGGTCTCGAACTCCTGGGTTCATGTGATCCTTCCACCTTGGCCTCCCAAAGTGTGGGATGACAGGTGTGAGCCACTGCACCTGGCCTATATGTTTTCTATTCTGATTTTTTAAATTTGTAGGGTCCTATCTGCTCTTATTCCCATCCAATGTATTTTTCAACTCAGCTTGTATTTTTCATCTCTAGCAGTACTATTTTAATATTTTTTATATTTTTGATTTCTCTTATTTTCCTTCTTTTTTGTTTTTTTGTTTTCATTTGTTTGTTTTGTTGTTGCTGTTGTTTGTTTGTTTGTTTAGAGACAGGGTATTCCTCTGTCACCCAGGCTGGGGTGTAATGGCACAATCATAGCTCACTGTAGCTTCAAACTACTGGATTCAAGTGATCTTTCTACCTCAGCCTCCTGAGTAGCTAGGACTACAGGTGCATACCACCATGTCTGGCTGGTTTTTTATTTTTATTTTTTTGGTAGAGATGAGGTCTTACTATGTTGCCCAAGCTGGTCTCAAACTCCTGGGCTCAAGTGATCCTCCTATCTCAGCCTCCCAAAGTGCTGGAATTACAGGTGTGAATCACTGTGCTTGGCCCATTTCTTTCATTTTCATATTTTTGGCTTAATTGGGCATAAAGAACATGTTTGTAATAACTATTTTAACATTCATGTCTGCTAAGCTCATCATTTCTGTCATTTTTTTGGTCTGTTTGTATGGACTGATTTTATCTTCCAGCTATGAATCACATGTCCCTGCTTCTTGGTATGCCTAGTAAATTTTGATTGGATGCTGGACATTGTGAATTTTATGTTATTGAGTGTCTGCCTTTTGTTAGAGTTTTCTGACTTGCTGCATTGTGTTGTACTTCTTACAATGTGTGGCCTTTCTATGGTCTCTCCAGAGGTGTAGAGAGAAGTCAGATGATACACAGCCCTGTGTCAGCTCTGGATAGTGTTGGTCTTCCAGCTCCCAGGTAGTTGCTCCTTCCCTGCAAGTTGTTCTTGCCCAGTCTCAGCCTCAAGGGGTTTTACCCTAAGCATATACAGATTGATATTTGGCCAAGGACTTGGAATCTTCTGTAGATTTCTGGAGCTCAGTCTGTATGCAGTGTCCTTTTCTCTGGTGTTTTTCCCACGGTTTTTAGATGCCTCAGCATCACCAAACTCTGATCTCTGAGTCCTCAGTTTTGTGAGATTGCTGAGCTGTTTGGGTTTCTCCTTCGGAATTGTGGCCTGGGAACTTTCTCCAGGCTATACGTTGGTGGACTCATAGGTCTTACCTCATTTGTTTCCCTTCTTACAGGCATAGCTGGTGTTTTGTGGTGGCCCCATTGGGGCGGATTAATTCCCCACCCAAAATTGGTTTGGATATCAAGACTAATGATGCCACACATGCACCAAGAGGGTATAAAAACATTTATTGCCCACATAATGGGACTTTCTAGGGAGAGCAGAGCAGGCCCTTAAGCCATCTGGAATAACTTGAGTAAAGGGAGGGGTGAGTGACTTGAGTTTCTAATGTGATTGGGGCCAGGGTGAGAGTTCCTGCCCATAGGCCAGCTTTTGAACTTTTCTTGCTGGCACTAAGGGAGAAAGCATGTGGCCTTCTTGTAAAGGCGGGTCAAAAAAGGAGAAAGGGAAGAGATAGGACTTGAAAGTTATCAGTAATCAACCATCAAAAAATAGAGTCAAATTCTTTTTCCAACTGTCCTGTACTGACTGTTACCCAGTGTCTGAAAATAGCTATTTCATATATTTTGTCTGTTTTGCTAGTTATTTTTGGCAAGAGAGCAATTGCTGTAACAGTTAATGTTTCATGGAGGAAGAAAAAATCTCTGTGCTCCATTTAAAAACTAGGTTTAGGCCAGCCACAGTGGCTCATACCTGTAATCTCAGCACTTTGGGAGGCCAAGGAGGTAGGGTTGCTTGAGCCCTGTAGTTCAAGATCACCCTGGGCAGTATAGTAAGATCCCGTCTTTACAAGAAAATATATTGTTTAAACTAGGTTTGCAGTGATGTGTTCATCTAAGCCAGGTAAACCGGGGGATACCTTATTTTGGATGGTTGACTTATAGAGCCTGGAGAAAGTGCTGGGCAGACTAGCAGCCCAGGTCAGGTAGGCCCTCTCTGGTCTTCAATCCACCTCTGGTGGGGAAGGCAAAGACTTGAAAACTCATTGATTTCCTGACACTCCTTGTAGAAAGGCTTTGCACAGGTCTGGATATGTGTTTACATTTGAGAAACATTTGGCCAGTGCCAAAGCATTTCTATATAGTACTTTGTGTCCTTCATTTTCCACAACAAATGGGAGGGAAGATGAGCAGAAGGTGGTAGAAGTACTTTGTACTTGAGTAAATTAAAGATCGCAACCTGGGCCGGGCACGGTGGCTCATTCCTGTCATCCCAGCATTTTGGGAGGCCAAGATGGGAGGACTGCTTGAGGCCAGGAGTTTGAGACCAGCCTGGGCAACATAGTGAGACTCCATCTCTACAAAAAATTAAAAACTAACTAGGTGTGGTGGCTTGTGCATGTACTGCCAGCTACTTGGGAGGCTGAGGTGGGAGGATTACTTGATCCCAGGAAGTTGAGGCTGCAGTGAGCCTTGGTTGTACCACTGCACTCCAACATGGATGACAGAGCAAGACTTTGTCTCAAAAAAAAAAAAGATCACAACCTGACTAAC
This sequence comes from Pongo pygmaeus, assembly GCF_028885625.2. Taxonomy (NCBI): domain Eukaryota; kingdom Metazoa; phylum Chordata; class Mammalia; order Primates; family Hominidae; genus Pongo; species Pongo pygmaeus. The sequence goes on along the minus strand of NC_072373.2, from coordinate 116,972,788 downwards.
TCCTAGTTGAAAGGACAGGATAAATGGGAAAAGGGAGAGGGGCCTGACATAGGAGGAGGATTGGAAAAGATTGGCGAAACTTGTGACTTGCCAAAGTGTGAGTGTCTGCACATAATTTCTTTGAGGAAAGAGTTGTTAAAATCCTATTCTGGGGCCGGGCATGGTGGCTCACGCCTGTAATCCCAGCACTTTGGGAGGCCGAGGTGGGTGGATCACCTGAGATCAGGAGTTCGAGACCAGCCTGATCAACATGGAGAAACCCCGTCTCTACTAAAAATACAAAATAGCTGGGCGTGGTGGTGCATGCCTGTAATCTCAGCTACTTGGGAGGCTGAGACAGGAGAATCGCTTGAACTTGGGAGGCGGAGATTGCAGTGAGCCGAGATTGTGCCATTGTACTCCAGCCTGAGCATACAGAGCAAGACTCCATCTCAAAACAAAAACAAACAACAACAAAAAAATCTTATTCTTCAGATGAAGATACAGAACTTGTTCACAAACCACATAGCTATTAAATGGCTGGACCTAGACCTTGGTGTGCCGCCATCAGGGCCTTGAGCATAGCTGCAGACCTGAGCCCTGTGAAAACCACAGACCTGGACTTTGAGTCTCTATGGTCCAAGGAACCCAAGGTATCCCACTTTGCATGTGACTCTGTCTGATCTCCAGTTTCCAGGGTCTTCTGGGCTGAGCTCCTACCAAGTCTCTCAGTAGGTCCATCTTGGCAATACCTTGTCTCCCTCTAAACATCCATGACTGCCTGGTATCTATATTCCAGCTGGCCTCCTCCCCCTGGGCAGTCAGAGTGGCCCAGGGTGGAGACTGAGGGTGGAAAGGACAGCTGTCTCATGTTGGCAGAGCTACTCCCTAGGTAGAGGAAATGCCATGAAGGGAGCAAAGAACAGTGGTAAAGAGATCAAGGCTCAGAGAAGACCACAGAAGCCTCTCTTGAGAGCCATGTTGCCTGTCCCTATGATGGGCACTTTTGGCCAGTTCACTTCTGCTCTGGACTTGGAGTCCTTGTCTGAGAAGTGAATGGACAGAAGGAATAGTTTCTGTGGCTCTCCTAGGCTGATGCCCCCATGGTTGGTGCCTCACTGCTGTTAATGGTTCTGTGTCCACTTGTTCCAGGTCCCCGTCTACTCCTGCATCTGTCACACTGTGCCTCACATCTGAGTCCTGGCCTTCCCTAGCCATTGTCAAGGGCTCCTGGAAGTGTCAATGCCCTGGATTCCCAGAGAGAGCTTTTATTTTATTTTATTTTTTTTTTTTTGAGACGGAGTCTCGCTGTCGCCCAGGCTGGGGTGCAGTGGCGCGATCTCAGCTCACTGCAGGTTCCGCCCCCCGGGGTTCACGCCATTCTCCTGCCTCAGCCTCCCAAGTAGCTGGGACTACAGGCGCCCGCCACCTCACCCAGTTAATTTTTTGTATTTTTAGTAGAGACGGGGTTTCACCATGTTAGCCAGGATGGTCTCGATCTCCTGACCTCATGATCCGCCCGCCTCGGCCTCCCAAAGTGCTGGGATTACAGGCGTGAGCCACCGCGCCCGGCCCCCCAGAGAGAGCTTTATATGTCTTCTCTATGTAGAGAAAGTAGACACGAGTTTCATCCAAGAGAACCAGGTTCCACCACTTATTTGCTGAGTGTCTTTAGGCAAGTTATTTAACCTCACTGTGTCTCAGTTGCCTTATTGGTAAATTATAGTATGTTTACAGTGATTTACCAGAAATACATGAGTCTGTTTAGAGCACTCAGCACGAAATAAGCATTTGATCTTATTTCCTGTGATGGGGAGGGTAGGGCTGGGGGTGTGAGCTGGAGGGAGAGTGCTGTACTACCAAAGAATAAACACCACGTTTGGGATGCTGTTCTGCAGTATTTCCTCCTGTCCCCAGAGCAGGGAAAACTAAATCACTCTGAAATTAATACATGGATGGAGGGTCTGAGAAGTGAGTTTCCTTTGAGGAAAAATTAGTCTCTGGTAAATATTTCATTAGGGGAGATGCAGATGCAGCAGGGCTGATCCTGTCTAAGCCTCCTCTTGTCTCCCCTCACCCACTGGATTCCCAAGTGGCTCCTCCAAAGAAGTCCCACCTCTGTCTCCTACCCCACCCTGCCCTCTGTCAGGCTGCTGTCCTGGGTGACGCTGTGCTCCAACATTCATGGCCTGACAGCTATTGCACATGTTCCTGTGCAGCCTCTGGGTCATCAGGTATGTGTTGGGAAGTGGGGATTTGTCTCTTGCTCAAACCATGAGGACCCTGGAAGGAAGAATGGCCTACTTTCTTCCTTTCCTAAGGTCACTCACACGGTACAGGAGGGGGTGCTCCTGAAAGCATAGGACCATCTCCATTATTTCTCAGCTTTCCTACTCCACTCCCTGCTCTGAGCTTCTATATGCTAGTCCTGCCTGGTGGTGGCGGTGGTGGTGGTGAGGGTGGTGGGGTGTGTGTGTGTGCGTGTGTGTGTGTGTGAGAGAGAGAGAGAGAGAGAGAAAGAGAGAGAAAAAGCCATCACAGCATTCTGACCCAGGCAGAAGAGAAGAGAGGAGAAAGCAAGTCCCAGTAGGAGGAGGTAGGAACCATTAAAACCAAAGCCAGCAGGCAAGCAGGCTCAGCCTCTGGAATGCTGCCGCCTGAAATGACAGGAAACAGAAATGGGGGGACCCACAGAGCTCCATGTGCCCTGCTGAGCCCTGGCCATGCCCAGCCCTATGCTGCTCAGAGGAAGGCACTCAAAGGACACAACGCCTCCAGCTCACGGAAAGCCCCACCCCACCTTCTCCCTCTTCCCATGGACATAGGCTCATTCATGTGGGGTAGGGACTGGAAGGGGTGTGGACTCCACCGTGACATTTACCAAAGACATGAACTTAGTGAACATTGTAATTAGCTGATTAAAAATTTAATCCCCATCTTAAGGTCAGAAAACCGGGTACAGAGAAGTTGGCAGAAATTGGGGCTGGCGGGTGGGGAAGAGTGGAGCAAGTCAGTCTGCGTTCGCTGAAGGGAGGGGTTTGTCAGGCTGCTGGGGTTTGGCGGCAGAGTGTAGGGGGAAATTGAGGAGGACCCAGGAGCCTGCTGGGAGGGATAGGGATGGGGGCAGGACACATCTTCCTGAGGGAGCTGGGTGGGGTAGATACTCCCAGTCTATTCCCAGTTGCAGGAGACAGAAAGAGTCTGGACTTCAGAGTGAGACGGACCTGGGCTAGCATCTGGCTGTGTGGCCCTGGGGATGAGAGCCCTGCCCAATACAGAACGATTACAACATGATAACACTTCCTCCTACCAAAGTGCAGGGCTAGAATGGATCTTGGCCCACTTCTGAAAGTCTGACAGGAAAGAAAGAAGGAAAGAGAAAAAGAGAGAAAGAAAAGAAGAAAGAAAGAAAGAAAGAGAGAGAGAGAAAGAAAGAAAAGAGAAAAAGGAAGAGATGAAGCGAGAGACAGGAAGGAAGGAAGGGAGGGAGGGGGGAAGGAGAGAAAGAACGAAAGGAACAAGGCCAGGCATGGTGGCTCATGCCTGTAATCCCAGCACTTTGGGAGGCCAAGGCGAGTGGATCACCAGGTCAGGAGTTCAAGACCAGCCTGGCCAAGATGGTGAAACCCCGTCTCTACTAAAAATACAAAAAAATTACCCGGGCGTGGTGGCGGGCGCCTACAATCTCAGCTACACAGGAGGCTGAGGCAGAGCATTGCTTGAACCCGGGAGGCAGAGGTTGCAGTGAGCCAAGATTGTGCTGCTGCACTCTAGCCTGGGTGACAGAGCGAGACTCCGTCTCAAAAAAAAAAAAAGAGAGAGAAAGAGAGGAAGGAAGGAAGGAAGGAAGGGAAAGAGAGAGAGAAGAGAAGGGGAGGGGAGGGGAGGGGAGGGGGCCGGGCGAGGTGGCTCACACCTGTAATCCCAGCACTTTGGGAGGCCAAGGCGGGCAGATCACTTGAGGTCAGGAGTTCGAGACCAGCCTGGCTAACATGGTGAAACCCTGTTTCTACTAAAAATACAAAGAATTAGCTGGGCATGGTGGCGTGTGCCTGTAATCCCAGCTACTCGGGAGGCTGAGGCAGGAGAATCACTTGAACCTGGGAGGTGGAGGTTGCAGTGAGCTGAGATTGCTCTATTTGCACTCTACCTTGGGCAATAAGAGCGAAACTCCGTCTCAAAGAAAAAAATAAAGAAAGAAGAGAGAGAGCAGAAGGAAGGAAGGAGAAATCTTCATTCTTCCTCTTTTCTTTCTCCATCTTTCACTATCTCCTCTCCCTCCCCTTCCCCACCTCCCAGGCTTAATTCCGTAACTCAGGGGGAGGGAGAAAGACAAGCCGGGTGGTGGGAGCTAGGACACTGGCGGGCAGAGGGGAGGAAAGAAGGATTTGGGGTGGATGGGGTGGGAGCAAGGTTAATGACAGCGGCCCCGAGACCTCTCTCCTGGCTCTTATTTTGATCCCTCCCGATGGTCACGTTGGTCTGCCATGCCCAGTCCAGGGACAAAAACAAACAAAGTGGTAATAATAATAATAATAATAATTAGGCCGGGTGCGGTGGCTCATGCCTATAATCCCAGCACTTTGGGAAGCCGAGGTGGGTGGATCGCCTGAGGTTGGGAATTCGAGACCAACCTGACCAACATGGAGAAACCCCGTCTCTACTAAAAATACAAAATTAGCCAGGCTTGGTGGCGCATGCCTGTAATCCCAGCTGCTCGGGAGGCTGAGGCAGGAGAATCGCTTGAACCCAGGAAGTGGAGGTTGTGGTGAACCAAGATGGCACCATTGCACTCCAGCCTGGGCAACAAGAGCAAAACTCCATCTCAAACAACAAAATAATAATAATAATAATGGCAACACTTGCAGAGTGCCTACCATGTGCCAGGCACTGTTCTACACTCTTTACTTGGAGTAACTTTTTTTTTTTTTTTGAGACAGAGTTTTACTCTTGTTGCCCAGGCTGGAGTGCAATGGCGCGATCTCAGCTCACTGTAGCCTCCGCCTCCCGGCTTCAAGTGATTGTCCTGCCTCAGCCTCCCAAGAAGCTGGGATTACATGTGTGAGCCACCACACTCAGCTGCTTTTTGTATTTTCAGTAGAGATGGGGTTTCACCATATTGGCCAGGCTGGTCTCGAACTCCTGACTTCAGGTGATCTGCCCGCCTCGGCCTCCCAAAGTGCTGGGATTACAGGGGTGAGCCACAGCGCCCGGCTGAAACTACCTTTACTTAGACAAATTTAGTGTAACTACTGCCAGCTGTCATGATTGCCTTAGCTTCATAGTAAGTATTGAATTCAGATAGACTTAGTCCTCCAACTAAATTCTTTTTTTGAAAGTTGTTTTTAGCTATTCCACTTCCTTTGCATTTCCATATGACTTTTGTAATTCTGCTTGTCAATTCTACAAAAATCCTGCTGGAGTTTTGATTGGTACTGTGTTTGATCTGCAGATTAATTTGGGGAAAACTGGATGGAATGTAAGAGTCAAAACCTAAACAAAGTTGATACTATGGCATTTATCATAGGGTTTTGAAATTGTCTGTTTATTGTTTTTCTTCTCCAAAAGTCTGTAAACACATTTAGGCCAGGGGCTGTGCTTTATTTGCCACTTATTACTCACTGTTATATCCCTACCCCTGAACTGAGGCTAGCATGTAGTAGTTACTCAATACATATTTGTTACAGGAACGCATATTTATTTGATTATTTATTTGTTTATTCAACAAATAAAATGTATTCTTACTTTCACTCTACTTTCTGTTTCCTTTATAGACAAAGTCTTCTCCTATTAATGCGTGTTGAATCACTATCATGTTTTAAAAAGTATGCCCGGGGCTGTGTGTGTCTTTTTGAAGGCTATGTATTTGTGTGTGTGTGGTGAGTGCATGCACGTGCACACCCGTCTGTGGGTGATGTATGTGTCAGAGCCACAAGAACCCTTTCTCTAATACCAGCCACTTTGATAGATGCATTTTGTTTCTTCCGCCCTAGGATTTATGGAGAGGCAGCTTGGGAAGGCCAGGTGTGGATAACATGTGTAAAGTGCTTCTTCTTTCTCTACGTGAATTAAACAATCAGGTCTGTTTTTTTCACCTCTGAAACATGACCTTCCCCAAGTCTAGAGTTGGATGAAACTACCTTTACTTAGACAAATTTAGTGTAACTGCTGCCAGCTGGTAGAAGTGGTACTTTGTGGTTTTTAAGGTTGCCGTTCCATGGATGCTATAGGCGCTCTCCCCGGGCTGGGTGAGGGGCTGAAGGAAGTGGTTCAGCTCCACGTTTATCTTTGGCTGTTTTCTCTGCCATTTGACTGAAGCAATTTTCAGTGACGAATGAAGTGAATGGTTAAAGCTTATTTTTCAATCAAAATTCAATTCCTGCAAGTGGAAGAGGGAGGAGAGAGAGGGTGTAAATCATTGATCAAACTTATTTAAGCACCAAGCTTCCCTTCTGCAGAAAATCCAATTATCTGACAGAGGAAAAGAGCTCCTTCCCTGGAAATCCATGAGGCTGGGTGCTCTTCTCCACACTAACTGATCCTGTTAGGGTCCAGCTGCTGGCTGCACCGGAAGTCAGCTTGGCACAGCAGAAGGAACGGATTCACTTGGGACTGGAATCTGGTTCTGCCACTTGCCGGCTCTGTGACTTTAGGCAAGCGACTTCACATCCCTCAGCCAATTTCATCCATGAAAAGGTAATTAATAATTCCCACTATACCGAATTAGTGTCATGATTTGATAGCAAGGTATGTAACAGCATCATATGTTGTAGGCAGGCTGTAGATAGCTCTTGTTGTCATGCTTCTGGCTTGGGAGCTGGGTGTGAGCGCAGACCTCTGTGTGAGTGCTTGGAGGTAAATGCCCTGTGTGGGAGCTGAGCATGTGTGGCGTGGCTGCATGTAAGTAGAGCTCTGAGAGTCTCTACTTACCGTGGTCTCTCTGTGGATTAAGAAGCCTGAATTCTCCAGCATTCTTGGAGAGGTCTCCAGAAAAGCATCAGAGGAAATCTCTGAGGGAGTTTCTCAGGGGTTGTCTGGGAACTGTGGGGGCGTTCCATCCCTTTCCTGGAAGCAGCAACAGCTCTCAGGCCCCATCTCTGCGCCCATCTCAATCCCTGGTGACTTGTTAAAAGACTTCAAAGGATAAACTTCAGACTAGAAATCTTACTTGCCATTCACATTTTTTAACATTGAGGACACAACCCTGAAGAACATATCTGTGCATGTTAATTAGCCTCTAGAGAGGGAGAAAGGAGAGAATAGAAGAGTCACAGACACAGAGCTGTCGAGGGCCAGAAAAATGCTGCAGTGGCCGGCGCAGTGGCTCATGCCTGTAATCCCAACACTTTAGGAGGCTGAAGCGGGTGGATCACCTGAGGTCAGGAGTTGGAGACCAGCCTGGCCAACATTGTGGAACCCCGTCTCTACTAAAAATACAATAATTAGCCAGGTGTGGTGGCGCATGCCTGTAATTCCAGCTACTCAGGAGGCGGAGACAGGAGAATTGCTTGAACCTGGGAGGCACCATTGCACTCCAGCCTGAGCGACAGAGCAAGACTCCGTCTCAAAAAAAAAAAAAAAAAAAAAGTGCTGCAGGTACGCAGGGGGAAAGGGAGTTACTCCCTGAATTTTGTAAAGAATAACCTCAAGGACACACATGACTTGTGAAGGTAAAAACGACTCAGGATCAACAACAAAAGGGCCTGATCTCAGAGGAGAGTCAGTAGGAAGAGAGGTGGTGCTGGCTTGGGGTTTCCCTTTTTGAAGAGGCAAATGAAGTGGTCTGTGCGGGGCTGCCCCTGCACAAGGAGGACAGAGGCCTCACAAGATGGAATGCAGTAGGCACTGGGAATATGGGGTGGGACCTGAAAATAGCCGTCCAGGCTCTCACTCCAGTCTTTCATTTTTACAATTTCAATAGCTTTTGAGGTACAGTGGTTTTTAGTTACTTGGATGAATTGTATTTTGGTGAAGCAGACTTCTGGTTTTAGTGCATCTATCACCCGAGTAGTGTACAGTGTTCCCAGTATGTGGGTTTTTTACCCCTCACCCACTTCCCATTCTCCCCATTCTGAGTATCCAAAGTCCATTATACCATTCTTTATGCCTTTGTGTATCCATAGCTTTGTTCCCACTTGTAAGTGAGAACATATGCTATTTGCTTTTCCATTCCTGAGTTACTTCACTTAGAATAATGCCTCCAGCTTCATCCAAGTTGCTGCAAAAGACATTATTTGTTCTTCTTTATGGCTGACTAGTATTCCATGGTGTATATACACCATATTTTCTTTTTTGTTGTTGTTGTTGTTGTTTGAGACAGGGTCTCGCTTTGCTGCCCAGGCTGGAGTGCAGCGGCATGATCTGGGCTCACTGCAGCCTCCGCCTTCTGGGCCCAAGTGATTCTCCCACCTCAGCCTCCCGAGTAGCTGGGACCACAGGTGTGCACCACCATGCCCAGCTAATTTTTATATTTTTTGTAGAGACAGGGTTTTGCCATGCTGCCCAGGCTAGTCTTGAACTTCTGGACTCAAGTGATCATCCTGCCTCAGCCTCTCAAAGTGCTGGGATTACAGGCATGAGCCACCATACCAAGCCCTATACCACATTTTCTTTATCCACTCATTGGTTCACCCCAATCTTTCTTTCCTGCACCCACTAACCCCCGTCACTTATATCTGAACTCTTGTTTTATTAGGAAGCATAAAAAATGAATCTTTATTTAACACCGTGTACATTTATAAATACTATCTTATGGCCAGGTGCAGTGGCTTATGCCTGTAATCCCAGCACTTTGAGAGGGTGAGGCAGGCAGATCACTTGAGGTCAAGAGTTTGAGACCAGCCTGACCAACATGGTGAAACCACCTCTCCACCAAAAATACAAAAATTAGCCAGCTGTGGTGGTGGGCACCTGTAATCCCAGCTACTTGGGAGGCTGAGGCAGGAGAATCACTTGAACACAGGAGACAGAGGTTGCAGTGAGTGAGATTGCGCCACTGTACTCTAGCCTGGGCAACAGAGTAAGACTCTGTCTCAAAAAAAAAAAAAAAAAGAAAAAGAAGAAAGAAAAAGGAAAACTATGTTATTTATTTATTTATTTATTTATTTATTTATTTATTTATTTTGAGACAGAGTTTTGTTCTGTCACCCAGGCTGGAGTGCAGCAGCACGATCTTGGCTCACTGCAACCTCCATCTCCTGGATTCAAGTGATTCTCCTGCCTCAGCCTCCCGAGTAGCTGGGATTACAGGTGCATGCCACCATGCCTGGCTAATTTTTGTATTTTTAGTAGAAATGGGGTTTTACCATGTTGGTCAGGCTAGTCTCAAACTCCTGACCTCAAGTGATCCGCCCACCCCAGCTTCCCAAGAAAACTATGTTATTTAATTCTAACATTGTTCATGGGAAGTAGATACTTAGGAAATATTATCTCCACTTTATAGATAAGGAAACTTGAATATCAAAAGGTCACACCTGGGTCTGTCTCCTGACAATGGATCAGCCTGCTTCCATCCTTTGGGTCTTGAAAGTCTGAGTTGTTGCTATCAAATTATTTCAATCTTCATTTTTTCCCCTGGTTACCAAGTAAATGCATGTTGTGGGAAGTCAGGGACCCCAAACAGAGGGACTGGCTGAAGCCATGGCAGAAGAACGTGGATTGTGAAGATTTCATGGACATTTATTTGTTCCCCAAATTAATACTTTTATAATTTCTTATGCCTGTCTTTACTGCAATCTTTAAACCTAAATTGTGAAGATTTCGTGGACACTTATCACTTCCCCAGTCAACACCCTTGTGATTTCCTATGCCTGTCTTTACTTTAATCTCTTAATCCTGTCATCTCGTAAACCAAGGAGGATGTATGTCACCTCAGGACCCTGATAATTGTGTTAACTACACAAATTGTAGAGCATGTGTGTTTAAACAATATGAAATCTGGGCACCCTGAAAAAAGAACAGGATAACAGCAATTGTTCAGGGAATAAGAGAGGTAACCTTAAACTCTGACCGCCAGTGAGCCGGGCGGAACAGAGCCATATTTCTCTTCTTTCAAAAGCAAATGGGAGAAATATCGCTGAATTCTTTTTCTCAGCAAGGAACATCCCTGGGAAAGAGAATACACGCCTGGGGGTGGGTCTCTGAACTGGCCCCCATGGGCGTGGCTGTCTTCTATGGTCGAGGCTGTAGGGGTGAAATAGACCCCAGGCTCCCATAGCGCTCCCAGGCTTATTAGGAAGAGGAAATTCCTGCCTAATAAATTTTGGTCAGACCGGTTACTCTCAAACCCTGTCTCCTGATAAGATGTTATCAATGACAATGGTGCCCGAAACTTCATTAGCAATTCTAATTTAGCCCTGGTCCTGTGGTCCTGTGATCTTGCCCTGCCTCCATTTGCCTTGTGATATTCTATTACCTTGTGAAGTACGTGACCTCTGTGACCCACACCTATTCGCACATTCCCTCCCCTTTTGAAAGTCCCTAATAAAAACTTGCTGGTTTTGTGGCTTGTGGGGCATCACAGAACCTACCGACATGTGATGTCTCCCCCAGACGCCCAGCTTTAAAATTTCTCTCTTTTGTACTCTGTCCCTTTATCTCTCAAACCGGCTGACACTTAAGGAAAATAGAAAAGAACCTACGTGACTATCGGGGCAGGTTCCCTGATAAATGCATGCTTACTAAAGGCATTTATAAATAGTGAAAGTTACAAAGAAGAATATAAAAATCATTTGCGTGGCCGGGCATGGTGGCTTACCCCTGTAATCCCAGCACTTTGGGAGGCCGAGGCGGGCAGATTATGAGGTCAGGAGTTTGAGATCAGTCTGGCCAACATGGCGAAATGTCATCTCTACTAAAAACTATACAAAAATTAGCTGGGCATGGTGGTGGGCACCTGTAATCCCAGCTACTTGGGAGGCTGAGGCAGGAGAATTGCTTGAACCTGGGAGGCAGAGGTTGCAGTGAGCCGAGATCGCCCCACTGCACTCCAGCCTGGGCAACAGAGCAAAACTTTGTTTCAAAATAATAATAATAAAAATAAAATAAAATAAAATAAATTATTTGCAATCGGTAGTGGTTTCTATTTTCTTCTATTTTGTTTATGACTAATTATTATAGTTAGTGAGATGCTGTATTAGGAATGCCTTGTTTATTTGTTTGAGACAAGGTCTCACTCTGTTGCCAGGCTGGAGTGCAGAGGCTGGATCACAGCTCACTGCAGTCTCCATCTCCTGGGATCCAGTGATCCTCCCACCTCAGCCTCCAAATAGCTGGGACTACAAGCATGCTCTACCACACCAGGCAGGAATGTTTTCAATCATAAGAAACAGACACTGTGATCCCAGCACTTTGGGAGGCCAAGGTGAGTGGATCGCTTGAGCCTAGGAGTTCAAGACCAGCCTGGGCAACATGGCAAAACCCTTGTCTCCACACACACAAAAAAACAAAAATTAGCCCGGCCTGGTGGCACACACCTGTAGTCCCAGCTACTGGGGAGGCTGAGGTTGGAGGATTGCTTGAGCTCTGGAGGCAGAGGTTACAGTGAGCCAAGATGGTGCCATTGCACTTCAACTACTCTGTCTCAAAAAAAAAAAAAAAAAAAACGGAACAGACAACTTGACTATCAGCACAAAGATAAGGGGTGTTTTAAAAATAGAGATTTATTTTGCTTGTGTAACAAGAAGCCTAGAGGTAGGCAGTTGCCACTGCTGGTTTAGTGGTTCAGGAATGAATCACAACTTGAAAATGCTCTTGGCCTTTGCCTCATGGTTACAGAATAGCTGCTGCAGCTCCAAAAATCACAACCATGTTCAAGGCAGTAAGAAGAGAAGGGAAGGTATTACCATCAACTCTTCCTTTATGAGTAATGAAAAGATTTCCCAGAGGTACTTGGCAGACTTGTTTACAACCTACTGGCTATTCTGGGTCACAAAACCACTTCTACCTTGAAGGGAGGCTGGGAGAATCATTTGCTCCTCCAGAGTCTCTCACTGAGGTGAGTTAGGGAGAAGGAGGTTGGGGATGGGAGTTAGGTTAGCCAGTCAGAGGTATCTGCTACAGATGCAATGCTCTGATTGGCAGGCCTGCTTCACGTGCCCACCTCTGGAACCTTGATGGACCCTGATTTTCCACAATCACATGAACTGAAAATGGTGGAGAAAAATTGGGTGCTGTAAGCATAAAAGGGAAATGGATGTTGGGAAGGCGAGAGTAAAAGATGTCCATTACATTTTGTATGACATTTTACCCTGTAACCAATCAACCCCAAACTTAGTGGCTTAAAACAAACATTTATAATTCCTCACAATTCTATGGCTCAGTTGAGCAATTCTTCTGTTGTGAGCCTGCTTAGATGGCTTACCGGATCACCTTCATGAGTTCAAATAATAATAGCTACTATTAACTGGCTACCTACTATTTATTAGATGGTGACATTAGTCCACTTAAATACTTCCTCACACTTTCCTCCTTCTGCTATTCCTGATATCTGCTAGTGTGTGTGTGTGTATGTGTGTGTGTGTGTGTGTGTGTGTGTGTGTGTGTGTGTATTTATTTATTTATTTTTTTTGAGATGGAGTTTTGCTCTTGCTGCCCAGGCTGGAGTGCAATGGCTTGGTCTTGGCTCACTGCAACCTCCACCTCTCGGATTCAAGTGTTTGTCCTGCCTCAGCTTCCCAAGTAGCTGGGATTACAGGCACCCGCCACCACGCTTGTCTAATTTTTGTATTTTTAGTAGAGACAGGGTTTTACTATGTTGGCCAGGCTGGGCTCAAACTCCTGACCACAGGTGACCCTCCTGCCTCTGCCTCCCAAAGTGCTGGGATTACAGGCTTAAGCCATGGCACCTGACCAGTCTGCTAGTATATGTTGAAGTATGTGTATTCAGTTGAGTTACACTATGTTCAAATGTAAGTAATAATTTTAGAGGTTCAGCATTAGGTGCTCCACATAGATGGTTTTGTAAAATCCTCACCACAACCCTATAAGGTTTAGAGCACATCTGGTTGCAGCACAGTTTTTCTATTGATTTTTATTTGAGGGGAAAATTCCCATTATACTTCTGTGAAGCTTCTGGAATTAAGATAATTAAAGAGGATCCTAAGATTGCAAGATTTAAAACACTGCTACAATTTACAACTACTTATTTGTGGAATCAGGATTTTGTTTTTCTGAGTAACCAAAATAAAATTCAGAAATAAACAGGACACATGAGATTATAACTATCATCTAACATCTCAATTTCAAATTTATCTAGCAACCTCTTGAATTAGAGTTATTTACTTTAATATGTTAATACAGTCGTTTCCTCTTACCTGTGGGGGATATGTTCCAAGACCCTCAGTGGATTCTTGAAACCTTGGATAGTACCACACCCTATGTATCTGTCTCAACCAAGCACTTATCATGCACTGTGGCCGTAACTTTTGCAGTTTGAGGTACAACAACAAAACTAGCATGAATTTATTTTTCCTTCATCACAATTTCATGGAGGGAAGATTCATTCTTATTGTAGATCTTAGCAACCTCAGCATACAGATTTTTTTTTCTATCCTTAAGTCAAAAACTTTTAACTTTTCACTTAAAGGAAGAACTTTCCGGCTTATTCAACATTAATATACAGCATATTCAAATTGCCATTATCACTGCTACTGCACTTTAGGGCAATTATTAAGTAAAATAAGGGTTACTTGACACAAGCATTGTGATACCTCGACAGTTCATCTGATAACCTAGAGGGCTCCTAAGTGACCCGGGAGCCAGTAGTGGATACACTGGACAAAGGATGATTCACATCCTGGGCAGGATGGAGTGGGATGGTGAGATACTTCATCGGGCTACTCAGAATGGTGCACAGTTTCAAACTTATGAATTATTTCTGGACGTTTTCTTTTTTTTTGAGACGGAGTCTCGCCCTGTTGCCCAGGCTGGAGTATAGTGGCGCGATCTTCGCTCACTACAACCTCTGCCTCCTGGGTTCAAGCAATTCTCCTGCCTCAGCCTTCTGAGTAGCTGGGACTACAGGTGTGTGCCACCATGCCCGGCTAATTTTTTTGTATTTTTAGTAGAGACGGGGTTTCACCGTACTGGCCAGGCTGGTCTCGGACTCCTGACCTCGTGATCCACCTGCCTCGGCCTCCCAAAGTGCTGGGATTACAGGCATGAGCCACCGTGCCCAGACTGGACATTTTCATTTAATATTTTTTGACTGTGGTTGTAACTGAAACCATGATAGTAGTTTTCACTTTCGGAAAGTGAAACTGCAGATAAGCAGGGGAGACATATTTAGTCATATATTACACCATCTTTTTCTGTTTTATATATTGGGGTTCTGCGTGAAATTGAAGTTTGAATTTTCCTTTGCTCTCCCATTATCTCGCTTGATCTCACAACAACCCTGCGTAATGAAGATATTAGTATTATTCCCATTTTACAAGTGATAAAACAGAGGCTCAGAGAGGTTAACTGACTTGCCCAAGGTAAATAAGCAAACAAACAAATAAGCAGGTAAGTGGCAGAGCTGGGACTTGAAACCAGTTCTTCCAACTGCAAATTCAAACCTCATTCCATTGTACCATACTACTCTGTCCATTCATTCCCAAGCTGCCGGGAATATGTGTACCAAGGCTGGTCCCACCCAAAGGGCACTCAAATCCAGGACAGACAGAAAACGGCCCATTTTGGGTGGAGAGTGGGAGGAAGCAAAAACAGCAGCAGCAATAGCTTCCTGGGCCCTGAGAATTCTCCCCAAGGGCCCAGCAGGCTGTTTGAAGAGTGTTAGCAAGTTTTCTCCCTCAAATCTAAAAACCTCAATACTCCACCCAGGAGTCAGGAGGGGGGATCTCATAGGGATTTCCACCCTGCCAGAACCTCTGAGGTAGGGAGAGGAACCCGAACCATTCTCTAAAGCCATTCTGCAAACCCTGCTTATTCTCACTTTGGCTAAGTGTATTGAGGTGACTGGCTCTTTTCCAGGGTGGAACATTAATACTTCTTTTGGTTTTGGAGGCTTGAGTTGAGGCAGGAAAATATAACTTTGGCCCTATGAACTCTTTGAATTGCACCCTAGTCATCTTCTAGAGTGAGCGTTATTTGGTGTGTGACCAGCCTCACTTATGGATATTTGCACTGTCCACTCACTGTCGGGGTGCACTAATGGATGTTAATTAATAGGTATGCACTGCCCCGATGCTTCCTGTTTCAGAGCCCTGGGTCCCCCGTGGCAAGGTGGAGTGAAGGAAATATCAGCCACCACTCCCCGCTCCTCTTCCAGGTGGTCTCCTAGGCTGGCACTCGGTGAAGCTTTGTGCTTTGTGTCGTTCATTGCATTGTGTGTATGAATTGCTCTTTGCAGTTTAAAGCCACCTCTTTCCTGGTAGTGAAACACACCTAGGAAGTTCCACCTCCTCTCCAAATGTTGTCTTTTCAGTATTATAGTCTCCTCCTCCTGAGACCACTGTTCCCTTGAATGCTGCTCCACTCCCAACCGCATGTTT
The DNA here is from genome assembly GCF_028885625.2 of Pongo pygmaeus. Lineage (NCBI taxonomy): Eukaryota > Metazoa > Chordata > Mammalia > Primates > Hominidae > Pongo > Pongo pygmaeus. The sequence continues at coordinate 116,957,315 of NC_072373.2, read as the reverse complement.
TCAGGCAGAGCTGCCCTTTCTTACCTAACCACACCCCCTTGCCAGGTTTGACTGGACCAGAAGTCAGCATTCCCTGGGTGTTATAAACTGAAATTCACTGTTGATGGAGTTATAACAGCTAATATTTACTGAGCACTGTTCTAAGCCCTTTACTGATACTAATTCACTTACTCTTTACTCCAATCTTATGAGTTAGTCATTGCTATTAGCCTAATTTGCAGATGAAGAAACTGAGGCACAGAGGGTTTAAGTAACTTGCTCAAATTTACTCAACTAGAAAGCAGCAGAGTTAGGATTCAAACCTAGGGAGTCTAGGGCTCCCTCTTCCCTCACTACTTTTCCCCTTCTCCTCTTTTATAAAGTTTTCAACAGACAGAAAGGTAGGCAGAATTCTATAATGAATTCCCATACACCTGTCACCTCAATGTAACAACTGTCAACATTTTGCCATATTTGCTTCATCTATTTTTTAAAGTCTCTATTAGATAAAGATTTTTAAAAATAACTTGCCACGATACCATGATCACACTGTAAATCAATAGCAATTTCTTCATATTATCTAATAGTCCATGTTCAATTTTTTTCTGATAATATCAAAAAATACACTTTTTAAATTTAAATTAGGATCGAAAATTGATACATTGCATTTGGTTGAAACATCTCTCAAATCTTACATTATAGATTACGTTTTAATCTATAACACTCCCACCCAAATTTTTTTTTTTTTTTTTTTTTTTTTTAAGACGGAGTCTCACTCTGTCGCCCAGGCTGGAGTGCAGTGGTGCAATCTTGGCTCACTGCAACCTCCGCCTCCCAGGTTCACACCAATCTCCTGCCTCAGCCTCCCGAGTAGCTGGGACTGCAGGCGCCCGCCACCATGCCCAGCTAATTTTTTTGTATTTTTAGTAGAGACGGGGTTTCACCGTGTTAGCCAGGATGGTCTCAATCTGCTGACCTCATGATCCGCCCGCCTTGGCTGGGATTACAGGCGTGAGCCACCGCGCCCGGCCTCCTGCTCTATTTTCTAAAATAATTAATTTGTGGAAGAAACTCAACCATTTGTCCTGTAGTATTTCTTACACTCTGGATTTGGCTGCTTGTATTCATGTGATATTGTTCAGCATCTATTCTACTGTAAAGTGGTAGTTAGATCCAGAGTACTGATTAACGGAGCACACACTAGATGCTTCTCCATCTCGCTGGGCATTCATTTCTACATGCCAAAGGTTAGCATCTTACTGCCCAAGGACTTTTTCCTCACCATGAAGCACACTTACTTATGCTCTAGGCAAGTCAGGAATGCAGAAGAATTAATCTCCCCAGAAGCAAACCTCAACCAATAGCCAGGGATTTGGTGGATAATACCCCGGCTTCCTTATCTCGCAGTTGGAGCGGCTCTGAAATTTGCTCTACATTGTCAAAGTTCCCCAGTGAGGCTGAGCTCCAGCTGCCCACAGTGGACCTGTCTTACTTTCCTACTCCATTATGGAAGTTTTCTGGGGTCACCTCCCAAATAAACTACTTAAAGTGAATCCTAGTCTCAGGATCTGCTTCTAAGCTTACACAAACTGACAACTAGATTCTGCTTCACATCCTTTGAATGAATACTTCAAAGGTTGTGTTGTATAGTTTCTATTGCCTTGTATTAGGGGAAACGTGATGCTCAGTTGTCCTACTTTTGTTGAAGTAAAGATTAATTAGGAATTGCTCTCCCTCTCCCTCTCCCCCTCCCCCTCCCCCTCTCCCCCTCTCCCCCTCCCCCCCCTCCCCCTCCCCCTCCCCCTCCCCCTCTCCCCTTTCTTCGGTCTCCCTCTCCTTCTTTTTACGGTCTCCCTCTGTTGCCAAAGCTGGACTGTACTGCCGTGATCTCGGCTCGCTGCAACCTCCCTGACTCGGGCTCCTGTGATTCTCCTGCCTCGGCCTGCCAAGTGCCTGGGATTGCAGGCATGCGCCGCCATGCCTGACTGGTTTTTGTATTTTTGGTGGAGACGGGGTTTCGCCATGTTGACCAGGCTGGTCTCCAGCTCCTGGCCTCCAGTGATCTGCCCGCCTCGGCCTCCCGAGGTGCTGGGATTGCAGACGGAGTTTCGCTCACTCAATGCTCAATGTTGCTCAGGCTGGAGTGCAGTGGCATGATCTCGGCTCGCTACAACCTCCACCTCCCACCCGCCTGCCTTGGCCTCCTAAAGTGCTAAGATTACAGCCTCTGCCCCACCGCCACCCCGTCTAGGAAGTGAGGAGCGTCTCTGCCCGGCCGCCCATCGTCTGGGAAGTGAGGAGCGCCTCTGTCCGGTCGCTCCGTCTGGGAGGTGAGGAGCGCCTCTGCCCGGCCGCCAGCCCATCTGGGAGGAAGTGAGGAGCACCTCTGCCCGGCCGCCCCGTCTGGGAAGTGAGGAGCGCCTCTGCCCGGCCGCCCATCGTCTGGGAAGTGAGGAGCGCCTCTGCCCGGCCGCCCCGTCTGGGAAATGAGGAGCGCCTCTGCCCGGCCACCCCGTCTGGGAGGTGTACCTAACAGCTCCGAGGAGACAGCGACCATCGGGAGCGGGCCATGAGGACGATGGCGGTTTTGTTGAAAAGAAGAGGGGAAGTGTGGGGAAAGGAAGGCGAGATCAGATTGTTGCTGTGCCTGTGTAGAAAGAGGCGGGCATAGGAGACTCCATTTTGTTCTGACTAGGAGAAATTCTTCTGCCTTGGGATGCTGTTGATCTATGGCCTTTCCCCCAGCCCCCTGCTCTCTGAAACATGTGCTGTGTCAACTCAGGGTTAAACGGATTAAGGGCGGTGCAAGATGTGCTTTGTTAAACAGATGCTTGAAGGCAGCATGCTCTTTAAGAGTCATCACCACTCCCTAATCTCAAGTACCCAGGGACACAAACACTGCAGAAGGCCGCAGGGACCTCTGCCTAGGAAAACCAGAGACCTTTGTTCATGTGTTTATCTCCTGACCTTCTCTCCACTATTATCCTATGACCCTCCCATATCCCCCTCTCCGAGAAACACCCAAGAATCATCAATAAATACTTCATAAATAAATAAATAAATAAATAAGTGGAGAACTAATTATAGTAAAAAAAAAAAAAGATTAATTAGTGGGTTCAAGTAATGTCAGCCTGATCCATTTATCATAAATTTCCCAACAACTTATTTCTTATTTTCAGCACGAATTATAATGATGGTGGTATTCTATTTCAATAATTCCTTCTGAAATTATTAGCTGTGGTTCTTCTATTAAAAATAACTTATAGGGCCGGGCGTGGTGGCTCACACCTGTAATCCCAGCACTTTGGAAGGCCGAGGTGGGCGGATCACAAGGTCAGGAGATCGAGACCATCCTGGCTAACACGGTGAAACCCCGTCTCTACTAAAAATACACAAAAAAATTAGCCCGGCGCGGTGGCAGGCACCTGTAGTCCCAGCTACTCGGGAGGCTGAGGCAGGAGAATGGCGTGAACCCGGGAGGCGGAGCTTGCAGTGAGCCGAGATCGCGCCACTGCACTCCAGCCTGGGCGACAGAGCAAGACTCCATCTCAAAAAAAAACGAAAAACTTATAATCCCTTTAATTAACCTGAATACAATTTTTATAAGAAAGACAGGATAAATCCTTCATTGATATTTTTGTTTTATTTTTCCATTGATAGGGTGTTTTTAAAAAAGCATAATTATGAACTCCTAGATTTTTTATTTTTGACATGTTATAATCTATTGCTGTCATCATTCTTTTGGGTGCTCATATTTTCCCACCTTTGACTACTGAGAGCCCAATCAAGTTGACTGTTGTGTCTATCTGACATTACCCCAAAGTCTTCAAGAGCTTCCTTGATTTTAGACAAGGCTTATCTTGTGCATTTCCAGCTCCAGCCGGGAATTAAGCCTTTCTCCCAACAGCCCTGGTTCTTTTAGTGGAAAATGGTATTTGAGAACACAACATGGTCAGATGCAGTGGCTCACGCCTGTAATCCCAGCACTTTGGGAGGCCAAAGTGGGCAGATCACTTGAGGTCAGGAGTTTGAGACTAGCCTGCCCAATGTGCTGAAACCCCATGTCTACCAAAAAAGACAAAAATTAGACTGGTGTGGTGGCATGTGCCTGTAGTCCCAGCTACTCAGGAGGCTGAGGTGGGAGAATCACTTGAACCAGGGAGGCGGAGTTTGCAGTGAACCGAGATCTAGGCACTGCACTCCAGCCTGGGCGACAGGGTGAGACCCTGTCTCAAAAATAAATAAATAAATAAACAAAATTCGTAGGTGTAGTGGCTTGCACCTGTAGTCCCAGTTACTAGGGAGGCTGAGGTAGGAGGATCGCTTGAGCCTGGGCAGTCAAGGCTGCAATGAGCTGAGACTGTGCCACTGCACTCCAGCCTGGGCGACAGAGTGTGACACTGTCTCAAAAAAAAAAAAAGAGTGAGAACACAACACAAACAGTAGCGGTGCTCATTGCTACCAGCTTATCACTGCTTCTAGGTCTTTTTGGTGAACCAGATTGATAAATAAGTATTTCTTTGTTTTTTGTTTGTTTGTTTATTTGTTTTTTTGAGACGGAGTTTCACTCTTGTTGCCCAGGCTGGAGTGCAATGGTGAGATCTCAGCTCACCGCAACCTCCACCTCCTGGGTTCAAGCGATTCTCCTGCTTCAGCCTCCCAAGTAGCTGGGATTGCAGGCATCTGCCACCATGCCCAGCTAATTTTGTATTTTTAGTAGAGACAGGGTTTCTCCATGTTGGTCAGGCTGGCTTCGAACTCCTGACCTCAGGTGATCCTCCCGCCTCGGCCTCCCAAAGTGCTGGGATTACAGGCATGAGCCACCACGCCTGGAGACAAATACATATTTCTTAGAAAGAAAAAAATATATTCTGGGTTCATACTGTTATTTCCAACTTAAAATATATATGAGAGAATTTGCACTTAACTTTTTGGTTTTTGCAAATTCTGTCATATATATTTGCATATATTTGCATCTCATTTGATATGTATCACTTGTCTCTTATTCTGAAAATTTTAGATCTTAAAAACGTGAATATAATGACTTGTTTTTTGCTTTACCTCACTATATATACATATATTCACGTGTATATATGTTTGTATGTGTGTATATATGTACATGAATGTGATAGACTGCATCAGTGGCAATAATTCTTCACCTCTTTCTGCATCTGTACCCTTTTTCAGTCTTTCACTAAAGAAGTTGAGTCTGTTTTACCAACCCTTGAGTATGGGCTGGCCTTGTGCCAAGCTTCGGCCAATAGAATGAAGCAGAAGTGATGGTGTGCCAGTTCCAAACCCAAGCGTTAAGGATCCTTTGCTATTTCTAGTTATTAACTTGTACCTCCACCAACGTCCAGAGAACACACCTGGATAGACCTGCTGGAGACAAGTAGAGCAGATCTGAGTCCACCCAGTCAGTCCAGCATGGCTAACCTAGATCAGCCAACAGCTAGTTGGTTCTTCTATTATTGAGTGTGGAACATATAAGCAATTATATATGTGTATTCCTATCTTCCTCTCTATTATTTTCCTAGGGATGCCATAACAAAGCACCACAAACTGAGTGGCTTAAAACAATAGTAATTTATTCTTTCATAAGTCTGGAGGCTGGAAGTCAGAAATCTAGGTGTTGGCAGGGCTGTGCTCCCTGCGAAGGCTCTAGGGAAGAATCCTTCCTTGCCTTTTCCTAATTTCTGATGGTTGCCGGCAACCCTTAGTGTTCCTTGGTTTGCAGCCTCTTTCATCACCTGGCCTTCCTCTGTGTCTCTGTGTCTAATTGTCCCTCTTCTCATAAGGACATGAGTCATTGGATTAGGGCCCACCCTAATCAAGGATGACCTTATCTTCACTTGATAATATGTGCAAAGATTCTATTTCCAAATAAAGTCATATTCACAAGTACTGGGGACTCGGACTTGAACATATCTTTTCGGGTGACAAGATTCAATCCACAATACCTCCTCTACCTTTTTATACAAAATAGCAGCATATTATTCATAGTCTTCAGTTCTTTCCAGAGTCCACACGGTTCTGGCATGACCTGGTTTCTGTTTCTTAAGATCAATTTGGCAGAAGTATAGAGGCTGAATTGGAGGCAGCAAGTCAAGGAAGGCCATTAGGAAGACATTTTCATATGTTGAGGTGAGAGATAATGAGTGACTGTCTTAAGAAAGTTCAATATCTGCCAGGCGCGGTGGCTCACACCTGCAATCCCAGCATTTGGGAAGGCCAAGGTGGGTGGATCACGAGGTCAGGAGATCGAGACCATTCTGGCTAACACAGTGAAACCCCGTCTCTACTAAAAATACAAAAATTAGCCAGGCATGGTGGCAGGCGCCCGTAGTCCTAGCTACTTGGGAGGCTGAGGCAGGAGAATCGCTTAAACCCGGGAGGCGGAGGTTGCAGTGAGCCGAGATCAAGCCATTGCACTCCAGCCTGGGTGACAGAGTGAAGAGCAAGACTCTGTCTCAAAAAAAAAAAAAAAAAGAAAAAAGAAAGTTCAACATCCATATGGACAACTTCTCCAACACTTCAAAGCTTCCTACTGCTTCTCAGCTACCTGCTCACTCCCATGACTGTTCCCTCGACTCTTGTCACAGTGACCACCACTACCTATTTCTGTTTAAAATAAAGCTCATGATCCTCCCCCTCTAATATGCCTTACTCCTTCCACACCTTCTGTCTCAGTAAATGGCACCACCCACCAGTCACCCAAGGCAGAAACCTGATGTCATCCTGAGTCCTCCCTTTGCTCAGCCCTAACCATTTCACGGTAATTCACAGAAGCAGCACTGGGCATGTAGTGGGCTCCAGGCACAGTGCTGGGTGCTAGCAGTACAAAGACTATTTAGGCACAGTGTCTGCCCTCAGGGAGCTCACACTCAAGTGGAAAATTATGATGGAGAGTTATGCAATCCAGTGGGATCACCTCTTATATCATTTTCTCTATTTTACATATGGAGAGATTATAAAAGCACTAGTTGCCCACAGCTAGTAAGCGGCATGATTAGGACTCAAATTCAGCTCTCTGTGACTCTGCAAAGCATTTTCTTCTGTCCTTTGGGTGGCCAGAAATTCCTGCCCATTTTATCTTCTAGTGTTGAAGTCTTCTCCATTGCTAATGTCGGTGACTTAGTGTTAAGCTCATGGTCTCTCCCACGGACCATTAACATTTCCATCTAATTGGCCTTCTTGCCTTGCTGCCTCCAATTCCACCTCTAAATAGCTGCCAAAGTGATCTTTGAAAGCAGAAATCAGGTCTTGCCATTCCCTGCCCAGCAGGGTAAAATCTACACTGCTCAGCAAAACTGCTGAGGCCTTTCATGCCCCGATTCTGCCCACTTTTCTGGCTTCTCAAGTGCTACTATATCACCTCAGTTCCCCAAACTGGCGTTGGGCAAGTTTCTTAATCACTCTAGGCCCTAGTTTCTTCAATTGCAAAACAGAGATAATAAAATCTACTGTGTAGGTCACTGTGAACACTAA